>NC_091282.1:1108820416-1109124861 GCF_032444005.1 Ranitomeya imitator
TAACATCATTCACTATATTTTGTTAGCCATTAAAAGGTATCACACCCACAAGATTCCGATTTTGTTTCTCCCAGTGAAAGCACTCTATTTCTTTTTTTTGGACTGACAAATTCACTTTAAACAAATGGGTCTCTTTTCTAAAGGGCATTACATGACCATCAAGTGGCAACATGTTTGCTGACTGGTGGTTATTTTACAGGTTGTTTGTATACACAGGCAGACCCCACTTTAGATGTGCACAAAATCATCAACAGTAGATCATTCAGTACGCATAGCTTGCCATTATTGTTCTTGAAAAACCAAAGCAAAGGGATCTGATGTGAGGTCAATTAATTGTGTAGACAAATGGAGAGGATACAAATAGATATTTATTGAAAACACAAGATGATGTGCAATGGAAAAGAAGAATAGGCACACATTTAATGAATATTATCATACCGCCATTTATTGCACGGCGCTTTACATGTGAAAAAGGGGTATACATAATAAAGAACAAGGCCCCACAGTCTACAAGAGCTAGGTATGATACAATAGGTGAGGGCTCAGTCTACAAGGGATCGGTAAGGATACAGTAGATGAGGGTAGAGCTGGTCATGCAGCAGTATGGTGGATCGGTGGTTACTGCAAGTTGTAGGCTTTTCGGAAAATGTAGGTCTTCAGGTTACTTTTGAAGCTTTCCACGGTAGACGAGAGTCTGATATTTTAGGGTAGAAAGTTCCAGAGTAGGGGGGATGCACGGGAAAAATCTTGTATGAGATTGTGGGAAGAGGAGATAAGAGGGGAGTAGAGACGAAGATCTTGTGAGGATCTGAGGTTGTGTGCAGGTTGGTACTGGGACACTAGGTCCCAGATGGATGGAGGACACATGTTGCAGATGGCTTTGTGCACCATAGTTAGGGTTTTGAACTGTAGTCTCTGTGCAATGGAGAACCAGTGAAGGAATTGACAGAGAAGAGAGGCCAGGGAATAGCGGGGGGACAGGTGGATTAGTCAGGATGTAGAGTTTAGAATAGATTGGAGGGGTGCAAGTGTGTTAAAAGGTAGGCCACAGAGCAGGAGGTTGCAGTAGTCAAGGCAGGAGATGATGAGGGCATGCACTACTGTTTTTTGCCAATTCATCATTCACGAAATAAACACCATAAAACTGCATAAAAATATGGGATGTACTGAGGGAACTTGTTGGGTACATATATAAAGTTATAATAGCCATATAATCACATGCCGGAGTGAGAATCACTAGAATCATGGCCGAGTGCCCAAAGTACAATTGATGCCTGTCAATGGTTGAATAGGCTAAAGAAAGTCCGATGACAAGTTACCCGAAAGAGGACCTCAAGCTCAAGCGTGGCATCCATTTTTATGCTGATTTATGCATATTCTCCTGCATTTCCACTGCACACGATCTTGTGTTTCCAATAAATATCTTTTTCCATCATCTCCATTTGTCTACACAATTAATTGGTCTAATTACTATGCTCGGCAGATATGTGTTTAAGTGATATTTTCAGTGTATATTCAGTCCTGCATGTGCGTTGACACAATTATACATTGAAGATCATTTCACTGGATGAACAAGCATTTTGCTCATTTTTTGGATGATCATCAGCTCGTTCACCCTGCCCGAATATCGGGAAGTGAACACTTCTAGGAATGCTTGTTCATGATAACTGGGCAGAGTAATTGCATCTTTATTTTGTGTAAAATAAAATGTCACGGTTTTTAACTAAACATAAGACACCATGGACATAATAAACTAAAACCATACAATACATTGGGCCACGTACAATACACGGTTAATACAAAAAGAAAAAACTCGGGGTTTTTAATGCTGAACTACACAATGGTAGTTAAAAGCAGAGACTGGACCGTGAATGTTGATAAATCCAGACGGGCTTTATGGTGACTTCTCATTGCTGTGAAAACAGTCTGAGCACATTAATCCTCCAGTTTTTGTAGTTGCCAGTGACAGACAGAGAGGAACCATCGGCTCCGGCACAGAACAGAGTCGGATTTGAGAGCCAATTTTGCTGAAACCGGGAAATTGATTTTAGAGAATTCCACAGTTTTCCCCAGACTGGAATTACTTTTTGTGCTTTATGAGTCACTAGTATGAGAGACAACAACCCAAAAAAAAAAAAAAAAGCCAGTTATGAGTTTAGGGAATTAAAAAGAAAATCTGCCGGGCAGGTGTAATTTCCATTAACTAAGTATGAAAATATTAGAGAAGAAGTGGAAGAAAATCTCTGCCAGAATGGAATTAAGAAAAAGCCTATTGCAGCTGCTATAAAATCTGAACAGCAATTAAAATATATTGGGATTAAAATAATTACAGCCAACAGGATAAAGAATTGATCCGAAGTTCAAAAACATGCAATGCTTCCAGATTTGATTAGAATGTATATCCAGAATTTATCCGCTCAGCTCATAAACCCGCGTTCTGAGAAACACCAGTCACTTTACAATGGCGGCCTCTACGCTTCATTCAGAAGTGCGCTATGTTTGTAGACGGCACAAAAAGCTTATTATAGTGCAGTAAAGTGGGGCATTTAATGTTGAGCAGATGGAGCTCTACGCCGACTCTGATAATGGAAGAAAGACAAGCTGTACATGCTTCACATACCTTTCTACTATCCGCCTGGCATAAAGCTACACACGCGCACAGGCATCCTCCTACCAGAACAGTGAGCTCCAAAGTAATAATCATATCAACAAACAGAAGTAAAATCCTTGGCACTCGTCAGACTACTCTATATCTTTTATTCCAACTCGTAGCAAACAGCATAAGAAATACAGTAGAATACAAGATGGCAAACATCCCAGTTATTTGGCCAGTCAGTATCTCTGGTGCACACAACTTTCAGAAAAGGAGTCTAAAAGTTTTATAGAAGTGTACGAGTAGTAATTCCCATAATGGTATTATCTCGGCAGTTTTTTAAAAGGATTTCGAAGCAAATATACTCCAAAATCCACATCAAATACTCTTTGCCCACACTTCCACTTGATTTCAATAGAAAATCTACTTAGAAAAAATATCTAAAACAAAACTTGCTGTATGAATAGCTAAGTACACACAATATCTTTTTCAGGTGGAATCCACCTAAAAAGCGTTCCAAAGGTGACCCATAAAATGAACATAATATACAGCAATGTCAAAACGATATTGCTGTGCACATGTTTAGTCTTGTGTTCCTTCTTTTAACCACTCTAGGTTTCCAAACACTAACAGAAGTTATATGCTCATCCTTTGGGCAGTTTCCATTCTCTATACTTCACAGTATACAGCAAAAGGCGCCGGCAGCAGAGCCTCTGCAGGTACAGAGGCAGCAGCACCACTGAATACAGCAGCAGCACCAGCTCGGCATTGGAGTGACAGCAGGATGAGGAGTATGTGCAGGTTGGGAATAGATGTGGACAGTACTGGAAATGTCTGCAGATGATTTGAGGCTGGAGAAGTCCTGATATCGGTCTGGGCAAGATGGAAAACATCAACTGTATGTCACCACCTATAACTATACTGTAATCTCTAATGTTCTGCAGTACTGGTATATATCACTATATGTCACTATGTAGTGGTGATGTCAGTGTTAACCTTTGTGTACATTTATTTTTAACAGCGCGGTAATTTAGTAATGTTCTCCTATTCCCACAATTAGGCCGGGATCACACATGCGAGAAATTCAGCCGAGTCTCGCATGTTAATACCCGGCATTGCCGCCGTCACTCAGGAGAGGAGCGTGTGGCGCATAGCAAGACATGAAGCCGCACGCTCCATTCCTGAGTAACGGCGGCAATGTCGGGTATTAACATGCGAGACTCGGCTGTATTTCATGCATGTGTGATCCCGGCCTTAGGGTACGCCACCATAGTTGTAATCAAGGTTACTGCTTAAGGATCCACTGAGATGTTTTGCCCCACCTCAAGCTGAACTCTTAGCTCTGATTGGAACTGATCTGCAGTACCCAGCAACAGCAGCTACACATTGAAATGGAGTTCCTCAAGAGAATAGGAACTGTTCTGCATTACTCAGCAGTGGCCCCTACACATTGAATGGCGTGTAGCCTCCATTTAATGTGTTTGCATTTTGCCATTGCCGGAGATAATAAAAGCTGATGGTGGTGCAAGGTGTTGGGACTGCCAGCGATCTGACATTGATGATCTATTCTGAGGATATCTTAATCAATATATTTTAGCTGGACAACCCCTTTCAGACCCTTTTTTTTTTAGGGAGTGCCAACATTTTCGTGCAATGTGGCGCATCCAAAGCCATGATTGTTTTTAAAAGTCATACCCCATGTTGGTGATGCACGAAAAATACATAAAATGCTAAATGTATGTGGCAGATAGCATGTGCTCCAGAAATCTGGCCCAATATATGCCCCCAATGTGTCAATGCGACAAATCATTGTGGGGTCCAGGCTTTATAGCTCACAAGGGATTAGTTAGACAGGATTTGCAGGTGTAGCAAAACTAAGATCAAAAAGTGAGTCAAGTTATGAGATAACCTGGTGCGCCCACGGTTTGTGTAGGCGGCAGACTGCTGTACTTTGATTGAAAGCAACAGCACTCTGCAGATAGCTCAGGCGCAACAATGTGTAAATGAGTCGTCTAGGCTTGTGACATCTGAAATTGTAACAAATCTTCAGCGTTGAGAAGTAGGAGGGCAGTACAGGGTTTAAAGAAGTTCTCCACCTCTTTAGAATTGCTGACCTATGCTTTGGATAGGTCATCAATGTCAAATCGGTGGGGGTCCGACACCCAACAACCCCGCCGATCAGCTGTTATCGGTGTCGGTAGCGGCTGGCCGGAAGTATTCACTTACGGAGCTGGCCATCTTCTGATAGCAGCTGAGGCTTGGTTCTGCACATCCGCCTCCTATTCATATCGATAAGAAAAGGATGTGTAGTACCCTGCAGCGGCTAGTACCAGACAACGGCCATCTTCAAGTGGGTACTTCCAGCCATTAATGTATGGTCGGTCGGGGTCTGACACCTAGCAACCCTGTTGATCAGTTGTTACCTGTGTTGGCAGCGTTGCCAGGTGTTGGACCCCGACCGCTCAGACATTAATGACTTTTCCTAAGGATAAGTTATAGAGAAGAAGGCGTGCACTCAGTGTATGGTTAGATAGGTGCTAGCTGGACGATGAAATGATCCAAACAAAGTCATATATTGAAGAAAGCAGCCGCACTCAGGTTTGGATTTTTTAAATGCATAACAGGAGCAAAAAGTTTATTCAAGTCACCAGAATGTTAAGGCAATTAGGAGAGGGATTCTGTGGTAGGTATGAAACTTCCTTTTTTACATCAATATGAGGAAATGTAAAAACACAAATGTAAAGTTGTATAAAAATGGTGACTTTATGACTATCATTAAAAAGGAGATTCTAAAAATCCCCTCCACAGAGAACCAGATGACAGTACATAAATATATTATTACGATCATTTTACTAATTAACCAGGATTTCACTTTGTGCTCATTGAGTAGAAACTAATCTGAGTCACATATGGTCACAACTTAAAAAAGCTTGCAGGTATGTACAAGACCTTCATCTTTAGTCACTGCAGTCAAAGAACACAGATCAGACAAGATAACATATTCACATAAAAACAGAAACAGATGCTGATATGAATAATACATCGGTGGAATAGCCGGAGCAGACAGCTCTGTTCTAACATTTCTACGCTCCACAGGTACGATTACCCAAATTTACCTCAGGTTCATCCCATTTTCATCAACAAATATGCTAAAAGTTCTATAGAAAAATCACAGTTTTTACCAAATTAAAGCACAATATCTGAAATTCTATATTTGCTTCACGTACATCACCTATAATATCCGCTGCCATTGTACACATGGCTGAAGAATAATTCAGCCAGATAAGGCTCATATGACCTTGGGCGAAGTCAAGTGGAGATCCCATTATGTCCGCAGCTATCACATCACATGGTATAGCACAGCCAACTAGGAACGACTATCATAGCCTGTGTAAAAGCTGAATTAGGGAATGTAGCAGTCACTTTGTGGTGGATCATGAAAGGACGTCACAGCTCAGTTAGCCATGGCAGAAGGTAGAGACCATACATAATGGACAAACTGCTCAGTGTGAGACGGTACAGCAGTGAAGATTAGTGTGTGAGGAACAGGTTATTGATTACTACCAGTTGCCATCTGTTCAACAATATACATATATGACGAGGTCACTTTCACATTATTAAGTGTTTGTGTTAAAGATTGAAATTGGGGCTAGGAGAAAAACAACTTCACACAAGTCTTTTCCGGGCAATTGGAGTACTTTTGGTAAATGGTAAAACAAACCTTTTAGAAAAAGCTGGCATATTCAAAATTTCAACTCTACTTACTTAAATTCCAAGTATTAATCAAATATTTGTCTGGAGTGTAAGTATATGGATTAGCTGCGGGCGCATAAACTCACCATAAACATTAGATTAGGGTTGTTCCAGCCCAATTATTGGGCAGACCAACATGGATGGGAGCCTCCAGTCTCTAAAATGACATCATTTGTCAAGGGAAAGAAGGAACGGACAGGTTGAATTTTAATGCCAATTCCTTTTATTTTGGCAGTCACTACCAAGAGTGTCTGGCGAAGTTTTACCGTATTCAACTCTGCCCACTTAAAACATGAGCAGAGTCAGAAAAACTTAACGGGGGTTGTCGGGTTTAGTGAAAGTCTGCAGACACTATGTGACTGCAGACTTCTGAAACCTAACAAGGTCTGCACCACACACTGTCAACATTCTCCTGTACTGCCAGAGAGTGCTGTAGTAATGTGACGCCATTTTCATACTTCCAGCCTTATTCCGACTCGGACTAGTGCTTGTCCTCATTCAATGCCCTTGCATGGGGCAAGGCCAGGAACATGTAGTCAGTACAAGACAATATCATGTATGCAAGTCGCATACTTGCGGTTACAGGACCACCGCTTTTGCTGGCAGCACAGGAGAATCTTGATAGTGTGCGGTGCAAACAATGTAATGATTCAGTCACATTTCACAAATTGACTTTAAGGCCCCTTCACATTAAGCGACGCTGCAGCGATACCGACAACGATCCGGATCGCTGCAGCGTCGCTGTTTGGTCGCTGGAGAGCGGTCACACAGACCGCTCTCCAGCGACCAACGATGCCGGTAACCAGGGTAAACATCGGGTAACTAAGCGCGGCCCTGCGCTTAGTTACCCGATGTTTACCCTGGTTACCAGTGAAGACATCGCTGGATCGGTGTCACACACGCCGATCCAGCGATGTCAGCAGGGAGTCCAGCGACGAAATAAAGTTCTGGACTTTCTTCAGCGACCAACGATCTCCCAGCAGGGGCCTGATCGTTGGTCGCTGTCACACATAACGATTTTATTAACGATATCGTTGCTACGTCACAAAAAGCAAAGATATCGTTAACAATATTGTTATGTGTGAAGGTACCTTTAGACTTTTATTACAAGATCAGACAACCCATGTAACAGGACAGTTCAGTACACCTTCCAATCTATTTTGTTTTGCATTGATCTCTGCCCTCCACTTCCTTGATTGAAAGTTCAGGCTTTAAAACGAGCCAGAGAAGGGCAGAGATAGATGGAAAACCAGTAGGTGAGAAGATGCATAAAAGGGATTGTCCACAACCAGGATGCACTGAGCACCATCAGAGGGGATTCAGCCAACTCTCTCCTGCCCCCTTTCCAAGTTTTCATATAGATTAATGTTTGGCTGCATGCTCATACTTTTTATAGCGGGAGATAGGATTTAAGGTACCTTCACACTGAACAACTTTCCAACGAGAACGACAACGATCTGTGACGTTGCAGCGTCCTGGATAGCGATCTCGTTGTGTTTGACACGCAGCAGCGATCAGGATCCTGCTGTGACATCGCTGGTCATCGCCGAAAGTCCAGAACTTTATTTGGTCGTCAGGTCGGCGTGATTCGTCCTGTTTGACAGCAAAAGCAACGATGCCTGCAATGTTTTTTCATGGAGCCAACAACCAGCGAGAACGATAAGTACGTCACTGGATCGCTCCTGCATCGTTTTGGTGTTGCCGGTGTTTGACATCTCCTAGCGACCTAAACAGTGACGCTGCAGCGATCGGCATCGTTGTCTATATCGCTGCAGCGTCGCTAAATGTGACGGTACCTTGAGCCACTGTGGGACTTATTGGTCATCATCCAATCTGCCTGCAGTAGAAAAGGATTGGGCACTCTACAAAAAACTGACTCATCTTTACCTACCCAGATATCACATAATGGGAAAGAAAGGAGAGGCCCCTCACACACTACATGGTCAGCATGCTCAGCCCTAATGTGTATGGTGTGTTTTTTTTCTTTTACGCAGGCACTGCATGGCACTGTTTTTATGTACTATACAGTACTTTTTCATACAGCCCACAGTAGCACAGCCCACAGTAAATATATATACAGTGGGGCAAAAAAGTATTTAGTCAGTCAGCAATAGTGCAAGTTCCACCACTTAAAAAGATGAGAGGCTTCTGTAATTTACATCATAGGTAGACCTCAACTATGGGAGACAAACTGAGAAAAAAAAATCCAGAAAATCACATTGTCTGTTTTTTTATCATTTTATTTGCATATTATGGTGGAAAATAAGTATTTGGTCAGAAACAAACAATCAAGATTTCTGGCTCTCACAACCTGTAACTTCTTCTTTAAGAGTCTCCTCTTTCCTCCACTCATTACCTGTAGTAATGGCACCTGTTTAAACTTGTTATCAGTATAAAAAGACACCTGTGCACACCCTCAAACAGTCTGACTCCAAACTCCACTATGGTGAAGACCAAAATGCTGTCAAAGGACACCAGAAACAAAATTGTAGCCCTGCACCAGGCTGGGAAGACTGAATCTGAAATAGCCAACCAGCTTGGAGTGAAGAAATCAACAGTGGGAGCAATAATTAGAAAATGGAAGACATACAAGACCACTGATAATCTCCCTCGATCTGGGGCTCCACGCAAAATCCCACCCCGTGGGGTCAGAATGATCACAAGAACGGTGAGCAAAAATCCCAGAACCACGCGGGGGGACCTAGTGAATGAACTGCAGAGAGCTGGGACCAATGTAACAAGGCCTACCATAAGTAACACAGTACGCCACCATGGACTCAGATCCTGCAGTGCCAGACGTGTCCCACTGCTTAAGCCAGTACATGTCCAGGCCCGTCTGAAGTTTGCTAGAGAGCATTTGGATGATCCAGAGGAGTTTTGGGAGAATGTCCTATGGTCTGATGAAACCAAACTGGAACTGTTTGGTAGAAACACAACTTGTCGTGTTTGGAGGAAAAAGAATACTGAGTTGCATCCATCAAACACCATACCTACTGTAAAGCATGGTGGTGGAAACATCATGCTTTGGGGCTGTTTCTCTGCAAAGGGGCCAGGACGACTGAGCCGGGTACATGAAAGAATGAATGGGGCCATGTATCGTGAGATTTTGAGTGCAAACCTCCTTCCATCAGCAAGGGCATTAAAGATGAAACGTGGCTGGGTCTTTCAACATGACAATGATCCAAAGCACACCGCCAGGGCAACGAAGGAGTGGCTTCGTAAGAAGCATTTCAAGGTCCTGGAGTGGCCTAGCCAGTCTCCAGATCTCAACCCTATAGAAAACCTTTGGAGGGAGTTGAAAGTCCGTGTTGCCAAGCGAAAAGCCAAAAACATCACTGCTCTAGAGGAGATCTGCATGGAGGAATGGGCCAACATACCAACAACAGTGTGTGGCAACCTTGTGAAGACTTACAGAAAACGTTTGACCTCTGTCATTGCCAACAAAGGATATATTACAAAGTATTGAGATGAAATTTTGTTTCTGACCAAATACTTATTTTCCACCATAATATGCAAATAAATTGTTAAAAAAACAGACAATGTGATTTTCTGGATTTTTTTTTTCTCAGTTTGTTTCCCATAGTTGAGGTCTACCTATGATGTAAATTACAGACGCCTCTCATCTTTTTAAGTGGTGGAACTTGCACTATTGCTGACTGACTAAATACTTTTTTGCCCCACTGTGTATATATATATATATATATATATATATATATATATATATATATATATATATATATATATATATATATATATATATATATTTTTTTTTTTTTTATTTTTTTTTTGGAGTGTGGGATGAAACCGGAGAGCCCAGAGAGAACGCACGAAGCATGGGGAAAACATACAATCTCCTTGTAAATGCTGTCCTTGGTGGGATTTGAACCCAGGTCCCAAGCGCTACAATGCTAACCACCAAGCCACTGTTGCACTGTTTTATGCACTGCGCAGTACTTTTTCGCACAGTCCACAGGAACCTATAACTATACACTGTATAACAACACATTGTTGGTGGAGTGAAGGAATAAGGTCAGCACTACGAAGGATAGATGCAGCAGGGCTTGGTGTCTTATCTGCCTCAAAAGATCACAACATGATTATCAAATCTAAGTCATCAAGATGTAGAGTACAATGTAGTCAAAAAGTTCAATAATCACCTCCTCTCTGCTACATCTGACGATCGATACATTAAAAGAAAAGCTTTGAAGCAGCTGGAGAGGCATTGAGTAATTAGTAATACTAATTCTGCTGACGGTTGAAAGGGCGCATTAGTAAAGCAGGACCTTTTACTTCATCTGAGGGAAATAGAAGAATTACACTCCCTTTAGAGCCGTCTGGATTAAAAAACACAAAATGAATGACGCAAATTGAATTTGTGTTCCAGCTCCGCTGTTTTATTGATAAGGGATGGAACGTAAACTACAAAGTTCCCGACACATCATTGTAACACCAACAATGGCATCTAAATGCAGCTGCTCCAACCGGACGAGTGCGGCCGACACTGCACATCTACTATACCGGCCACCGGTAATCATTAGACAGGACCGCAGGAAGATAATGGAGGCGTGACCAAACTACAAAGCACGGCATCAAAGTTATTAAAACATTTACAAGGCTGTAAAACAGGAGGATGATGAAAACATGTGTTATGGAGTCATTTTCATCTTGTAAAACCAGAGGGGGAATATTTTTGCACACCCATTATGGCAGCTGAATATTTACGAGGGAATAACATCTAGATGATGACGGCACATCGCCACAAACTCAGAGGAGAGAGTCAATTAATAATAATCCTGCATTTTCCTTGTAATCCCCTAATTGTATATGAACCATGGCAAACACTATGGGTTTATAAAAAAAAAGTCAAGTACTGGCATGTCATATGGTTTCGAATATTCTAACGTATAATTACAAAATTATATTAAAATTAGATTAAATGATAAAAAAATGTAATGAAAAATAAAATCTAAAGTAAAAAGGGTAATACCGATAAGCCTAATTTATCTACAAAAAGAGCTCCAATTGGTTGCTATAGACAGAGTCGAGTTTTCTGCTCCTTCATTATGGCGGTCTGAGAATGAGGCCTTAGACTCTGTTCATACAAGGGTCATGTTTTTTTGTTTTTTTTTAAAGAAGACCTGTCACTAGCCATATTTTTTTGTCAAAGTGGTGTGGTGTTCAAAAAGACACCTTTAGAAGAGTTGAAGACCAAACCCAGTTGGCAACCAATACTAGATTTATTTATATACAGGGAAGATGGGGCTATATCTCCTGAATGAAATGAATGAAGAAATGGAGAACTCAAAGAGAAACAACATCGGACGATTATTGAGAATGGCACCATTTACACTATTTCAAAAAAATAATTTATGGAAAGTGACAGATCCCCTTCAACAGAGGACAGCTGTGCTGAATTCTTTAAGACGCGGATCTTGACATTTCCTTACCAACCACACTCACTTATGATGGAATCCATCAGGCTTCTGTTCATTTGAGTTTTCAGACAGTAAAAATAATTGTTTCCTTGCATTTAAAAGTTCCTGGCATCAAGCTGAGAAAAAGCCAATAAGATGTTAACATAACCTTAGGCAGTCTGCACACTTAAGATATGTTGGCCAAATATTGACCATCTTGATGATTGTTGAGAAATTTACTGAGATCGTCTGTTCAGAGATGGCCAATTGTTTCCTATTGAAAATGTGACTTGACAGGTTAGTTTTTTCCTGTGCGGGGCCGAAACTACATGATTGTTGCCTAAAGTGGTAAATGGTCAAGCTGTAGTCAACCAATCAGGGGTGCAACAATCGTGATCGCGGAGAGTGTTACCACGGCCTGTGAAGGAGGAGGACCACCGACATCAGAGCCAACTTCAGCTGAATGTGCAACTAAGGATGCCCATTCGGCTGAAGTGTATTGCACTGCAGGGACCCACCAGCTCCCTGTGCCGCAATATACACAGCCAGTCAGAGGGCAGCGGCAGACGTCAGCGTGTAAGTCATGAGCGGCACAAAGCAAGGACATCATACGCTGCTCGTGCTGGCTACAGAAAGGGACGCTGCATGTCACGGGAGTGGAGGAAGGCAAGAAGAGTCATTTAATTTTTTATTGCTTTGGAAAACAAAATGGACAATAAATCAGAATGGGGTCCAGGATTGGGGTCATTATACCAGGAAGGAGCCATTATACTGGGAAGGGGCCCAGGATGGTGGTCATAAAAGAATGGATTCCAGGATGGGGCCCAGGTTGGTGGTCCTTACCGAATGGGTTCCAAGATGGGGGTCATTATACCAGGAAGGGGCCCAGGATGGTGGACATTATTATAGGATGTGGGCTATTGTACCAGGAAGGGGCCCAGAACAAGGGTCATTATACCAGAAAGAGTTCCAGATTTGGGGGTCATTAGACCAAAAAGGAGCCCACGACGAGGGACATTATTATAGGATGGAGGACATTATAACAAGAAGGGGTCTAGGATGAGAAATATTATTACAGGATTGGGCCCCTCTCCTGCTCTCTTTAAATCACCTGCAATTTTCACCTCCTGAACATAGAGAAAAGCTCGCAAAGTAGAACTAAGAGGATCTATAGTATGTCATTAAACTAAACAACCCTCCAACAAGATGGTATAGTGCAAAAATCAATGTACAAAAAAGTGCAATGGTGTATGTATACTGTGTAGTATAGGTCTTCTAACATGGCAGTCCATTGGTGAAGGACACCACTCTACATACATCGAGAGTTGTTTCCAGCTTGTATACTACAATTAGGCCATTATGAACTACTAGATGGCAGCCCGATTCTAAAGAATCGGGAGTCTAGAATCCATATATACTTGAAATTCGGCAGGAGCTTGAAGAGCAACGTCACTGGGCCCGCCTCCACGCAGTAGAAACTTGCTGTGAGGTAAAAATTCAAAAATCACACCAAAATGGCGGGCGGAGTGTGTCACAGTACGGCACGTTTCTGATTGGTCGCTCGCAGCAGGCGGCAACCAATCAGACACTGGACACTGTTGACGTCACTTAGCTCCGGACATTAGCTCCGGACATTAGCTCTGGACATTAGCTCCGCACATTAGCTCCGCACATTAGCTCCGGACATTAGCTCCGGACATTAGCTCCGGACATTAGCTCCGGACATTAGCTCCGCACATTAGCTCCGGACATTAGCTCCGGACATTAGCTCCGGACATTAGCTCCGGACAAAGCCACGGAAGTTGGCACAAATTGCAGGAAGTAGTATTCTAGGCAATTAATCTCCGGACATTAGCTCCGGACATTAGCTCCGGACAAAGCCACGGAAGTTGGCACAAATTGCAGGAAGTAGTATTCTAGGCAATTATATATTAGACTAGATGGCAGCCCGATTCTAAAGAATCGGGAGTCTAGAATCCATATATACTTTATTTATTCAAATGTAAGAATAATACAATTAATAAATAATAGTAAGAAAGAACAAAAAATGGCTGCACTCACCAGCTCTTGACAATTCTTGTTATTTAAGGTACAGTTACACAGGATCCATGAACATGCTTATGAGGGGAGGGATGAAAGACATCAGACGACAACTTTGCGCTTACGTGCGGCATCGGCGGCTTTTCGCTCTGCATCATTACCATACTTTATATCAGACCTGATCTTACGTGCGCCATCAGCAGCTTTGGACTCTGTGTCATTAGTATACTTAACAGTATCCAGGCACTTGCATCTATCCTCTGTACTCTTGTTAACACGCTGTTTGCGCTTACGTCCAGCATCGGCGGCTTTTCGCTCTGCATCATTACCATACTTTATATCAGACCTGATCTTACGTGCGCCATCATAAGCTTTGGACTCTGTGTCATTAGTATACTTAACAGTGTCCATGCGCTTGCATCTATCCTCTGTACTCTTGTTAGCACGCTGTTTGCGCTTACGTGCGGCATCGGCGGCTTTTTGCTCTGCATTATTAGTATACTTTCTATCAGACCTAATCTTACGTGCGCCATCAGCAGCTTTGGGCTCTGTGTCATTAGTATCCTTACTATTAGAGCTCATGTTGGCTAAGCTAAACAGCTTTAAGCGTGGTGGTGGCAAACAACAGGTTAATAAGAGGCAGTGTCAGGTAGTAGGAAAATAGCCAGTTAATAATAGGCAATAGTTCTTTGCAGGAATGCAGATATTAATAAATAGGCAGTTTATATTGCAGAGAAATTGCTGGGCAATAATGGACAATGTCCTTATGTGGCAAATAATAGAGCAATATACTCAATGTGGCAAAGAAGAGGTTAATAAACGGCAGTCTCTCAGTATAACAGTCAGTGAATAATAGGCAGTATATGGAGAAAACACCAAACAAAAGTTCAAAATTGGTGTGAAAATGTCACTGAACCACTTCACAACTAAATATATATAGTTTTGGTAAATGGTATTATCATTTTTTTGACGAAATTCGGCAGGAGCTTGAAGAGCAACGTCACTGGGCCCGCCTCCACGCAGTAGAAACTTGCTGTGAGGTAAAAATTCAAAAATCACACCAAAATGGCGGGCGGAGTGTGTCACAGTACGGCACGTTTCTGATTGGTCGCTCGCAGCAGGCGGCAACCAATCAGATACTGGACACTGTTGACGTCACTTATCTCCGGACATTAGCTCCGGACATTAGCTCCGGACATTAGCTCCGGACATTAGCTCCGGACATTATCTCCGGACATTATCTCCGGACATTAGCTCCGGACATAGCCACGGAAGTTGGCACAAATTGCAGGAAGTAGTATTCTAGGCAATTATATATTAGATATCAACAGGACATATTCATGTTTGACTAGCCTTTGCAAAACAATTAAACTGCTATACAAACAGATATTTCTTTTATTACCCAAGCTTCATTCCGGTTGCAAGAATCAGTGTAATAACCATGCTTTAAGGGGTAAAGAAGTTTGGGCAAAGCAACCACTTAATTATAGGGGATCAAACATTTCCATTTTTGGAATTGTGCCACATGGAGAGATCAATTTGCGTTTTATGGTGGTCTCACCAGCACATGGTCACAGTGCTTTATAGATGACCGACATGATACATAGTGGGAGTTCATAGCCGCCATCCACCAATATTGCACACTAACAGGAGATAAATGCTCAGCATAGCTTTGGCCCATAACTGGAATATTTCAGTGGATAATAAGATTAACTACCTTGTGGTTGACCCTTGTAATATCTTCAAAGCGAAATGAAAATCACATTCTCCTTATGTACAGTTTAAGCTATAATTCTCCTTAATCTTCCAGACAGGGCATAGGTTTTATACCCAGAAAGGGCAAAAGGAAAGTTTAGGGCAGGAAGGAGGACTATTGATTTCTTTAGTGTCCTAGACAACTAAAAGAACCTCATGTGTGCTATGGAGCAGGGATCAAGAAAGTGATGATGATGTCTGTGCGGTGTGATTATATTTCATCGTTGTCTAAAGTGACGGCACTTGTATCTCTGCACAGAAGTGAATGCATCCCTGGCTTATTCTGCTCTCATGGAACTGTAACCTATTGTATGTACAATATTTGTAGAGGGAATCCGACAATAGCAACTCCCTTGATGTTAAAGGGGTATTCCCATCATTACAAGTTATTACCTCTACAAAAAATAAGTGATAACTTGCAAGTCAGTGGGGGTCCCGGCAGTCAACCCGCAAGTTATCACTAAGGCAGAGTGCCCATGATCCGCAACAAAAAGTGCTCTGGATGCAGTGTATGTTTGCTGTGTCCAAAGCACAGCCGTCTGTTGAACGCAGGTGAATTCACATGTATTCACCGAACCATGCAGATTTATCATTTGTAATACATTCTATTGATGCAATTTCTCTTGCGGAGACTTGTATCCCCAAAAGAGAAATTGACATCCTGCGGTCTGGAAAGACGGGACGCACGTCAAAACCCACAGCAGTTCCTGATCAGGGAAGCATACACTTATTTTCCTGAAAACTCATTGTTTCAATTGGGCAGTGGCTGTGGAGATTTACCCCCACTCCATTTTTCATCAGCGGGAGTTTGACATTAGACGATGAATGAATGAGGCCCGGCCACCGCTCCATTCCGATTTGACACTGTAGAGCTCATTTCTCACATTGTTGGGGGACCCTACTCAGATCACCACCAGGGATATGCTTATATGCTTGAAAAAAAACCTTTAAAAGGAGATATCTCATGATTGATCTTGAAAAGGGCGACTCTCCGCTGCCTCCCAGCTTCCTGCTGCCATTCAATCCAATGCTGCCAGAACAGACCGAATTGTCTCTGCAGCATCTGAGAAGCGTATGGGCTCTGAAGCTGGATAGATCTAGTGATCTAGTGATCCGGCCAGCTTTAGAGCAGAGCTTGCAAGCTGAATAGCAAATAGTTTGCAGGCGTGCACTCATTGCCTAAGAAGCTGGCCAATGCAAAGGTGGCCGGTAACCAGGCAATAAGCTGTAAACTAAAAATCCCTTTGTTCTCGGAAAGTAATTTGCAAAGTTGCTTCCTTTTCCACGTATTTTGCAATTTCAACTACTTAACAAGAGAAAACCACTTTAAAACATTGACAAATTACAGCCAGCTCGATAATGTGATAATGTCCATCACAGCTTACAGATACTGCCAACACATGAAAATAAGTTAGACTTTAGCTTTAGAATCCCTATAACTTGACATATCTTCTGACTACGTGGATCGATCACACAACACATTTATACTCTATATTTCCACTGGAAATCATTTCTGCCACTAAATTTCAGCTAAGCATGCAGGTGTTGGTAATAGAAAAATGGCAGTGAGATGCTACCAGACTTCTCTGGCTGTGGCTTCTTTCTCATTAGAACAAAGGTTCAGGCATGTTGAAATCCAACATGTTCAGTCCCAAAACACATTTGTTGGTGGGCTGGCCATGCAGAAATGTATATTGCCAGCTAACAAAGTCCTGAGGAGCTGACCACTCTACCTAAGGCACTCATGTGACACTACATCCTGGCCTACTTGTAAGCCTTCAGAAGAAGCCAACTGATGTGAGAGGATACCCTGTACACAACCACATCAGAGCATGATAGGGTGCACCGACTAGCAGGGCTGTGGAGTCGGTAAGCCAAACCTCAGACTCCTCAATTTCTATGACATCGACTCCACCAAAATGGGCTCCGACTCAGACTTCACAGCCCTGCTGGCAAGTAATGTGTGTCATCACAGGGCAAAGTAAAGATTTGGTTTGAAGTCACTTTAAAACATTCCACAACAATATTACAAGGAGTGTCCCAATTTTTTTTTCGAATCGTCGTGAAACAGGTTATGGTGGGAGCAGTCACTATACATGTCAAGACATTGCCACCACCCCTGTAGAACCCCTCTCACATAAAGAACCTCTGCAAACTGCAGCTTTGTTGCGAGGATGGAACCTACAGGGAGATGGCAGAGAATCTTTTTTCTGCATGACTGCTTTAATTCATACTTCCACAATTATGGAAATGATTATCATAAAAGTAATGTAATAGGTAACTTTTCCAAAGGTAATAACCTAATCATTAAAGTGGCTCAAAACTGAATCTGCTAAAAATTTCAGTAGAAAGTGCAGATATATTTTTGCAGTTTTGGTGAAACGTAACGGACTATAGGCTACTGATAACTAACGGTAAGAAATTCTGCCCATTGGTCCTTCACTCACGATAACACTAGATGGACACCAATGTATTGTCCATCCGAGTGCAATCCAAAAACAACATCGGATTGCACACAGACCAATGTTATTACATGGGGCAGCGCACAAGTCAGTTTTATGTGATATTCGGATCACGCTGGGCCATAAAAATTATTGAGTATGTGGAAATCATCGGACTGAATACAGTCCAATTTCCGTGCACTGGACACAATGGAGAAGATGGATAATATTTTTTTCCATCTTCTCCTCAGTGTGGTCTCATTCTCTCATCCAAGAGATATCGGATCACACTCTGCTGACACCATGATCAGCGTGTCATTTGCATAATGGTTCAGATTCTCTTGGAGGAGAAAATCTACGGCTGTAGGCACCTGCCCTTAGAGATGGAGCAAACCAGTTCACCATAGCCACTGGATAGAAGCAGGAGAAATGTCTTACACGTGACAGCATCCCTAGATGGTCTTTTGATTGGCTGCTTGGCACGATGTCATCATTGCAGTGACACATGTGACGTCATGCCAGATTGGCCAACCTACAGAAAAGCCACCAATGCTTTCAAGTAAGAGAAGTTCTCCAAGAACCAGTCTAGCGGTCACAAATTACTGATGTGGCCACTGGATTGGGTCCAGTGAACAGATTTTACACGAACACTACTTATAATTAGGGAACAGAAATTTACATAATCTCCTTTATAAGAAGGGCTTTACGTTAATTTTGCTTATCTTATTTTTTTCTAATTATCTTAGTTCTATTGAAAAAACACCATACTTTTCCACTAGCTTGAGAAATAAATAGTGAGTAAAGTTGTGCGCTATAATAGTCTGACTCGCAGGTAGCAGCTTTCAGGCAGAATTACCCAGCTAATAAATCACAGCGCCAGCGTTCTGCTAGAATCCTATAGCACTGTATGAAGAGACAACACAGGCTTAGGCTCAGCGGAATTTGTTGCTTCCTTCTGAAGATAAGATCGGAGGCCTACCTTAAATTATGAATAAACATTGAGCAGCAGTGGATAATGCATGGCATGCCTCAGTGCCTCCTCTATACTTCACTCTAAACCTAAATTAGAGCCAATTCTAGGGCGCACACAGAGGTGCCAGGAATGGGAAACTACAGGTCTGGAAAGAATGTGTAATGTTCATGAAGCAGCAAAGAGAGTAAAGTGTTTATTGCCGTCCAAGTATTTTCCCGTTTTGTTTTTATCGCTGGGACTAAAGCAACTACTTAGGATTATCGACGGAAATTAAAGAAAATTATTTCATTAAAGCCTCGCCAGCTTGCATTCTACAAGTCAAATTAGCCAAGCAAATGAATCTGATTTTTATCTGCCCGAGTGAGAAAGAAAATTATTTTATGACAGTATGCCTTAACATAAAAGCGGGCGATGCTTTCCTAGGGAGGAACCGGCATTTCACGTAGCATAAAGTCTGGGAATTGTCTTAGTTATCGTAGCTCAGAAGGGAGGGGGATTAAGGAATGTGGAAATGGTTTCTATTAAATATGGGTTTGGAAAATTGAGGTAGGGCTTAGTGAGACTTGTGGTTTTGTACTTCTGAAATGCGGTTCTAAATAATAGTGCAGTTATGCTCAGTATATAGACAATTGCTTACATAACAATTGCCTAATACAATCTACTTATTCAATATAGTCAGTCAAATCAAAACAGGACATTGGTTTCTAGAACAGAATTTAAGCAGCAGGTTCCTAATAAAAGCCCCCAACTAGAGCTAGATCTGTGTGAGGTCTTATCATATGGCCAGTACCAAAAATGTGAAATACCAGTATCCTTATCAGAGACCTGAGGCCTCCGTCACACGTCTGTATGAAATGTGTTTGTGAAAAACAGGTACCGGTGTTATCCGTGTCACCTGTGTGTCAACCGGGTGTCCATTTTTACCATCAGTGTGGTCATCAGTATTTTTCTGGTATGAATAAAGAAAGAAAGAAATTACAAAGCTTCTCCCAATGTGTAGTAGGTAGAATAATACTAACAACATAGCAAATATTTCCAATCAGAAATGTATTAGAGTTCTCCTGATTCACTATGTCATTTACCCAATGTGAAGGGTATTGCAGTAGCTTAGGTTTCCATGGTCAACAACTAATCGTGGGGCTGTCCACTACTAGGACAACTCATTCTTGATCTAAATGTTTGGCCCCAATAAATTAAAAAAAGCTTGGACTCCCCTCCAGTGCCGGTACAGTTCCAGCGGTGTCGGCACTCACTCTCCCAAGGCTCTCGTGCGATTGTTGTGACATGAGACCCCGGCACCCAGTCAGTGCTGGCATTACTGTCCCTGCCTTTTGTCAAATTGAACATGAAGAGGAAGGGACAGTATCGCCAGCACTGATCTCCGACTTCCTCTTTATGTTCAATTCGACAAAAAGGTGGTGACAGTGACACCAGCGCTGATGGGGCTCCAGACTAATGCGTCACAATAACCGCCCCGGGGAGAACAAGTGCTTACATCACTGGAACAGCACCAGCACGGGAGGGGAGTATTAGGTTATGTATATTTTAGGGGGGGGGGGTCGAAGCGTGAGGTATGACAAGGATTGTCCAAGTAGTAAATAACTTCTTTAAGGTCAGGGTCACACTTGCGAGAAACTCGCACAAGTCTCTCGCATCAATACCTGGCACTGCCGCCGGCACTCGGGACCGGAGCGTTCAGATGCATAGAAATACACACAGCCGCATACTCCGGTCCCGAGTGCCGGCGGCAGTGCCGGGTATTGAGGTGCGAGTTTCTCACAAGTGTGACCCCGGCCTAACTGTCACTATATGAGTGGTCATAACCATGGATATGACCACTACTGCACTGCCCTGCACATGGAGTAAGCAACATAGCGAATCAGGAGAACTATATTACATTTCTAATTGGAAGAATTATTAATACACCTACTACATACTGGGATAGGATCTTGGATATCAGAATACCGCTTTCAGGGTATAGTCACACATGGTGTCTTCAGCTGCATTTTACAGTTCTAAAATCTCATTCACTTGCTGCATTTTATTCCTTGCATTTCTTGAGCTACTGGGCATTATTTTTTAATCGGCAGCATATCAAGTCTTTCAGCATTTTTTTCACCAATTCAAATGAATGACAAAAACTCAAATGAAAACACTACAAAAACGCACATTTTTCCTAACACTTGTTTTTGGTGCAGAAAAATAGGCAGCAGAACCGCTGTGCCTGACTATACCGTAATAGAGCAGACTTGCAATACTAGACACAGCCTACAGAGAAGTGTGGCGCTGTTTCTCAAGTAGCCGTGTTTTACTACTCCTGTACAGTTTTAAAGGACGCGGTGCTTGCTGTTAACCTAAAGCTGGAGAATCTGTGAATGGAGATGACAGCAGGAAATGTCCTCTGAAGATGGACAGGAAAAATGAAAAAACTTCAGCTCTTACAAGAGACTTTCTTTGCAAAAGATATACGCTGATATTTTGCCCATATCCCGCTGCATGGAAATGACACAGGTGACCTTTATATTCATGTTTTCATCGAACAGGATTTCACAACCCGGCCGATGATTGTTCTGGAGTATTTTACACTTCAGTCGTCCTCTCGGGGACCTGCTGGACCACAGTTACCCATTGTAATGTGAACAGCATCTCCAAAACGAGCGAAAAAATGCAATGAAACATAAAAAGATCTAATAGCAAATCTATCTTGTGTAATTGAAACTTAACATTCGGACAAAGGGCAAAGAGCAAAGTCCTGTACAAATAGCTTCGTCTCCATGAGCTCAGTGGATTAATGCGGTAACCCCATTAGCAGGTAATTGCT
Organism: Ranitomeya imitator; assembly: GCF_032444005.1. Lineage (NCBI taxonomy): Eukaryota > Metazoa > Chordata > Amphibia > Anura > Dendrobatidae > Ranitomeya > Ranitomeya imitator. Next base: position 1,108,842,207 of record NC_091282.1, read on the forward strand.
GCATATTTTCTCCTGAAGACTGCAGTTATTGGGCCCTTATCTGTACAGCACAGTCTTATGCGGTGTCACAATCAGACCATATTCTCAGTAATATTCACTAATTAGATGCCATTACGGAGGTCAAAGGAAAAGACAGCTAATCCTCAAGTAATTTGCTCAAACATTAATATTGCTGTTAGTATCTCATCCATGTTCCCCTGAAGCTGGAATATCTGGGAAAGGGATAAAAGGTCAAGACAACTCCACCCTGTAAGGCTAAACTCACAAACTGGAGGACCTCAGAAACCGGCATGTAGTATTCATTCTCCATGTAGTGGAGAAGTAATGTGGAGTAAAATCACACAATTATGGGGAGAATATACATCCTACACTGGCTAGATGTAGGATCAAGGTTCCTCCACGGCAATTTATCTACCTGTGTAAAAGGTCCCCGAGTGGAGCACTGAATATATCTGTAAGGAAGATAAATCACCAGCATTTGTTTGTACAGGGGATGTGATAGTTTACCGAACATTGCCTAAATGCTCCTTTGGCACAAACGTGAATAACGGCTCAATAAACGGTTTGTGACACTGATGGTGGGAGAAACCGAGCTGGTTCAGAGTTTATATTAGGACTTGGAATCATAAGTCCCTTCCCGATTAATAGCGGAGAGCAGAAAATATTTGTTTCATTTTTTCTTTATTAAGTGAAAATGTACTGACTACTTATAAGGTAACGTTCACATTTGCATTGTTGGGCGCAAAGCACAACGCTGCGTTTTTGGACGCATGCGTTGCCATAAACTAGTAATGTTCTTGAATTTTGGCGCAGGGAAAACGCTACAAGTAGCGTCTTCCGCGCCCTGTCTGGTGCGTCAAATTTACGCATGCGTCGTAAAACGCAATACAACGCATACCGGCGCATGTCCATGCGCCCCCCATGTTAAAGATGGGGGCGCATGACGCATGCGTCGGTATGCGTCGACGATGCTGCGCCCAACAACGCAAATGTGAACGTAGCCTAAAATGTATTTCAAAAAGTCAAGTATGGGGTTCTGTACTTCTCAAATTATTACATTACATCAGAGGGGAATTGATTCTTATGACATATTCCAACAAGACCAATAACAATTTAAGAAAAAAAGTGATGGAAGTTGTTCCAGGTCTTGTTACTTTCTATTTGGCCAAAAGTTTTACCAGTATAAAATGAGAATAGATATATATTCACACACATAGGCCATATGGTGGAGCGGTGTAGCTGTAGCCTCAGCATCATCATCATTGCTGGCACAGGGCAGGAAGCGATGCCACCATGCAGCGAGACTACCTGTCTAATGCTCCTCTGCAGCTGCACACAATGTGGCTGGATGGAATCCCATTGGTTAGAACACATTGGTAAAATTCCATCATATCACGTGTCTAATGTGTATTACAGACGCAATGTTGGAGACTGGTATAAACGTCTGTCTTATTTGCTTTTTCCATGTTTCCACTGAAATTAAGAAACACCAATGGTACCAATTGTCCTACAGGTTGTGCAGTTCCTCTTCTTCCTTCTGCTCAATCTGACATTAGACGTTTAGAGATGCTAGTTTGTTCAGTTAGGAGAGGTACAGTGAGTGAGGGTCACACAACAGTTTTTGGCTCATCTGAGAAAAATTGCTCTGATTATGCTAATCACACTCTGATCCAACTCCGATCAGAGCGTGATCAGAGCGTTATGTGATCATCTTGGAGGAGGTGGAGAAAAAAAAAAGGTTTCTCCAACTTCTCTATTTCGTCAGTCCGTGAAAATTGGACCACACTCGGACGTTTAGTTTGAATTTTTCCACAGACCCAAACAGTTGAATGGGCGAGCAGGATCCGATTCTCTACGGCAAATCGTCAATGCTGAGGTTTCTCCTCCGACCAACTAGGTCTGAGGAACAAAAAAAAAAAACAAAAAAATCAGACATGTGCAGGGCCCCCCATGTAATAACACGGTGACAAGTGCCACTCAGCAAAATGACAGACAGCACTCGTTGGGTTTTTACAGTCATATGCGCTAGCCCTAGAGATGTTCTCAGAATTTTTTTTAAAAACCCACTTATTCACACATAGGAGAGCATTTAAATTCAATACTTTCTTAAGATAATTGCCTACTCTACAGTGACCACTTAGATGAACGCTGCTGAGCGTAAAGTCTGTACATGGTATTACCCCTCTTACTATCTCCCCCGAAAAGAAATGAGTATGTAACAACTCATTAGAATGTCTCCTGCTTCCACATTTTCACACCTTCTTCTAATGACAGCCTTTGGTGGTTGCTTGAAGGTTCAAATTTAGATTATTTTTATTAAAAAAATTTTTAGATTGCCTATTCTGTCCTTTTACAGTCTTGTAACCATAGATTTTAGTGGATTTGATGGGAAGAAAAAATGGATTTCACATACCTGTCTTTGGACTGATTACAAAAAATCCCTGTGGGTTACCACTTGAAATCTTATAAGTCAACTTGTCACTAGAACTGGAGTCAGGATCAAAAGCAACAATCTGCACAACGGATAAATCCTTCGGCGAGTTCTCCATGACCTCTGGGTAATACACAGGTTCCGAGGTTTGTGGTGCATTATCATTGACATCTTCAATTTCAATGTAGATCTCAATAAATGATGAGAGGGGAACAACACCGCGATCGGTGGCATAAACAGTCAGCCAGTAATGAGAAGTCGTTTCACGGTCAAGATTATCCGCAGTCCGTATAATACCTGAATATTAAAAAAAGATAGAGTGCATGGTTAATGGAAATTTCAGCACTTAAGGTTAAGTATCTTTCAATTTCTAATTGCACTAAACACATATAAAGTACAAAGTATAATCCATCAATGCGGCAATAAAGCGATGCTAATGAAAACATATTAAGAGACCTGGGAGGGGAAGTGACTCATCTCTGATATTTGGGGTGTTGCTTAAAAACTAGAGCATTATGGATTATCATTATGGTTGATACTTTTAAAATGCTGTCATATATTTTAGATATTTCAAGAACTTTTGGAACAAGACCAAATGGGACTTTAAGTAAGAGAACGGAATAAAGTGAATGCTTATGAATATCTGTGCTAAGAGTTCGAAAGTTCACACTGTATAGAGTGAGCCAATCTTACGGTGCTTCGCCAGGAAAAAGAAAAAAAAAAAGTTCATTAGGATTCCAACAAATCCAAGATGCGAAATAAAAAAAAAACCCTACATAATATGAATTCTTCACGAGAAACAATCAAGTCTTTATACGATTCAGGGCCTTGTATACTACATAACATACAGGGGAGTTTCTCCACGGCTTGGACTAGGCCACAGTCCTATTCAATAATGAATTACAAGGATTTATCTGACAGGCATGAGCTCTGGCACACAACGGCAACACATTGGCAACATCATGTCTGCAGGGTTCTGTCTCCAAGTGCTTTTAATAAAAGTATGGCCTGGACTATGATATAATTGCCAGGCCACTGTTCTTCCCCCGGGATGCTCGGCTATACAGTCATATGTGGAGCGGTTTATGTTGAACCTCCTGATACAACACAGATCCGTGTTGTTTTATGTACTGGCTACAATCAGGTCTGGAAAATATCACCAAGGGAAATAGACCAAAACAAATTTGCGTGATGATACAAAGACTTTCCACAAATGCTCCAGTAATTGTAGCAGTCATATAGCTATACTAGCGGAAAGTCAGCCAAGTATGGACCTCTTTGATATAGAGCCCAAATTTTAGCTCTACTCACTGACATTCAAATTTACTGGAAATGGCAACATAATGCATACACGATGAAAGATATACATCAAGAAATTATTTGGCGTTTTCAAGAACACAGATTTCACTGTGTCCCACAGAATCTCAAAACCCCCTAGTAGCACCTGTGAATTCATGTCATGCCAGTAATCCTATAGATGATTCTGGTAGCGCTGTATGTTAAGATCCACTCCCACTGTTCACTGACCATGACTATTTATTGTCTCCTCCAACAGTCTCAATAACGTAGGAGTCGAAATGTATGGGGTCATAAAAGGGATGGTTTAAGGGAAAGACAATTTTACATGTGTTAAAGTGTCTTAAATTAGCACTGATCAACTTGTGATATGATCAATCAAAGCTATGGCCAGAAGTCTACCCATTTAAATCTACCTTAAAAGGGTTGTCCTAAGAAGAATTCATCATAATCAGGGCAGTGAGGTTTCAACATCCTTGCACCCCTACTGAGAACAGAAGAAGCAGGGTGAAACGCGTGTCGGGGTGGAGGGATGTATATATTGCGGATACTACAGACCTTACTCATAAAAGGTATGGTAATATCTATATATACACACCAATGGACCAATGGAAGTAGATTATTGATTGATTGATTGATTGATTGATTGATTGAGTTAGCTACTAGTAACTAGTGATCATCTATCATATGGCTGACACTTGTTTGCCTTAATATTAATATGTATATGCATTATATTTGTAACAACCAGTTTTTTTCTGAGTCCCTTTTGGCACCTTTGTATCCTATTTATGCAAATTATTTACTTAATAAAGATACATATTTTATAGACAATTGTATTCACTTCTTTTGTCTTGAGAAATATCATTTCTCAGGAAGTGGTATCATAATCAATATGCTGTGACTGGATTAGTCCATTACACTTTAAATAGAGGTCGTAAAAACTAGCGTTTGGCCGACAACTTTCTCTCCAAACTCCCCCATATACAGAAAAACTTGGCTGAGCTCGCCTGTGTTCTCAATGAGATAAGTTTAAAAGGGAACCTGTCAGCCTTTCATCCTGCCCAAACTAGGGCTGTAGGAACCAGAGCCTGGCTGGACAACTGCAGCCACATATGTTTTTCCCTAAAACAATCCAACATCTTAGAGAAAGCATAGTTTGGAGATCTGACCAGGGACTAGAGGGAGAGAACTGACTAGTCTGGTAGCTCCCCGGCTGGCTTGTGTGCATACACAGGTTGTCAACCACTGGAAAAGGGGACTAGTCAATAATCTTGCTATAGTCCTTCTTTGACTCTTCAAACTGATTTATTGGAAATGCTGGCACATTTTAGAGAAATACATATTGAGCTACAATATGATCAACATGAACTGTATTGGTCAACATGAATTGACTAATACGTTCCCTTTAAGTTCCAATTACACTGCAAGATTACCATCAAAGAACGTTTGCTTCAGGATAGTCTTGCAGTTTAAACAGGCTGACAAACCAGCAGAACAATTCGCTCGTCGTGTGAAATCGTCTTTGGTGCTGCACAAAAGATCACTGTTCTTGGCAGCACTTTGTCCTATGTAAACAGGACCTGTGCTGACGACAACAATGATAGACTACTGTAATAGATCATTCAGTATGCATCTGAAGAACGGTTGGCCTATGTAAAAAGGCTATTAAACCACAGATCAGCAGACAAGTAGCAGCTGATCGGCAGTCATATAGTGTCCTTTAGGGGCCTGTGTAAATGGACCTATAGACATATCTAGCAGAATCTTTTACCCCTGCTGAACAAAAGGATCGAGCTATCAAATGCCAGCTATCTGATCCTTTTTGACCCCCAACATAATTTGCCAGGGGACAGTTGGGAAATCACCATACATAACAGATGGATCCCAGTAAGTTTCACTGGCATTTATTTAATATGTATAGGGAATTTATGGGGTAATGTCTGGATGGGGTCGCCCCTTGACACGGCAGCAACTGTTCCTAATTTAATTAGGGTTTAATAATGAAGGTGAATGGATCTGCCTTATGAAGGATCAGTATCACTTTTCCATTCCACTCCTGCCCTAAAAACATGAAACTACCCAATAATTCCAAACGAAAAGAAGATCTGCAGATGTGAGGTTATACATCTGGTGTCGGAACAATTGGGAGAGTATCATTAGACAGAAGAGCTGTAGTGTTTGTCTGAATATTGTTTTATGCTTAATGCAACATTTTTGGTGAAATTATTATGTAATTAATAGAAATGTGTGAATGATCTGTCACATCTGCTGCTGGAGAACTGTAAGCCGGTGACGTTGCGTCTGGCTTATCGTTAGGATCAGATTTGGCTTGTGTGTCGCTTATAAGTCAGGAAATAACAGCGTTGACGAAATGAACCCATTAGTTTCATCGGAACAGATTGAACTTGCTAACACTATACTCCTCGCGGAGCCTTAACTCTGCATGGTCCCGATTGCAAAGCTCTAAGAGGAGCCAAGATTAAATTAACCACTACCTACTTTCCCTTCGGAGAAAGTTCTCTAGATGTATTTTTTGTTACCCATCAGCTTATAGGGGAGATCGGGCAGTGGAGCATCTCGCAATGTTCTCATTTGAGCTAATTAAACTACTTTCACAAAAAGCTGAGGCTTTTGTTGGATCACTGCTACCCAACTGTAAAACATGTCTAGGCTGATAGATTTTCCCAAATCTTGCAACCAGATCATTTAGCAGAGAGCCAAAAGGTGTTTATTTAAAGACAAAATGGTAAAAGCTTTTATCTGAAATATGTCAACGGAGATTTTGGGGAGGAAACAGCCTCTATTTTTCAGAGGAGAAGTGATTGTTCCTGCCTAGAGAATGGTCAGCAGGCATGTTACATGGATAAATGGGAAGAGATGATGCAATTAGAGAATCTCGACTGAAGCCGCTTCTCGATTCAGCGTGTTACTTCCAGTCCACGGAATCCTTTCGAAGAGAGCAGACAGCTTCCACTGTCATCCCATTTATGCCTATTTTAATAGCGTGGCTTATTCCGGTCATCCTGCCGCCTCTGTGTCAGAACTTTAGGATAATAGTTCTATAATTGGTGCACAGAAAAAGTGCAAGCTTAATAAAGCATTCCTGAATATACAATGATGAGATATTCAAAGAGGCTCCCATAGTCTACATCAATAGTTTATTGATGATCCATACACAATTCATATACGCATATATCATTTCATTCATGGCTGGCCCTTTAAAACTGTTCATCCTAACTTTCTGGTTCACAAATAGAACGTCTGCTCTAATGAACAGCTCTGGTCTACGCTGCACACTCAGCTTATATCGTAAAAAAACGGGACAGAATGTCTGCTCTTTCGGCTAGGCGCCCCTACTCAGTTATAGGAATTAGAAAAGCAGAACGGTAAATTACTGAATATCCAAGTTTAGGAGAAGTAGCATAAACTGTTCACATTTATACAGCTTATGCCAATCATGCAGGATTAAACAGAGGATGGCGGATGGCAAAAGAAAATGATGGTACGCAGCGTTCACTAATAGGCTACTGATGATTTTCCTCCTTCACCTCAAAAATCTGCTTTTCTTTTTCACATATGTTTAAAAAAAAAAAAACACAGTAAGCCACTGAGCTGGTAATGAATCTTATCATCCCAAGAAATTGGATGGCATTATCAGCTGACTGGATCCATGTAGATGCCATTCTTGATTGTTTGACGTCCAGGTAGACCATGCTGCGGTGAGAAAAAGAGTAGATCCACTTGTGGTAATATATCAAGTAGCTTTTATTAACGCGTTTCAGGTTTGTAAAAACCTAACTACAGTTTTGTATGTAGTTTGTAGTTTTGAGAAACCTGAAACGCGTTAATAAATGCTACTTGATATATTACCACACGCGAGTCTCCTCTTTTTTTCACAGCAGCGCGATCTACTAGGACATCTGTCTACTACTACTTTTCAATCTACAAGCAGAAGAAGATACTCTGTTGTGTGCAAAAGCGGCTGCAGCAGGTGAATAATCTATGGACATCTACTGGAGTTATGACACACACACAACCCAATCTGGTAAGCAACTGCCTAACCCTCCAATTTGACTTTTAATATATTATTACCCTACTAGATGGTAACCCGATTCTAACGCATCGGGTATTCTAGAATATGTATGTATGTGTGTATGTATGTATGTATGTATGTATGTATGTATGTATGTATGTAGCAGCCACATAGTATATACCACAGGCAACGTAGTATATAGGAGCCATGTAGTATATAGCAGACAAATACGTGGCCTGTGCAATATACTATGTGGCTGCTATATACATACATATTGTAGAATACCCGTTAATACAGGCCACGCAATATATAAGAGTGGCCACGCAGTATATAACACAGCCCACGCAGTATATAGCAGCCACGTAGTATATAACACAGGCCATGCAGTATATAACACTGGCCACGTAATATATAGCACAGGCCACGCAGTACATAATACAGCCCACGTAGTACATAGCAGCCACGTAGTATATAACGCAGCCCACGCGGTATATAACGCAGCCCACGCGGTATATAACGCAGCCCACGCGGTATATAACGCAGCCCACGCGGTATATAACGCAGCCCACGCGGTATATAACGCAGCCCACGCGGTATATAACGCAGCCCACGCGGTATATAACGCAGCCCACGCGGTATATAACGCAGCCCATGCGGTATATAACACAGCCCACGCAGTATATAACGCAGCCCACGCGATATATAACGCAGCCCACGCGATATATAACACTGCCCATGTAGTATATAGCAGTGTGGGCACATATCTGTGTTAAAAAAAAGAATTAAAATAAAAAATAGTTATATAGTCACCCGCCGGGATCCAGCGAAGCTCTGGCGACGCGCGTGCGGCTGCTGCCATCCTCTGTTCCCAGGATGCATCGCGAAATTACCCAGATGACTTAGCGGTCTCGACCGCTAAGTCTTCTGGGTAATTTTGCAATGCATCTCTGGGAACGGAAGCTGGCGGCAGCCGCGAGCGCATCGTCGGACTACGGAAGGTGAGCATAGCAGGTTTTTTGTTTTTTTATTACTTTTAACATTACATCTTTTTACAATTGATGCTGCATAGGCAGCATCAATAGTAAAAAGTAGGGGACACACAGGGTTAATAGCAGCGTTAACGGAGAGCGGTACCCGTGGCCCGTTACCGCTGGCATTAACCCTGTGTGAGCGGAGGGGAGTATGTGGGCGCCGGGCACTGACTGCAGGGGAGTAGGGAGGGACTAATTGGACTGTGCCCGTCGCTGATTGGTCGCGGCAGCCATGACAGGCAGCTGGTGAGACCAATCAGCGACCCGGGATTTCCGTTACAGAAGTTGCAGACAGACGGAAGTATCCCTTAGACAATTATATATATAGATGTGTGTGTGTCTCCCATTTTCTATTCTTGATTGTTGAAAGCAATAGTGGACAACATGCCATTCTCCACATTACCCGCCAACATCCAACATCATACTAACCTACTGCATAGTCTGGAAAAATTCAATGTGATCACTCATGAGAATCTCAAGTTGGGCCAAGTGTAGCAGTGCCCCAGGCTATAGCAAAGACTGAGAAATGAAAACTATCAGCCCCCCTGTCCTTATTCACAACCCACTTCTCTTAAATTTTCTTTGATCTTCTACAAACTTATTCTCATTACCTCCTGAACAGCAAAAGCCATGAACATCTCTGTCAAAATCCTATGACCACATTGAACTTGAAGTCTCGAATTCTCCTACATTCAAAGAATTAATCTTACAACCTTTCAAAATAACTGGTTCTTCTATATTTAGAGATTATGCTCTAACGACTTCCATGTAACAATTTTTTTTTTAACGTGTTTACTTTTTTTTCGATTACAGACTTTTTTTTCCCACTCCACACCATCTCTCCGGTGTCGGGGCTGTGTTTCCCGGTAGACACCTGACATTGCCTACAAGTGACAATCAGAAGCCGCGGACCATGTGCAGCCTTTTCATCAGAGCAGATATCTGCTGTGATGAAATACTGAAAAGACATCAACCAATTAGAAGGGCTGATTGGCTGCAGCGGTCTAATGTCATTTTACTGCTGGGAGACGCACTGCCAATATTGGAAAAATAGCACCGGATCGGAACATAATATTTTGTTTATTTTATGGTGGGCAATGTAGTTGTGAAGAAGGGGTTCTCCAATAACAGATGACCCCCTTTATTGCTCCCTTCTCACTAAAAGAATCATTCTTACAGACTTGACTAAGCTCTATCTACAAAGTGGTGGATTGTTCGCAAGATGCGATCACAATTCTGACTGAAGCTCTGATGCATCATGAATATCTAGGGTGTCGGGTGAATTAGGGGGATTTTGCCCTTCTCACAATAAGTCCTAAATAGTCTCTTGCTTTACTGTGAAGTAAATCCATAGAAGCACCCGAGATAGGAATGCTAAATAATTGGGGTTAATCATTCTCTACGAGGTTCTTGCAAGTCATGATTTCTTCTCATTCCCTCTTAAACAAGATGAATTATGGCTTTCCGGGCTCTGCCTGTACATAGTTGTAATGCTTGGAATGGCTCTAGGCTGGAAATCAAGTCGTCATCATCTAACAATAACTGGAACCTGCAACAACCTGCCTGGTGTGTGATGCAGAAACACCTTGTGAGAAATCTAACAATGCCGATCAGGGAAAAAGGCCATCCATCAATTCTAACAACCTGTCAACTCCCAGGAGTTCAAACAATTGACTATTAAACATAAACTGAGCATTTGCCTGATTTCTATGAGAAAAATGGCCATTATTAAGGAATTTCTAACATAAGCGAGTAGTAACATTAACTGTATATATAATAGATAGGAAAGTATAAAGAGGCTAAAATAATAAATATTACTGAAACAATACGTTAAGAAAAATGAATGGGAAAAGCAAACATTCCAGCGCTGACCTCCCAGGGGTACGCAGCTAAAATCATGGTATTAACGCTACTCTTACTATATCCAGGGGTACACTGCACAAATTATCCTATTACCTGTAATGTGATTACAGGACATCAATCCAGAACCTACAACATTTGGAAATGTCAAACTGGTTTAAATGGTCATTGTCATTTCAATCCCCTGAAAGCGGGTCTGTCACCAGATTTCCCATTACAAAATAAACGCATTAAATAGACCTCTTGGACCTGACGAGGCCAGCGTACTTACCGTACTTTGAAAATCCATGCCAGGATGTCTCTATAATCTTATTAAAAATGTTTCCTCCTAATAATAAACTAACATATCAGGAGTCGTGTTTAGATACGCGTTTGCATTCTGATCTCGATTTGATTCTACGCACTTTATTTGGATCTTTTGAGTTTACTAATCCCTATAAACACAAGCGTAAAATAAATCGTTCAGATTTTCATCCAGAAAGTTGGACAATTTTCCCTCACTGGTCATCCATGCGCAAAATGTTTTTTTTTTTTTTTTTTTTTTAAAGCAGCAGCTATTAATCACTTAGGCTAGGATCACATTGCAATCTGTTTAGCGGATACGCTAACGGATTGCGCTAACGCAATGTCCAAAAAGGGATTGAATCTGGCGATCCCGCTAGCACAGATGCCCGATCTGCGCTAGTGAAGAACGGACCAAGCAGCGTTCGAGGTCCGTCCGAAAATAACAGGACATCGCTGACGCATTCCAAAAAAGGCATGCGTCAGCGATCCGCTAGCACATTGCAGTCAATGGGTGCGCTAACGGATCCGTTACATAGCGTTAATTGCGACAATTGCGCCATGTAACGGATTCCATTAGCGGACACCCATTAACGCAATGTGAACCTAGCCTTACAGTCTCCCATGGTATGTATCCGTAAAAATTGGATGTTGTACTGTGTCCAATTTTTTTGTGTGCATCCACAGGCTTGAACGGATGGGTCTCATCCGATTTATGGAAGAATCTAGTAGATGATGAGATTTTTTACATACAGATTTTGGGAAAAAATTTAAAAAAATTGCTCATCTGCACTGCACTATTGAATAACCTTGGTCCGAGCGAGCGCTGTCCGCTTTTTTCATGAACAGCGCTCAAACCAAAAATACGCTTGTGTGAACAAAGCCCTTGCAGTGTTTTGTGGATTGAAGCATTGTTTACCGGGTTCATTGGTATTTTATAACTAAATTTCTTTCATTTTATACTGCAATATGTCAGTATCATAGACGTATCTATTATTGGGGATCGGTCTACAGATCTATTGATTGGACTGATGATTGGGAGGACATTATTATTGTGTATTGGAATAGTTTTTAATTGCTTTCCATTATTGAATTGACATCATTTGCTTATATTCTTTAATAAAATAAATATACCGTATATATGATCACAATGTGCACACCTACATATATATGGTCTTTCCGTTCTTTGAACTCAGAAAGTAGATGACAAGATACAAAAAACAAAAATGGGGACAATCCTTGCACCTATAAGGGCAGGTTCACACTAGGCATTTTATTCAGCTTTTTGATCTCTTGTTTGGTGCAAAAAAAAAGTCTTAATGTACAGAATCAGGTTTTGGCACAAAAAAAAAAAAAAAAAAACACTGCAAAACTTGATCCCTGTGGATTTTCAGCGTTTTTTTTTCACCACCCATTCATGTCAATGGTTGAAAAACGCTGAAAAAAAAACAAACAAAAAAACAAACAAGTGACATGCTCTATTGTGCAAAAAAACATGCAAAGCACAATGTCTGTGTGAGAGATTTCTGAGTTCTCAGACATAGCAGGTACTGTAAAACGTAGCCGAAAATTTGCACAAAAAAAGGCATTAAAAAAAAAAAACAGTGAACTTACCCTTAGACTGACATGTGGATGAAAAATCGTTTTAACCTATTTTGGAGCATGAGAGCTGTCAGAGCTGCCTTTACATGGCTTGGGGTGTAATCACAGGTACGGTTTTATCTCTTCAGTCCTCCTGCATTCCTAAATGAAGTTTCCAGGACGAGCCATAAATGTCCTCACAACAGTCTGTCTGCCAGAGATTTGCTTCCTGCAGATAGGCCTGTAAGGCTACGTTCACATTTGCGTTCTGCCGGGCTGCGTCGGGCGCAGCCGCAGCGACGCATGCGCCCCTATATTTAACATGGGGGCGCATGGACATGCGTTTGCATGCGTTTTGCGATGCATGTGTTTTTTTTGCCGCAAGCGTTAGGGCGCAGAGGACGCAGCAAGATGCATTTTTTTGCGTCCAAAATTTGGCAAAAAAGGACGCATGCATCGCAAAACTATGCATTTTAGCGTGCGTTTTTGTTTGCGTTGTGCGTTGCGTCGCCGACGCAACATCGCACAACGCAAATGTGAACGTAGCCTAACATACCTGCCTCTGATAGAACTGCATTATTCACAGATGCCCCTATAATGGCCAGAAAATGCCAGAAATGCCCCGTAAAGTGCTGAAGGCATGCCTGACGTAACGATTATGAGGAGGAAAACTATAAAATCTCCCAGGGCAAGGTATCCAGTAGGATTTCTTATCCAATAAGACACATTTTAGATTACAGTTACTTATATAGGGGAAGGGGTTAAAGACAAAACTCATCCAGGTATATACAGTAGATCGTATATATGAATGGTCGCGGTTTGACTGCAGTGACCCTTACGACCTCTAAAACAAAGGCCGGCCGTTATAGTCCATATGTCACCCACACTATCTGTCCATCTTATGAGAAAAGTTGAAGATGGGAGATAATTTAGTATAATTTTCCGTGACTAAAACTAAAGACTACAATACAATACTCACATAGTGATACAATAAGCTTTTATTAAAGGGAACCTGTCACCCCCCCGGGGGGATGGGGCGTTTTTAACTAAAAGAGCCACCTTGTGCAGCACTAATGCTGCATTCTGTCAAGGCGGCTCTTTTAGTTCGGGGTCCCTACAAACGCTGAAATAAATCGCTTATAATGTACCCCTCATACCTGAATTTTTCAGGGGGGGGCATGTCTTTTCCCCCCTGACACAAACGCCTCCCAGCCGTCACTCAGGGCCCCTGTGCGCCACCTCCATTTAATTCCTGAACGTCCCCGGCGCCTGCGCTGTACGTTTTTTTTTTGTTTTTTTTTCGGGCATGCGCAGTTTGCGTTGCCCTTCGAACTTACAGCACAGGCGCCGGGGACGTTAATGAAGGAAATAGAGGCGGCGCCTGGCGCACGGTGGCCCTGAGTGACAGCTTGGAGGCGTTTGTGTCAAGGGGAAAAAGACATGCCCCCTGATAAATTCAGGTATGAGGGGCACATTATAAAAGTGATTATTTCAGCAGTGGCAGGAACAAGAACTAAAAGAGCCACCTAAGACAGAATGCAGCCTTAGTGCTGCACAAGTTGGCTCTTTAAATTAAAAAACGCCTGGGGGGGGGGGGGGGTGACAGGTTCCCTTTAAAACTTTCTGACATATTCTAGTCACAAATAATTTTTTTTTTTTCTTTAAGAGTGCCTAGCCTGGCATGCCAGAGTGAGGAGACTTATAAGCCATGCATGCTCCTATGGAAAAATAAATATGCAAATGATCTCATCGGAGAGGAAGAGAACTAGAACTCTACCGCCACCTATTGGAAGCAGTGATCCTAAAAGTAAATATTACCATTTTAACAAGCCTTGCAATAAGATTAGATAGAAGCCAAATCTGAATCCCAGTTAGCTTTTATCCCAAGTCATATTGCAAGGCTCGTTAACTGGTCGATAGTGACTTAGGATTGCTGCTTCCAATAGGTGGCGATAGAGTTCTAGTGTTCTTCCTCTCTGAAGAGACAATTTGTTTATTTAAGTCAGTTCAAGGCTACGTGCACACGTTCAGGATTTTTTGCGTTTTTTTTGTCGGTTTTCCGCTGCAAAAATGCTAAAAAAAAAAAAAGCTTACATTAAGCATCCTATTATTAGAAAGCAATTTGCATTTTTTGTGCACATGTTGCGTTTTATTCCGCAACAAAAAACGCATCGCGGAAAAAAACGCAGCATGTTCATTAATTTTGCGGAAAATCTCCGAATTTGCCACTAAATAATGTAATAGTGGTTCAGCTATGTGCACACGTTCAGGATTCTTTGCAGAATTTTCCTGAACAAAACCGGATTTTTTCTGCATGAAATCCGCTCGCGTTATCGCATTTTATTCTGCGTGTTTTTCACGTCTTTTATGCAGATTTTTCCAGAACTTTCCACTACTATATTATATAGTGGTAAATCTGGAGATTTTCCGCAAAATTAATGAACATGCTGCGGTTTTTTTCCATGATCAGCGTTCATCCATTTTCTGAGAAGTGGGTTTAGTAATGGAGACACTCAGACTTATGAGCCCCTACACTTTTGATTTGACTCTTCAATGAGGGCAGAGCTATGTAGAACACAACTGAAGGGACACAGGATTCAGAGAAGCACTGTTGTCCCATAGTTTTACCGATCAGTGGGAGTTTGATCAATCACAATGTTCGACAGATCAAATGTTTTTCAAAACTTGGAATAAGTTTTAACATGCATTTTGCTTCTTGTCAGTATCTTGTCAGAAAATTTGTAAAATCCATAAAAGACATCTCCAGAGAGAGGACATATCAACCTCACATTGAACAAATGGGATTGATTATAGCTCGCAAAATCAACAGACAGCCCTCGCACACCCGCCTGACCAAAGAACTGAGGTGAGCTTCCAGGGCTGCTGAGCGCAGATGGAAAAGATCTCACTCCAACGAGCACTTCATCACATTCAAACAGTCCCTCACTACTTAAGACCACACTCGCCACAGCAAAACAAACCTACTTCTCATCTCTCATATTCTTCCTGTCTCACAACCCCAAACAGTTATTCAACACCTTCAATTCTCTCCTCCGTCCCCCAGCACCTCCTCCCTCCCCGCTCATCTCATCTGAAGCCTTTGCCTCATTTTTCAAGCAGAAGATTGAGAACATCAGAGACAGTTTTAGTAAACAACCCCCAGAACCCTTCCTCCCAACTACCCAGCCCTCCACCTCCAAAACCAATTTCCCCACCATTACAGAAGACGGACTTTCCACTCTACTCTCAAGATCGCATCTCACCACCTGTGCACTTGATCCGATCCCATCCCACTTCATCCCAAACCTCGCCGTAGTCTTCATCCCAACCCTAACCCATCTCTTCAACCTATCACTAACAACTGGTGTTTTCCCCTCAAGCTTTAAACATGCCACCATCACACCTATCCTCAAAAAGCCCTCTCTTGACCCATCCTCTGTATCTAGCTATCGCCCTATATCACTTCTCCCCTATGCCTCCAAGCTACTGGAACAACATGTCTACCTTGAACTGTCCTCCCATCTATCTTCCTGCTCCCTCTTCGACCGCTTTCAATCAGGCTTCCGGTCACACCACTCCACTGAAACTGCCCTAACTAAGGTCACCAATGACCTATTAACCGCCAAGAGCAAGCGACACTACTCTATCCTCCTCCTCCTGTACCTGTCCTCTGCCTTTGACACAGTGGACCATTCTTTATTACTACAGACCCTCTCATCCCTTGGCATCACAGACTTGGCCCTATCCTGGATCTCGTCATACCTAACTGACCGGACATTCAGCGTCTCCCACTCACACACCACCTCCTCACCTCGCCCCCTATATGTCGGAGACCCGCAAGGTTCAGTTCTAGGGCCCCTGCTCTTCTCCATTTACACCTTTGCCTGGGACAGCTCATAGAATCTCACGGCTTTCAGTATCATCTCTATGCTGACGACACACAGATCCAGATATCACCACCCTACTAACCAGAATCCTTCAATGTCTATCCGCTATTTCATCCTTCTTCTCTGCTAGATTTCTAAAACTTAACATGGACAAAACAGAATTCATCATCTTTCCCCCATCTCACACGACCTCCCCAACGAACCTATCCATTACAGTAAACGGCTGCCCACTCTCCCCAGTCCCACAAGCCCGCTGTCTTGGGGTAATCCTTGACACTGATCTCTCCTTGAAACCACATATCCAAACCCTTTCCACTTCCTGCCGCCTCCAACTCAAAAATATTTCTCGGATCCATACATTCCTAAACCAAGAATCTGCAAAAACCCTAGTCCATGCCCTCATCATCTCCCGCTTCGACTACTGTAACCTCCTGCTCTGTGGCCTCCCCTCTAACACACTTGCACCCCTCCAATCTATTCTTAACTCTGCTGCCCGACTAATCCACCTGTCCCCCCACTATTCCCCGGCCTCTCCCCTCTGTCAATCCCTGCACTGGCTCCCCATCACCCAGAGACTCCAGTACAAAAGCCTAACCATGACATACAAAGCCATCCACAACCTGTCTCCTCCATACATCTGTGACCTCGTCTCCCGGTACTTTCCTGCACGCAACCTCCGATCCTCACAAGATCTCCTTCTCTACTCCCCTCTTCCCACAATCGCATACAAGATATCTCTCGTGCATCCCCCATACTCTGGAACTGACTACCACAACATATCAGACTCTCGCCTACCATCGAAACCGTCAAAAAGAAGACCCACCTCTTCCAACAAGCCTACAACCTGCAGTAACCACAGATTGACCAAACCACTGCACGACCAGCTCTACCCTCACCTACTGTATCCTCACCCATCCCTTGTACATTGTGAGCCTTCGCGGGCATGGTCCTCTCTCCTCCTGTACCAGTTGTGACTTGTATTGTTCAAGATTATTGTACTTGTTTTTATTATGTACACCTCTCCTCACATGTTAAGCGCCATGGAAAAAATGGCGCTATAATAATAAATAATAATAATAATAATAATAGCTGGGAAAGGGAGTAAGAATTGAAACTTCAACCTCCATTGAAGCAGGACAACCTGCCTTGAAAAATAATTACAAGGGATCTGCTGAGAACCAGCCAATAAGTCTATGATTCATATACTCAGAGGCGGAGAAGTACAGAGGCTTCCTCTGTTCAAAGGAATCTTCGTCTCTATGGAGCCAGTGGTCAGTGATGAATACTGAGACTAAATCGATCCAATATTTTTGCGAGATATATTTTTGGTGTCTTAGTGAAGCTATGAACATAACGCATTCTCTCAACACTGTAAGGTCGGCCGGACACCTCTAACTTAATATCACAGATGGATGTTGCTATCTATGCTATGTTTCATCTCTAGAGAAAGGTAAAATTGTGATAGGAAACATAATATCTCCTGCCTGGGACCTCCAGGGGTGAAAATATCCTGAAAGTTGGGGATCTCATGAACTTCTAAAAGTTTGACATCTATACTTCTACATCCAACCAGCCCCCATATGAGCTATTTTTAAAGGTAGGTGGTCTCATTTTTGTGATTATTTAACCCTTTTTTTGTTATACTCTTTTAGAATGAGCACAGGTAATGCAGTTCATGATCTTACGATCTTATCCATCATCTTGATTACGGTATTATAGTTTGGAACTTTCATTTCTTTATGATTTGGTAAAGTACAATACAACAGAAAACCATGGATTGTTCACCAAGTAAAGAATCTCTTGGAACATCTTTTATGGCTCTGACTTTAGACAAAAGAAGCCATTAACTTTGTCTTCCTCTTTCAGACCCTGCACAACAAATAAGTGGCTCTACAAAATGGTGTTAATCTGGAAAACCTTCCTGACAAAGAGAGGGGTCACATTATAAACATTCTTCAGGGCGACTAGAGGGAATGTTTGTCAATGATTAAACACTGGAGCTCAGGCCAGGGAAGGTTTATCACACAAAGGAATTCCAGGCCGCACCGCTCTGTACACAGCTAGGCTGCACAATTACATGGAGGCAGCATACATGGAATACATTACGCTATTTACGTCACCAAGTAAAATAAAATGCCACATACAATCTCCATGGAAACCTTTAATTTCTCAGAATAGCAGCCCAATCCAGTCCCTTGGCTTTGCGAACAACGTAAGGCAGGAATACATACATAATAGGGCTATAAATGTGAGTAAATGAAGGTGACAGTTCATCTGCCGCTAATACTTCTGAGGCCAAGTAACATGCACATTCTTGCCTTATCAAGTATCACAGCAGATAAAAAAAAAAAAACACACAAAAAACACCTTTTATTACTGGAAGGAGACAGAGCGAATTACTCAATGCAAGTTCACCTGTCCCTCAGAGAATCGCACTCATACACCGGATACACGGCAGCCGCACATTCTTACCGCCATCAGAAAGGAATTCGGGGGCTTTTCAAACCTCCAAAATACTAATTTATAAAAGTGATAAATGAGAATGATATTCCAATAAAATCTCTGCATTCTTCAAGTTCCTGCACAAATTCATAGAACAGCTTATGTTAACCGTGCAAAAATAAACTGAAGCCTTAGTATGTGGGAGAAAGGCGATTACATCTTAAATAGTCTAATGAAAGGACGGAGAAGTACAAGACTTTCTATTTATCCATTTTGTTCTTAAAAAAAATTGATTCCATGCAACAGCGAACTTTCTAAAAACGGTCTAAGAGAAAAGGAACATGTCCCCAGGATTTACCTCTATACGTATGATAGACAGGTAAAGATTATTCTAAGTGTCGAACCACGGATCTCTAGTAGGGCCACATTTACTAGTAAAGAAAACTTAGGGAAATAAAGTCTCCTGCTCCCCATGTTAAGGAGGGCTCAAGTGTCCACTGGCGTGTCCAGACTTTATAAGCATCTGGGTCAATCACTTAAGGTACCGTTACACTAAACGACTTACCAACGATCACAACCAGCGATACGACCTGGCCGTGATCGTTGGTAAGTCGTTGTGTGGTCGCTGGGGAGCTGTCACACAGACCGCTCTCCAGCGACCAACGACCAGGGGAACGACTTCGGCATCGTTGAAACGGTCTTCAACTATGCCGAAGTCCCCGGGTAACCAGGGTAAACATCGGGTTACTAAGTGCAGGGCCAGCTTCCCGCACTAACTGTGTCAGCGCCTGCCGTAAAGCAGAGCACAGCGGTGACGTCATGTGATGGTCGACATCTAACTTCTGAGTCATCATCAACTTCCTCACTCTCTCGACTATGGCATGAACAGATTAAGGCGATGTTCACACAGCTACCCGTTGACTAAACAGTTGTGCAGCCACAACTTTTTTTATCCAACTGAAAACAACTAATTTCATCAGGATATTTTTTTTTTTTTTTTTTACACTGAAATCTATGGGGAAAAAAAATCCATTTATTAGCCATCTGTTTTCTGTCATTTGAAAAGGATATATTTTTTGGCCTACAGAATGAGTTTCAAATGGAAGAAAATGGATGGCTACTTAAATCAATTTTCCATAGATTTCAATGCTAAAAAAATGGATCCAGATGAAATCAACTTTTTTTTTTTAGCTGAACAAGACACGGATTGTTTGAATCCGCTTTAACACATGATTACTGGACATGCGAATATAGTCTAAAGGGGATTTCTCCCAATTGTAAACTTGTATATGGAACTAAGAAGAACAATTAGAAATAGAAAACCTTTTTTGGCCATAATGTGAATGCTGAAGCCATTGAATGATATGGTTTATGCCAGAATAATAGTGGGGAATACAGAAGCCAAGTGCGAATAATAATAATAATCTTTACTTTTATATAGCACTAGCATATTCCGCAGCGCTTTACAGTTTGCACACATTGTCATCACTGTCCCCGTTGGGGCTCACAATCTAAATTCCCTATCAGTATGTCTTTGGAATGTGGGAGGAAACCGGAGTGCCCGGAGGAAACCCACACAAACACGGAGAGAACATACAAACTCTTTGCAGATGTTGTCCTTGGTGGTCTTTGAACCCAGGACTCCAGCGCTGCAAGGCTGCGTGTCCACGTTCAGGATGGCCGGCGGTATCGTCGGAGCGCCAAACCCGCTCTGTGGTAAGCCCCGCCCCATTTCTGGGAAGCGATGATGCCGGATGTGTTCATAGCACACATCCGGGATCATCGCTCCCCACCATAGGGCCCTGTGGTATATCTTGCGGCGAAGCAGCGTCGCCGCAAGATATACGGACATGCTGCGATCTGAAAAGACGCGCAGCATGTCCGGAGTCGCAGGGCCACCGCGTGCGTGTTACCACGCATAGTGGAGACGGGATTTGATTCAATAACCTCCACTATGCTGTAACATCTGGACGCTGCGTGTCTGACGCTGCGGCTCTATGCAGCGTCAGACACGCAGCGTTTCCTGCACGTGGAAACATACCCCAAGGCTGCTGTGCTATCCACTGAGCCACCGTGCTGCTCATGCGGAGGAGCAGTGTCATAAAGAAAGAGTACAGGATGGGTTTTTATTTTTATTTTCTTTTATAAATTGCCCACCCTGGGCCTATATAAAATACATTTTAAAGTAGGGGGACGACCTCATGAATCAGGTTAGATGATGAAAAAGATGAAGGACAGATAGATAGATAGATACATAGATAGATAGATAGATAGATAGATAGATACAAAAGAATAGATAGAGAAAACAAATCAAAATATAGTAGTTCGATAATTATATATATATATATATATATATACATAGATGTTTAGACCGATGACAGATAGAGAGAACAAACTCTAGATCGAGATGGAAAGATTAATACATAGATATTAGATGGATATGCACTTGTAAAGTTATAAAATAATAATTATCTTGTTAAATTAACCTAGAATGATGGCAATTACCGACAAAACTGAAAAAGCCCCGCAGACGTAAAATAATTAATAGATAATGTTGTACAAACTTTTACTATTTTAGAATAAAATCACTAATCAAGAGGTAACTGCACGGAGGCGCCGATTTCTGGACTGATGACAGGGGCCAAGAGTTGCAAGTATGTACAAGTATTCTTGGTAGAGAGAACGTATTCCAATACCTAATTCTCTTCATGTCAGGGCCTTGCCTTCCACCACTGGTTATTTGAAGACTGGGTTCATACTGGGCCTCACCTTGGTAAATTCTAATGGCCTTTTGAAGAGAAACAACTGTGCAATCATGGACACTTTGGGTGCATTAAGCCTCAGGGGCCAAGGACAGGCCGGGCTAAGGGCGAACTACAACACATGACTGCCCTCCTTAATGGCGAGCATTAGTCAAAGTACTAAAATACACAATAAAAGGAAAGTTCTAGTGGAGATTTACATAGCAAGCGTGTACCAAGCTGTTCCTATGTAAAATTTAGGAAATCTGAACCTAATCGGTATCTTTTTGCACTGATCCAATCATTGTGTTAAAACCGCGTGGAGTTTTGCTATCTTTTTTAATGCGATCATGATACTTGAACATGGATTACATCGATTTCAACAGGATTGCACACAATCTCAGATCAATGTCATCAGCCCAATTCCTACACGTTAGGAAGTCATTGAAGACGGCTCTCGTTGGTGCCACAGCTAATTTATGGCTACGACTAGCTTAACCTAGTAAATGGTCATTAAAATTTTCTTTATTATCGTCACAGTAAAGAGCCAAGTAATGAATGGCACGGATTTACAGATGATTTTTATATCAATAGGAATCTAATTGCTCATTAAGAGGAGTCAAGAACTGGGGAAGGAACATTTGCAGGAAAACTTGTTCCCAATGAGCGGCTCTTATAAATAGGCCGGCAATCATCCAAATTACGAGCAAAACACTCGTTTGTCAGGTGCGTTGATTTTTTTTTTTTTTTTTTTTTATTAGATCATTTTCATTGAAAACTCCAAATACAAATTTTCCATTTTCATTTATGTATGCCATAATAATTTCATGTTGTAAAACAGACCAAACATCACAACTTTAATTCCCTTTTTCAGAAGCACATCGCACCGTCAAAATGGGATGTGTGCTGCCGATAACGTGATGTTCTATGCTCACCGGACAATCTTATATACAGGCCAATTGGCTGTGATCTAATAACAAAGTGATTTTTATGGGCCGGATCAGCCCATTTAAAAGCATAATAAGCAGCCAAACTACCGGTGGTAAAATGAATGTGAGACTACCATAATTTTATAGACAATCATCTTGGCTATCTCATTCATAAATTTGACTTGCAACTATTTAGCATATAATTAGTTCTGCAGATACCCTTTTGCTCACCAGCGTATATCTGGGCATCAGTAGGTACCCTTTTGAAAACATAAGTAAGATATGGCTTATGTCTATAATGGCAGCGAGCGCTGATTGACTGCTGCTGACGTGTTCTTTCTTATGGAGTGTGCAAACGATATGATTCAATTTCAGTGTTCAAAGCAAAAAGCAAACATTACCTAATCATTCTCAGCCTTTTGTTACTTTGACCCAAGAAAACACCTTTAAAGTAAAGCAGATGTCCTACTTCAAAACATAATCATGTATCAAAGACCAAAAATGCGTGGAGAGTAAATATTCTTGATTAGCTCGTTCGTGTTTTTGCTAAGAATCAAAACAAAAAAATGTAAAAAAAAAATAAAAAAAATCAGAGCATCATGGGTTTGGTTTGGCTTAAAAAGTATTGAAGTCACCAATGATAAAAGATCAACATTCTAGAAATAATAATAATAAATATATATGTCTAAGGTCAGAGGAACATCTTATTTTTATTATGGAAAACCAGGAATTAGATTTCACAAAATGTAAGGATACATTCACTTTTGGTAGATTTTGTGCAGAAATTTCTGAGACGACCCTAATCATCTGAAAGAGCCTTGCAAAAATCCAGGTGTTTTGTTACCAAAACAACCTCAGTTAGATTAATGAAAATGATCTTTAAACTTCTCAGATTTTTTTTCAACAGAAGAGAAGCTATAAGTATGTATTCACAAATGGAGTTTTCACCATTCTTTTTAACATTTTAAAAATTAAATGGAGTAAAATTTTGGTACAATTTTGCAAGAAAAACACTTCTGTACATTGGCTCCGATGCACAGTTTGGAAAAGTCAACCCTATTTTCCAATTTCGTCATGACAAGCCGACCATCCTGTGTGTGCAAATTTACAGATTGGGAGAGGGGATGAGGATCCGGAGGTTTAAATTACAAACACCCGATCTTTGTTCTACATCTTCATAAGCTGCACCAGAGGAGTCCGGAAGCAGTTGATGCATGTTTGGCCTAGGCAAGTGGGTATGTGAACGAGGGAGGGCGTTCGGAAAGATAACTGTGGACTGAATCTAAGAGCAACATTTAAAGGAATTATTACAGTTATTTTAGATCCCTCTGTTTGTCGATTTGTTTTTATATTTTCATTTTGCTTTTTTACTTCCAGTACATCGAATTCAGCGACTGCTTTTAATACTTTCAACAAAACAGTTTCCAGTTAAGCGTCTGCCTTTCAGTAGGGAGTCATATGATATAATACATTTATCTGTAGACTGTAAAGTAAAGTAGATAAAGGGATGCTGACACAAAGCCTTAGAGAACCTTCAAAAGATATATATTTGCAGGAAGTAGATACAGGAATAATATTAACGGCTTTACATCTCACCTTTGAATCAAGGTTAAAATCACCTATGCATTTCTACTTTGATGCAAATGTGCGCAAGCATCTCAGAATTTCATCTCTCATGGCTCTCTACTTTTTAACAATTTCTACTTTTATCAATTGAAAAAAAAAAAATAATGGTCAGGCTTAGCCTTTTCTTTTGGATGGAGAAAACAAACCAATGGTCAATACTGGCCTTATATTGACTAGTATCCTGCCTGGACCTTTTGACCAATATACCCAAGTAATTCTAAGTGGAATTCAGTTGCGTGCCTTTAATACGCAGTGGTCCAATTCTGCTGCCAATATAATATGTGATGTGACAAGATACCAGGAAAGGAGGTTTTGAGCTGCACTGCTGAATTATCAGTCGAGGATCCAAAGACCAAGGAGTAATAAAAGTGGTTTACAGTCAACGCGGTTCAAAGTCATCAGACTCCTGCAACCACATTGCTGCTCTTGCCTAACTTGGCTAAGACCCCATTTGCGCTCTTCGTTTCTTTTAGCATCAATATAATATGTGACACTCAGTAATTAGTCTAATATCAAGATTCCACACAAGCAACACCTAAACATTAGATTTGTCTGATATGTATATATTCATATTAGCAAACATTATGGTGACAACATCACACCCACGGACTAGGGCATGCAATTTTTTTTAGACTCTTGAGAAAGGAGAGCGGCAATAGCAAAACAAAAAAAAAAATTAGCTACAGAACCCTACATGGTTCAGATTCTACAATTAAGAAATCTGTTCATACCTCAGACTAAGCTCAATAAGTAATAACAGAAGACAAAGACATACATGGGACAAATAATAAAGCAAAACTTGGGGACAGACTAGAAGAAACAAAAAACTCGCCTCACAGGCCAATAGGCACAACAGAGTATACCAGGTTTAAAAGGAACCTGTCAGCGGAATCATGGCGACTGAACCACAGACAGTGTGAATCAGAGACAAGCTTCATTATAGGAGACATGTAGATTTTACTCTGAAACACTGCAGTCAATCAGAAAAGGTTTGTTTTTAAAATGCTGTGGACAAGAGGACTATGATGATTAGACCAAGAAGAAATTCCCAGTTGGCTTTTGCCCACTCGATTCAGTTACAATGACAGGTCTTCAACTATACACACATAGGAGAGACCTATCAATCTAGGTGAGCGTGAAGGCTGGTGATGAGAAGCTACATAAGCTTATTCGGTTGTGCCTAGGAAATGTTGAACTCACTTAAATTAGAAATAATTATTATAGAAAAATCAGTTTTTTATTGGACTTTCTCTGATATGAAACAGCATAAATAGCTGTTGACTAATGTAATGATATCATTGGAATCAATCCTTGTAGCCTTGGGAGCGTTCCAATTAAAACAGAAAGCTGAGGGAGTTCTTACAATTCCCATAGTTCATCTGCAGAACCCGGCTGAACAGTCTCTGGCCTGAGAATATTCTCCACGTCTCTCCCACAGGCCAGCTTCAGAAAGACGTGATTTATGTTATTTTGCATCAAAAGGATTATTCAGGGGAGATTTCAAGTGAATGGTAATGCCTAAAATATCCCATAAATTGGCATTCAAACGTTGGAAAGCTTTTTTAACAGTATCTAATCCTCGCTCTAATTCATTCATAGCAATATACAGAAAGGGTCCAGCTCACCGTAAGAGACACCCTTAAGGCCCCGTCACACTAGACGATATCACTAGCGATCCGTGACGTTGCAGCGTCCTGGCTAGCGATATCGTCCAGTGTGACAGGCAGCAGCGATCAGGCCCCTGCTGTGATATCGCTGGTCGGGGAAGAAAGTCCAGAAGGTTGTTTCGTCGCTGGATCTCCCGCTGACATCGCTGAATTGGCGTGTGTGACGCCGATTCAGCGATGTCTTCGCTGGTAACCAAGGTAAACATCGGGTTACTAAGCGCAGGGCCGCGCTTAGTAACCCGATGTTTACCCTGGTTACCATCGTTAAAGTAAAAAAAACAACCACTACATACTTACCTACCGCTGTCTGTCTCCGGCGCTGGGCTTCTCTGCTCTGGCTGTGAGCACAGCGGCCGGAAAGCAGAGCGGTGACGTCACCGCTCTGCTTTCCGGCTGACCGGCGCTCACAGCCAGAGCAGAGAAGCACAGCGCCGGGGACAGACAGCGGTAGGTAAGTATGTAGTGGTTGTTTTTTTTACTTTAACGATGGTAACCAGGGTAAACATCGGGTTACTAAGCGCGGCCCTGCGCTTAGTAACCCGATGTTTACCCTGGTTACCGGCATCGTTGGTCGCTGGAGAGCTGTCTGTGTGACAGCTCTCCAGCGACCAAACAGCGACGCTGCAGCGATCCGGATCATTGTCGGTATCGCTGCAGCATCGCTTAGTGTGACGGTACCTTTAGGTGTTAGGAGCACAGGAAATGCTGGGTCAAGGCGTGGACTTGTCACAAAACAGAAAAAAATCCAGCTCAACGAACTTGTGAACAAACTTCTTTCTTTAGTCAATATTGATTATCGTGATGAAGGGTGCGTAGCTTCCTGAAACACGTCGATGTCACATATCATGTAACTTACAACGCTGATGCCGTTTTAACCTTTGCTGAGCACTTTCGGTGAATAAAGAAAAGTTTGTTCACAAGTTCGTTGAGCTGGATTTTCTTCTGTTTTGTGATATTAAAGGGAACCTTCAGAAGAATTGTGCACAGTAACCTACAGACCGTGTCAGGCCGGCGCCGTTATACTGATGACAATTATACCTTGGTTGACTAAATCTGTCTTGTGGCTGTTGTGTAATCTTTATTTTCACTTTTGTGTTACTGATATGCCCATGCTCTGAGGCGGCATGTGGGGTGTCTGCATGAGGTGCTCTGCTTAGGTATTCATAATGCAGACAGGTCACTGATCTGCCCCCCTAGTTTGCATAATAAGTATCTGTACATACTGAAGAAAAAAAAAAAAAACTTCTGCAGGCAGGTGCCAGCATATTTGCATGTTTAATGTCCCAATAATAAATGTGGCTGATGTTATTCAGAAAGAAAAAAAAAAATTTTAAAGGTGCCCGCCGCTCCTGCACAGTAGCAGTTATCTGTGTATATAGGGGATCTGATCATCAACCAAGGTATCATTTAAACCAGTATAATGGCGCCAACCTGACACTGTCTGTAGGTTACTGTGCACAATCCTGCCGACAGGTTCTCCGTAATCTATAACTTATTAACAGTTGCTTAAACAGAAAGATATAGCTTGAATTTATTCTTGACTCAAATTCCATTACACGTCCTCAATGATACTTTTCCACAACTTTAAGTGGAATGGGAAAAAAATGAGCAATTACTCATGATAACCTTTCAAGTTTATTCTTGCCGTTTTTTTAAAACCTTAGTTGATGAAATCTGTCTTGTGGTGGTTGTTTAATCTTTATTTTCAGTTAATGATATGCTCGTGCCCCGGGGCGGCCTGTGGGGGTCTTCATGTGGTGCTCTGCTTAGCTATTCATGTGTATGACTTCTGACAGGTCACTGATCCCTCAGTGGCTTGCCACCAGTTTACATAATGAATAATAGATTTGTCTTTGGGGGGGGAAATAAATAAAAATAGGTTTGAAAATGGTGTTGGCTGCGCCATCTTGCTAAGGAACAAAAAAAAAATTTCCTCCACCAAGATGGCACTGCCGATGCCCAAATAGTAGCAACTACGGGTGATCACCGATAGCTGCTACTGTGCAGGCGTGGCTGGCGCCATTTTCAAACTGTTTTTTTTTACTATCAGGAGAACAGCAGACAAATTAATTATATACACAGTACATATGATCAGGCTGCAGCGCAGGCATAACTGTTGGTGCCTGCCTGCAGAAGGGTTTTTTTTACCCCCCAAATATAAATAGAATATTCAATACGTAAACAGTGACCTCTCAGAAGCCATACACAAGAATACATAAGCAGAGTACCACATAAAGACCACCCACAGGATGAAGAACGAGCAGATCATTAACTGAAAATAAAGATTAAACAACAACCACAAGACGGATTTCATCAACCATGGTATCATTTTATTCAGTACATCGGCGCCAACTTGACAGTATCTGTAGATTATTGTGCACAATCCTGCTAACTGGTTCCCTTTAAGTCTGTCTGACCCTGCCCTGACACTTCCTGTTCTGTTGAGATAACTTTTCAGCAGTCAGTATTCCTATAGGCAGGATAAGAACTAAAAGGTAATATCTCTGCATGCAAACTATAACAAAGTGGCACACTTTCAAAATGGATGATGGTCAGGAATCATTCTCCTCACCATGCACAATGCCCTCTGCCCAGATCACTGAACAGGTCTATAAAACTTTCTTTGAGCAGATCCTGCCAATTGCTGTCCATGGTCATTTGTGACTGCTTCTGAGCAAATATTTAAAGGTTATCACCCCCACCCCAAACTATTTATGTACACGTAGCACTGTAAATACCTTTACATGTCCAGTCCGATCCTCTTTTACTGAATAACTAGAGTTTGAATTAATATGCAAATGAGGCTGAAGCCACCGTCACTCCACCTCTATTCCTCACCTGGCTTCGCCTGCTCCTGCCTGCCTTCATGCTTTGTGATTTCAGGCAATGGAGCAGGAGGAGGTGGTGCTGGGTGGAGAAAAGAGCTGGAGTGACATAGGCTTCAGATCTTCAGCCTTATTTGCATATTAATTTAAATGCGAATTGCTCAGTAGTGGCGGAACGGACTGACCATGTAAAAGTATTGCTGGACTTTGATTATCTGGACTTTATTATTATTTGCTTAGAATCCTGCCAATAGGAAATACTGACTGCTGTAAAGTTATCTCAACAGAACGGAAATGTCAGGAGAGAGTCACACATATTTAAAAAATGAACCTCAAATCTAAGTATCGACATGGAATATTTGTAATCTTTACCAAAATATTCCTCACAAAAATGAGATTGACTTAAAATCTTGATATAAACAATGTTTCAATTTCTAATGCCGCATTTCCTTTAAGAACATTTGGGAAGGCCTTCCTGTTTAAAGATTATGTGCCACCTTTCTTGACCTGTCAAAGTTAGTAACTTATTACATTCTTCAAGAAATAATATTTCTGGAAAATCTTTTCTTATAGCTCTCTGTTGTACTGGTCCTCTGTTCCTCCCAGGAGTGTAGGAGTAAGTCTGTCCAATCACAGTACTGATAACATCAGACTGGGTACAGACACGCCCTTTTGACCAGTAGTGGGGCAAAACCAAGTTGTCAATTTATTCATCAATTTCTAGATGTAAACATAGAGGAACAGAATTCGGAGAAAATATCTTGAAGTTTTTCCTTTTGTTGCACAAGTCGGAGAAATGTTTTGGGCAATGACGGCATATTTTTCATGTTGAAGCTTCATAAATCTTTAATATTAATCTTATGCAAACTGTATTGATGAACTTTATAAATTAGTGGCATTTTATACTCAGAAATGTGGACTTTTCTTACATTCGGTGTGGATTTCATAAAACCACATGTAGGAGCGGGGTTGGCAGAGTTGAGTCGGCAATACATGAATGCGATAAAAGACAAAATACGGGTGGGGACAAAAGTTCCATCTATTTACCTGCCATCCGGCCTCACTCAGCAGGATGTGAAAAAGAAAAAAAAAAGCTTAGACTGCTTCAGCAGATTCCCAGCCCACAGCAAAACAAACATGTTTGCTTTAGATCATCAAAGAAGGCCAAGCAGTTTAGAAAAAGCTATAGAATTTAAACACCGATAAAGGCGTAATATAAAGTAAACAACAAATTCATAGAAAATGGATCTAAAGCTAGTCTTTGAGATTACATGAAAAGCAAATAATTAAATGTTTAGAAGAAAAAAACGTGGCATGTACTTCTGATAATATATAGACTATAATTTCCTTCACTTTATCTTTTCCGAGTCAGACTGAAAAAGGAAGATGGCAAATACAGGTACAAAGAATTTCTCCAAAAATTTGCATAAAGGCTTTAATGAAAAAAATGTCCAAAAGAGAAGAGGAGAATACAATTTCTCTGCAGTAGTAATTAAAGGGAACCGGTCCCGTCTAAAAAACGTTATTTACTGGCTGGTATACAGCGTTTAAATCATGTCTGGGTGACTTACAAGAGCTGCGTCTACAGGGAGAAACTGAATTTTTATTCTCCCTGCAGCTGCTTGATCGCAGTCTTCAGGGCGGTGTAGAGAGCGGTAATTGTCACCGCTCACTACACAGTGAGCACAATGTAATCACTTCCCCAGAAAAATGATTGACGGCTTGCTCTGCACACATACAGGCTGTGAATCAGTGTGTACAGGGGAGTGATCACAGCGCGCTCACTGTTTAGAGAGTTGACATTTGTCTGCACCGCCCTGATGAGTCTGAGTACAGCAGCTTCAGAGAGAATAAAACATAATTTTGTTCTTTTCGCAACTGCTTCACTAAACCAGTCAGACATAATGTAATCTATCAAAAATAGGACACAGCATAAATTTACTGTAAATTAGGCTGGGAAAAAAAACCCTCTGATAAGGAGTTCCTCCACAAATTATCGTAATAATAATGGCGATGTACTCCCACACAAATTGAAATACAGAAAAGAAGGAATGGAGGAATAGAGTAAACTACCCTCACCAAAAACATGATGTGAGAATATGTAAAAAAAACAAAAATACTTTATTAATGCACATTAAAATATATATATATATATATATATAAAAAAAAAAAAGTACACCGTGCGCTCAAGCAAATAACAATACAAGTAAAGATAGAGCAGGGTGACCTATAGAGGTGTAGGGATTAGTGATGAGCGAATATACTCGTTACTTGAGATTTCTCGAGCAAGCTCGGGGGTCCTCCGAGTATTTTTTAGAGCTCGGAGATTTAGTTTTTCTTGCCGCAGCTGAATGATTTACATCTGTTAGCCAGCATAAGTACATGTGGGGATTCCCTAGCACCCAGGCAACCCCCACATGTACTTATGCTGGCTAATAGCTGAAAATCATTCAGCTGCTGCAAGAAAAACAAAATTTCCGAGCACTAAAAAATACTCGGAGGACCCCCGAGCTTGCTCGAGAAATCTCGAGTAACGAGTATATTCGCTCATCACTAGTAGGGATCTATAGAGGTGTGGGGATCACCCTGCTCTACCTTTATTTATTTTGGTATTTTCGTGACCTCATGGTGTACTATTTCTGTAATTTTTAATATGCATTACTACAGTATTTTTGTTTTTTATATATTCCGATATCCTTTTGGTGATGGTAGTCTACTCCATTCCTTCTTTTCTGTATAATTTTATCTATTTAGCTGCAAATTACCACTACACCTGCATGTGAATAACATGTTTGGAGGTAATAGGTTCCCTTTCCAATGTATCTATAATGTATTTACATTCAATCTAAATAGGTCCTAATTAAATAATTTTTTGGACAATAAGACGCACCAGACCATAAGACGCACCCCAACTTTTCAGGAGGGAAAAAAAATGTAATGCGTAAAATGGGCTATCGTCTTACAGCCCGAATTCAGCTTACTGGTGTGGGGGCAGTGGTGAAGTGGGGTAACAGGAGGTGTTTGGAGGTGTGATGTTGTAAGGAGATGTTGCGAGTCCCATCCCAGGCTAGTAGAAGGGGCTCTGCTGATATTTTGTGAAAGTCCGTAGCCAACGCACTTCTATGGTTTCAATTTGGTGGACTCTGGGAAAATGACCAGAATACAAGATCTTGGTGCCAAGATCTCAATCTGCACATAAGCCGCCTCCAGTGGCCAATTTCCCAGGGTCCAACAAATTGAAAACTATGGAAGTGCATTAGCTCCGGACTTTCACAAAATATCGGCAGAACCCCCGCACAGCCGAATACCCCCCTCTACCAGCCTGGGATTCGCAGCATCGCCCCACAGCTTCGCACCTCTAAACACCCCCTCCTTCTAGCCCATCACCGCCCACCCCGTAAGCTACATTCAGACTATAAGATGCACCCCCATTTACCCCTAAATTTGAGGGGGACAGTGTGCTCTATAGTTCAAAAAATACGGAATGTGCTGGAAATATTAATTTCTTCTAAAGGTTTGCAAATGTTGAAAATACTAATAAAAATCAGTAAAAATAATAATAACCACACCAATATGCAGGCCCAGCACTGCTACTCTGGTCTTTATTGAATGCTGGTGACCGATGCACCCGATCATTGGGTTCAGCGGCTCTGCTGATGTAGAGCTTGAGAAGAGTGAATATCAATGTGTTTAATATATGCAATACGTGCAAACCTTTACAAGAGAAAAAAAATTGTTTTAGTACTCCATTAACAGATATATTTATAAAGACTGAAGTTCAGTTTCTCGGATACAGATTTCCAAACACTGTAGATTATTTTACACATCTGTAGGGTTAAAGCATACCTATCAGTTCAGAAAACATATATAGTATGACAAGTCAGAAGTTTTAATTGATGGAGGTCCAGGTGCTGCAAACCCCACTTCACGGACGTGACAGAAGAGCTCAAGTGAGAACTGTACCCTTTGCGTCTATTCAGCTTTTAGGACGTGGGTTGTTGCCAAGTCAAAAGTGGCCACATTTAGCTCTCATTTTATTCCTGCTGCTCCCCAGTGTTCAGGGTTTTCTTTAAACAGTTTTCTTAAATGGTCACACAGAGCAGGGCCTTTATTTATTGCAAACTTTAATAGTCTTTATAAGGGGGCATTGCTCACAGGATAATAAAATAGAACAGCCTAAGGACATGTAAAAAACAAACATTAATATTAAATAAAAAGGTTATACCTCTGGTACTGTATAGTGTTTTTTTTTAAAGAATATTCAGGGGATCAAATGGAATAAAAGTAGCAAAAACTGGTCACTTTTGACCTGGTGAGGTGACTCGTAAATCAATAATGGCAGATTGGACTTGTATACTGCAACATATGCACGGCAATAGGTCTGGCCAATCAAACGGAAACGTGCACCACCAACATAGATTTATAACAATGTGCTATTGTGAAATAAAACATGGCTCATCATTTCAGGCCACCCCAGCACTTCCAAGAAGCATTAATTGGACACTGAAATATTTTCTCAAGGTTCACAATATAGGAACATATCTATGCTTAGATAGCGTGGATCATAAAACTTGACTTCTATTTAACTGCAAATATACATGAAAACAGTTCTGCATAACAAGTCATTGAATCTTACCTTTTTCTTCATGAATGGTAAAGACTCCAACCCCAGATCCATCTCTAATGGAGTATCTGATTTCACCATCCCGTCCTGAATCCTCGTCATGGGCCGAGATCGTCATCACAGGTGTTCCAATGGGAACATCTTCTCTGATCATCACTTTGCTTACAAAACTAGAGAACAATGGCGAATGCAGGTTCTCATTCACATCTACAACTTCAACAGTGATGGAACAAGTTGATGAGAGAGAAGTCGGCTTTCCTCGGTCTTTGGCCCGGGCAGTCAAATTGTAAACCTGTTTTTCTTCGTAATTTAACTCTTGTATTATCCTTACTGCTCCACTCAGTTTATCTACTTCAAACTTTCCATCACCATTTTCCAGAAGGCTATATCGGACTTGACCAGAAAGCCCTATATCAGAATCATAAGCATCTATCCAAGTCACCAAGGTTCCCACAGGAAGGTCTTCTCGAACTTTAACATGATAGTTGGGTGGAATGAACATTGGAGAATTGTCATTTACATCTTCAACTAATACTTTTAGGAACGTGGTAGCAAACAATTGGGGTTCATTCTCTGCTTGGTCTCTGGCTTCAATTTTGAGTAAATGCATGTGTTGCTTCTCTCTATCTAGTGAGCTAAGGGCTTTTACTATTCCTGCCACGCTGTCTATTGTAAAGATATTAGTGTCTGTAAGGATGGAATATCTCACTTCACCATTAGCTCCCAGATCACTGTCAGAAGCTTCTATTTTAATAATTGCTTTGTTTCCTTCCTCATTTTCCTTGACCTCAACAACATAGCTTTCTTGTAAAAACTCGGGTGGGTTATCATTGGCATCAAGAACTCCAATGTCTACAAGGCGCCAAGCAGATTTTTGTGGTATTCCAAGATCATAAGCTGTGACATTCAAAGTGTATAGATCTTTGAGTTCCCTGTCGAGTGGTGAAAGAATTTGTATCCAACCATTATCCATATCTACAGTAAAACAACTATCATCATTTCCTCCAGAAATAGCATATACCAACTTGCCATTGAAGCCAGTGTCAAGGTCATTCGCTTCCACATGCAGTATACGTGTTCCGACAACTTCGTTCTCCTTAACTACAATTCTACTAGGAATTGTGCTTTTAAATTGAGGGGCATGCGAGTTTGCCAAGTGAGTGTCAAAGTAAGCTTCTTCTTGCGATCCACGGTTAAACAACTTATTGGCCTGCAGAAGTTTCTCAGCAAGCATTTTGGCAACTCCAGTTTCCTCACAATTTAAGTGAACGACCTTGCGGCTAGAAGTTACAGTAATATTAATATAAATTGGTTTGGCCAAGTGCTCACCATCCGTAGCTGTAATCCTTAAACTATGAAAGGAGACTTTTGCTGCCGGGCCTTCTGAAAGAGACTGTTTTAAAGAAAGAACTCCAGAATTGGGATTCAATGTAAATAAATCTAACTCATTTCCTGATTCAATTTGGTATTTTACTAACTGAAGCTCATCCGCATCAATAGCAGAAACAGTAGTAATATGATCTCCAATGCCAAGATCTTTGGGGACCGAACCATCACAGTTTATCTTCTCGAATAATGGTGTGTTATCGTTTACATTATTTAAGGTCACTGTGATGGGAATTTCAACTTCTCTTCGATAAGGCAGACCCCAATCTGATGTCCTAATCTTTAATGTATAGACTCTTGGCATTAATTCGTAATCCAATTCTTCTGCCGTGCTAATGACGCCCGAAAACGCATCAATGACAAATGGCACAGGATTTACATTAGCTATGCTGTAGGTGACATATCCATTCTCTCCTTCATCATAATCAATGGCACTGACAGTAAGAACGTGACTACCTATGGGCACATTCTCATCAACCACAGCCTTATATGACATCTGGGTAAACTCTGGGGGATTGCTGTTCATACCAAGCACTTTGATCATCACTTTTGTTGAGGCTTTTTTGTCACTAGTGATAATATCCAATTCAATGTGGGATGCATATTTTGCTTTTAATGGGGCTAAAGTTGTAATCAGACCAGTATTGGGGTTTATACTGAATCTGGTTCTGTCTGTTGTATGTTTAAAGGCATATTTTAAATGTGGGTGACTGGGAACTGCTTTCACCATTACAATGGGTGTATTGGGAGGTGCAAACTCGCTTACTTCAGCCCTGTAGACATCTTTCTCAAACTTCACTGGCCCATGTTTAAACTGAGATGATCTAATGTGGATGACCTTGGGGTGGGAAAACTGAGGTGGAGAGCCCTTGTCTTTAGCTTGTAGGGTCAAGTTAAAACCAAACGGATGAGTATCCCAATCAATCTCTCTTACAGCTGCAATCTTATATTCTTTACTTCCCGGAGAAGTTCTGTTAGTCCTGAAGTACTGTAGAGAGTCCCCTGCTATGATACTTAATGAAGCTATTTCTCCATTGGTGGCTTGGTCCTGGTCATCCACATTTACAATTGCATATGTCAAGTGTTTATCAAGTTCTGAGGGAGTGAGAGTAACCGAGATGACAGGGGCATGCAAATTTGCTTGTTCCACATGTATAATTAGCCGAGCCATACTGCTAATTCCGCTGCTCCCATATAACTTCATTCCTCGGTCTACTGCAAGAATTTCCATGTCATACTGCTTGGTCTCTGAATAGTCAAGTTTGCCAGTTAGAATAATAGCACCGCTAGTTGGATGAATAGCAAACATTTCAGTCCTCTCTTTAAAACTGTAATAAAACTCCCCATTGGTTCCAATGTCGGCATCCGTTGCACTGACTTTAGCAACACTGCTCCTTATTGCTGTGTTTTCGGGCAAAGAAACGCTGTACAATGTCGGTGAAAACAGCGGCCGTAAGTCATTTGTGTCCAGTACCTGAACTCTAACTCTTGTGCGTGTTTCGGCATTTGAGCTCTTCTCCACCGCTTTGACAGAAAGGAGGTAGTGATCTCTAACCTCTCGATTAAGAATTGCTGTGTTACCGCCCTTTGTACGTATCCTCAGGAAGCAAAAATCCCCCAAGATGTGCTCTTCTGCCTTAAAAATATTCTCATTGTCCCCAGAGACTATTTTATATTTGATGTCCCAATTGGGGGTTTTAAGATAAATACCCATTTTGGTTGGGTGCCCGACGTAAGTCTTTGCAGCGGAATTTTCATAGATAGTGGCATTGTAATGGTGATGGGTGAACTGAAACGATGGGGAAAAATGCAGTCCATGGCTTTCATCACAATCACCAAAATGTTGCAGTAACATCAATAAGAAAAGCGAGGTCAAGTATCTCCCCATGATGGATGACGTACACAAAATCACCTGGAAAAGAAAAAAAAGAAAGAAAATAAATTAAACTACAGAACACAATGATCAAATAGTTATATCATCTTAATAATTAAGAGTCCTAACATTTATCCCATATTCTTGCCTTAAATTGATGGTGTCAGGTGGAGACCACCAAAGGTGTACAATTAATTATACGTTCAGCAGTTACCAAAAGATTAATTACAGAATTCTTGAGGGATGATATCCGAACCACTGGGGGGCAAAAAGAAATAATCTAGTATCATTAAGACAATCACCGCTGGGTGCTGAGGAGCAAATCCAACGTATCCCATTAAGCCCATATAATTTCAGGTTCACTAATTTAATTACTGTGGAACCTAACTATGCACTGGGAATATAACGTCTATTAAATGGATGTGAAGAAGGTTCAATGGAAGCCGAGATCATAACTATACAAGATAGACGACAGAGCCATCTAAGGCCATGTTCACATGCAGCATATTTTTTTTGCTTTGGTTTCATCTGCAGAAAAGAAGCTGCATTTTACAGTACTAGCAAAAGCTATAAGATTTCAGAATTCTCATGCACAGGCAGCTTGTTTCTTTCCAGACTGAACTTAAGCACTGCAGTGTTTTAGATAATCTGCAGCAAGTCAAATCTTCCCGTGTTTTGCAGCAATTTTTCACTCGAAGAAAGCAAGGACAAAAGTGCAACAACTCTGCAAGAAAATCACAGCATAACATTTGTTGCTTTTTTGGTGAATAAAACTAATTTTATTATTACCTACAGTAGATAAATCACATTTAAACCTCCAGAAAAACACAATAGGAAAAAAAGAGAGAGAAGCTCAACATCGTTAATGTCAAGAGTAAAAATGCTAAGAGGACCTAAATGCATGTTCACAGTTTTTTCAGCATTTTCTTCTGCTCCAAAAACCAGTGTGGTGTCAGAAAAGACTCTGCATACAATGCACACATTTTTTTGTCGCTTTTTATGTGCGTTTTTTACTTGCTTTTTTTTTTATACAGTCATTTGAATGGGTGAAAACTGCTGCAAAAACACTGAAAGAATGGACATGCTGTGTCTTGGCAAAAATGCAACAGTATCAAAAATACATGCAAAAAAAAAAAACTGCACGTTACTTAAGATTTCCGAAATCACAATGATTACTCTGACTACTGCTAAATGATTCATACTTTACGCACCAAATATGCGGCGTAAAAGTAGCAGCAAAAAACGCCAAGTGTGAATTTACCCCAACTACCATATAATATTACGTTATGGCCAGTATTACAGCACATTTGCTAAAAGCATTGACAATTAAGATAAATTAAAGCGGTTGTCCAGGCTTTGGGTAAAAGTAATTACACTATGTGACTGCAGACTTGTGAATCCTCACTGCACGCACAATGCGCTTTGTCAGGTTTCTCTGATGCCAGTGCCGGGAGTACGTGGGTGTGATTTGCATATATGAGGGCATGTGCGAACTAGACGTGTCCTGCCTCACTAAATACAAGCATATTCAAGAAGACCGGATATGTCTAGTTGGAATGTGGCCAGAAAATAGGGATTTTTGTGTACTCACCGTAAAATCCTTTTCTCCGAGCCATTCATTGGGGGACACAGACCGTGGGGTGTATGCTGCTGCCAATAAGAGGCCGACACTAAGTGATACAAAAAAAGTTAGCTCCTCCCCTGCAGTATACACCCTCCTGCTGGCTCTCAGCTAACCAGTTCGGTGCAAAAGCAGTAGGAGATCAATAAAAATATGAGCGTATAGCATGTCATATTATATATGAGAGTATAGCATGCCAGATTATAAAAAACAGTCATAGGCTAATAACAGGGTGGGAGCTGTGTCCCCCAATGAATGGCTCGGAGAAAAGGATTTTACGGTGAGTACACAAAAATCCCTATTTCTCCTTCGCCTCATTGGGGGACACAGACCGTGGGACGTCCCAAAGCAGTCCCTGGGTGGGGACAACAACAGATCAGGCCCTGTGTAACCGCTACTTACAAGTGCGCCACCGCGGCCTCCAGAGTCCGCCTGCCCAGACTCACATCTGTGGAAGTGTGGGAATTATAGTGCTTCAAGAATGCATGCGGACTGGACGAATCCGCAAGCTTGCAGGCGTGCCTTGCTGACGCCTGGTGCCTAGAACCCTTGAAAGACAGGGAGATAGGCTGACATCTAGCACGGAAGGACTCCTGGATGATGAAAAGAATTCACCATGTTATCATGGTCGATGAAACGGCTAAACTCTTCCTGAAAATGTCAGGAAGCCTTCCTCTACCGTCAGGAAGCCCAAATAAAACGTCCAACCTTCAGAAGGACGCCGTCCTCAAGACGTACCTACTCAGAGCACTCACTTCGTCCAGAATATGGGGGATCTTATTCCATTTTGTGGACTGGAGCCAAAAGAGATGAGTACCACCTTGGTAACAAGGGATGGAGATGGCCTGAGGACAACCTTGCCTCGAAGGAAATAAGGGAAAAAAGTCTGAAAGAGCAGAGAAGCTAGCTCCGAAGACTCGTCAGAGTGAGAATATCGCAGAGGAGAACGGGACGACTTTCC
The DNA here is from genome assembly GCF_032444005.1 of Ranitomeya imitator. Lineage (NCBI taxonomy): Eukaryota > Metazoa > Chordata > Amphibia > Anura > Dendrobatidae > Ranitomeya > Ranitomeya imitator. The sequence continues at coordinate 1,108,881,303 of NC_091282.1, forward strand.
CTGATAGTAAAGTCTGCCCGGATGAAAAAGGAGCCTACTGTAAGGCTCCTAGGAATAATAAGGTCCCAATGATCTAACGGTATGCGATAGGGAAGAACTACGTGTGAAAACTCCCTGTGAGAAAGTCCCTACTTGCGGTTGTGCTGCGATAAGGCGAGAAGATACTAGCTCCGCAAAACAAAAAAACGGACGTGGTCAGTGCGGATCTCTGAGGATCACTGGTGCCCCTTTCTGCTTCCGAAAGGCTTTCGGAAACAGTGGAAGGAGAGTTATGAAAACTGGTATCACGGCAGAACCAGAGCATGGAGAGCGATGGCTCATGGATCTCGAGGCCGAACCACGAACTCGAGTACATTGGCCTTCAGTCTGGATATCATCCCACCTACAACTGGAGGGCTCCAGTAAGGACAGATCTGATGGAAGACTTCGGGGTGAAGTTCCCACTGACTTGAGGCGGAACCCTGATGGCCGAATTTGTTTGCCGTTCAGAGTTCTACTTCTGGGATATATACTGCCGAGATCACCGAATAATAGACTTCGGCCCATCAGAGAAAGTGAGGTACCTCGGTCATGGCGCCTGACCGTGGGTACCTGCTAGATGACTGACGTAAGGCGCCGCCGTGGCATTATCCAATTGAATTCGGATAGGGAGACCCGCCAGAAGGCAGTGGACCTGCTGTAAGACTACCGTTCGGATCTCCAGAACAATGATGGGGAGAAGAAGACTGGCATTGGAAGTTACTAATAACTATTGAACCGGGAGAAAGGCCCTGGATGAAGAAGGAGCTCAGAGACTATTGTCTGAAAGTCTGTTTGACTTGCTGAAAACGAGCGCAGCGAAGGAAACCGTTTCCATTGTCGTCACCATTTTTGCTCAGAACTCTCTTAGCAAATCGAATGAAATGAGGGGGTGAGTAATCAAGTCCTCAGAACTCTCCTTGCGCGAGCTCCCTGTTGAAGGGCCATGACCTTGTCTCGAGGAAGAATTACCATCCTTCTAGAAGTGTGCAGGATCAACCTCAAAAAGGATATCTGCTGGGCTGGAAATGAGGAGAACTTGTCTAAGTGTAGCTGCCAGCCCAGGAGAGAAGGTATCGCAAGAGATATAGACGACTCAGCGTAGTCCTGGAAGGGCGGCTAGACAGACCAAACAGGGCAGTACGAGCACGCCTCTAGAGTGCAAGAGAAACATGACATCCGCCATGACCCGAGCGAACACTCTGGGTGCGGAAGCAAGGCCGAAGGACAAGGTTGTGACTTGAAAATGCTGTTGACGAATGGAAAGGCGAAGGAATTTTTGCAGAGGGCAAGCAACCCAAATGTCGATGGATGCCGGAAACTGCACCTTTTTCTGTTGAAGTAATGGCTGAGCGGAGGGACTCCATCCAAAGAAGGAGGACCATGTCAAAGGTTGTTAGAAGTTTGAGGTCCAGGGTCGATCTTACTTTTCGTTCCCCTATTTGGAACCAAGATCCCTTAGATCTAGACTGTGCTGGACAATCCTTATACAATCCTTTGTCAGTCTCCCGCTCAAAAGATTTGATTGGCCAGTTGTTGCTAGTGTGAATCAAGGTAGTTAAGGTCTCCAGCCAGGAGACCATTGCTCTAGCAATCCATGCGGCCGCTAGGGAGGATAGAGCGCTGGACCCGAAGCCGCAAGACGGAACGAACCAGATTTGCTATCTGACAGTCCGTGGTATTTTTGATTGATGACCCATCAGGTAGGGATACTGGTAGGTATACCACAGGAGATTCTACCCGGTTAAACTGCCCCATGGCAGAATGTGCGGCTGCATCCAGCAGGTCATAGTCTCTTGCCATCTCCTCTTTTCACAGTGCAGAGATAAAAATTAGGAACCCTCGATCCATCAACCTCTTAACAGGGAAGTGGAGAGGAATTGTCCGCCCTCTTGCATCATCCACTAAATAGTGGTGATGCAGAGGGGGCAGCTCGTACGCCAAAAAGGGTGCCTCTATATGTCCACAGAGTTCAGGTCTCCGGGTGGACAGGACAGGTTGTCTGGCGTTAGGCCTGGATGCAGAAGAGGAAACATGGAGACGACACTCCGTGTGCTCATCTGTTGATGGTGTGGGGAGATCGGTGCCCTTTAAAGGACCCGTCGCCCTTAAAAAACAGGCCAGGCATGGCATCCCACGTAGAGGCTTCTGTCCAGTGAATCGCTTATCCGAATTGAATGGCAAATGCTCTCGAGGGAGTTTAGTCTCTGAAGCTCTGGCAAGCTCAGGCAATATCCAATCCATATTCAGAGCCTTGTTGTCATCAAATCATTGGTGAGGGAGCAGAAAACGAAAAACTTCCGTCTTCTAGATGCCTGTATGTTTCTAGATGCCTGCACGTTTCTAGAATACTTGCGGCCCCTGCTAGCCGACGGCTCCCATGTAGGATAGGGACCATGTATATTGAGGGATTCAATCTCTTGGTCCGAGAACCATGGATTGGTCAGTGAAGAATTCCACTGAGGGGAACTAGAGGTTAAAGCTGGGGTCGGCGGCGGAGGGCTCCTCGGACTGATCAAGCGCCTTTAAGACCAGGGAATACTGGTCATGCACCTTTAAGACCAGGAAATACTGGTCATACGCCTGTAAGACCAGGGAATACTGGTCATGCGCCTTTAAGACCAGGAAATACTGGTCATGCACCTTTAAGACCAGGAAATACTGGTCATACGCCTTTAAGAACAGAGAATACTGGTCATGCGCCTTTAAGACCAGGGAATACTGGTCATGCGCCTTTAAGACCAGAGAATACTGGTCATGCGCCTTTAAGACCAGAGAATACTGGCCATGCGCCTTTAAGACCGGGGAATACTGGTCATGCGCCTTTAAGACCAGAGAATACTGGCCATGCGCCTTTAAGACCAGAGAATACTGGTCATGCACCTTTAAGACCAGAGAATACTGGTCATGCGCCTTTAAGATCAAGGAATACTGGTCATGCGCCTTTAAGACCAGGGAATACTGGTCATGCGCCTTTAAGACCAGGGAATACTGGTCATGCGCCTTTAAGACCAGGGAATACTGGTCATGCACCTTTAAGACCAGGGAATACTGGTCATGCACCTTTAAGACCAGGGAATACTGGTCATGCATTTTTAAGACCAGGGAATACTGGTCATGCACCTTTAAGACCAGAGAATACTGGTTATGCACCTTTAAGACCAGAGAAAACTGGTCATGCGCCTTTAAGACCAGAAAATACTGGTCATGCACCTTTAAGACCAGAGAATACTGGTCATGCGCCTTTAAGACTGGGAATCCTGGCCATATGCCTTAAAGACCAGGGAATACTGGTCATGTGCTTTTAAGACCAGAGAATCCTGGACATGCACCTTTAAGACCAGAGAATACTGGTCATGTGCCTTTAAGACCAGGTACTTCCTTACCCGGGTACTGATGTAGAGTCGATGTGCCCCTTTAATGCAAAAATACTGTCACCCCAGTGTGAGCTGGCCGGGTGGACCAAGATGGCCACCGGGAGCTGCAGAGTTGATAAAATCTCGCAGAGAGCGAGAAGCGCCAATTTGGGGGGCGGAGCCACAGACACGATGTTGAATAGGCCTAAGCCGGGGCCTAAATTTCTGTAGCCGGCGGAAGTCACCAGTGGGTCGTTCCAGGCAAGACTTCCAGGATGCGGCCTACAAATCGGCCGAAGACGGAGGCTAAATTTTTGCAGCCATCCAGAGCGTTACCTCAGAGAGGTGGGCCACAGGGAAGTGGCTGAGACTGACTGTACTGGTCGTGTGCCTCTGGATATCCCACTGAAGATGGATCCACTCACCATTGGTGCGCGTCCCGGCATGGAGCCGCCGCGGATGTGGGTTTCAGCGCTGTTCTGTGCAGCGTGGACGGTGCAGGGATAAGCCTCAATCCATCATCCGTTTGTTAGGGAGGTGGAGAGGAACCGTCCGCCTCCTTGTGCCATCCACTTTCACAGTGGTGGGACAGTGGGGGCTGCTTGTACGCCATAGAGAGGGGCCTCTGTACAGCCACGGAGCTCAGTCCGGGTGGACAGGGCCAGTTGTCCGGCATTAGGCCTGGCTCCAGGAGAGGATACATGGAGGCGACACTCCATGTGGTCGCCTGCTGCTGGTGTGGGGAGATCGGGACCGTGAAGGAACAGTCGCCCCTGAAGTGAGCTCAGGCACGGCTTCCCACGTCGCAGGAAAGGGTACGGGGAGGTATACTCGCCGTGCTCGCCTGTTGATGATTCGGGGTAGATCGGAACCTTGAAAGGAACCGTCGCCCCCCTTCACTCCGTTAATTAAAAAATAAAAATTTACAGAAAAGTAAACAATAAAATAAAAACGTTGGGGTCTGAAACAGACCCATGTGCCTCCTACAGACACTAAGCAAGAACTGGTTAGCTGGGAGCCAGCAGGAGGGTGTATACTGCAGGGGAGGAGCTAACTTTTTTTGTATCACTTAGTGTCAGCCTCCTATTGGCAGCAGCATACACCCACGGTCTGTGTCCCCCAATGAGGCGAAGGAGAAAACGCAAATCACATACTTGTGGTCAAATGACCACCCACTCACGGCGCTGGCAAATCCTGACAGTGCACAGTGCTCACACTTAGGATTCACAAGTCTGCAGGCACATAGTGTAACTGTCACTACAGACTTATACCAAAAAGTCTGGCCAACCTCTATAACTGAGGATGTAGGATATGGTTGATTTAGAAATGACAATGGGCAGCAGAAACATTTCCGAGCCAGCACGGCATCGTAGCTCATAGCTTAGCACTCCTGCTTGGAAGAAATAGGTCCAAGTAAGTAATAAGATTAAAAAAAAAAAAAGTCTATCAAGTTCAACCTTTACATAATTATACAAGGGTAATGAGGCAAAAATGAAATTACTATACAGTAATGATAATCATGGTTGTCATTTCATAGCACTGCATACTCTTTATTAAATGGGAAAGATTCAAGCAGTACTTGTATTTTATGGACGGCCATTTATCTAAATGGGGGCCATGTAGTGGCCACTGAAGGATAAATACTAGTGATGAGCGAATGAATATACTCGTTACTCAAGATTTCCCGAGCACGCTCGGATGTCCTCCGAGTATTTTTTAGTGCTCGGAGATTTAGTTTTCTTCGCCGCAGCTGATAATTTACAGCTACTAGCCTGCTTGATTACATGTGGGGATTCCCTAGCAACCAGGCAACCCACACATGTACTTATGCTGGCTAATAGGTGCAAATCATTCAGCTGCGGCGAAGAAAACTAAATCTCCGAGCACAAAAAATACTCAGAGGACATCCGAGCGTGCTCGGGAAATCTTGAGTATATTCGCTGAACACTAATAAATACCTATCTGGGCACAAACTTCCCCAACCAAATCAGATATTAGTCAGGGATCGTGCGCTGGACCTGAAATGGCCAGACTATGCAATCATAGCAATGCCAGGATCTCAGGTCATGTGCCAATTCCAAGTTTGGCCACCATGTAGATAAACCAATTCCCGTCTTGTCCTCACACTGAATTTGATCAGGTCTATGATTTTAAGCAACATGGCCTCTGTGAGCAATGCTTTACGTCAATAAGGAGCTAGCAGATTCTTAGCGGGTCTTCAGTGAGGCCAGTTGGGGAATAATTTACACTGAATCTTTATGTCATCTGTCTAAATGAGAATGCAAAGTGGTATACAAGAATAAAATGAGTAGAAAAGGCTAGTAAAAGTTTACTACGGGGATAAATCGGAGTGGCCTGTCAAGACAAATGCGGCAATTGTTTAGAGAAGAGGGGAAAAAAGATGAATAGGACCTCTGGGGAAATGATTCACAATGTACATACACCTACCAATTTTAGTGTCAATTGTAGTCTTAAATCAGTCTACCAACTTGTCACATCTAACAATGGTTAACGGCTTATTGACCAATTCACTGCATGCTTTGTACTTTCCTCCAGCACCAAGGGGAATATCAGAAAATCTATGAAACTTTCTCTTTTGAGATGGGAAGAAAGAGCTGTGCATCTTCATTTACCTAAAGGTCAATATTACACCGGTGTTTTAGACTCCGGAGATCCGCAATGAAAAGAAACCTAGATATGCTCATCATTTGAAATGACCCAACAGACTTGATCCTGCTTCCCGTTTTTGGGAAGCAATGAAACTTTGCAAAAGATGAATGTAGAACTTCTAGAAGGAAAGCCTGTTGGAAACACAGGGAGAAGCTGAGGAGTTTGATGCTGTCTGGTATTCAGCCATATACACATCAGAGGGCGGACATGGAAAAATAATTCAATGGGACACACTAGGAAGATTTTAGAGAGGACATTCCGCCAAGTCAAAAGTGGACAGTTTTTGCTCCTATTTCATTCCCATTGCTCCCGCGAGTGCTCGGTTTTTAAAGCAACAATATCATTCCAGAGATTTGGGCCTATATATTTAGTGCTAATCTTTTTGGTTCTCAGAGTAACAATGAATCCTGAGGACACGCACCCAGAGGATACAATGAGGCCTCTTGTAAAGGCGAGAAAAATTAGCACTAAATACAAAGGCCCGTATCTCTTCCATAATATGGCATATTCAAAAAGAAGGGAGGCAGCCCATTCAAAGTAGTTACGGAACATATCAGCTGGTGTTGGTGAATACAGGATCCAGCATTTCTGGTGAGAATAAAACCTTTACATCACTAAATGCCCCAAAAACGCATAGTTGCTACTTGCTGGTCACTGCCTTTCCGTTCTCATGTTATTCACTATTTTATCGCATCTCAATAAAGTATGGAATAATTCCATTGGAATTTCTTTACTTCGTATTGAGCTGGATCTCCTCTATATCCTTAACCATTTGTTGTCCATGGCAGTGACTATATTCCGGGCTCCTGAGGACATATTGCTACATTGGTGAGCTGGATTTTCCTGTTTTTTTTTATTAATATATTTAGAATACTCAAAAGGACCAGAAGGAATAAAATAAAAGCAAAAAATGGCCAATTTTGACTTGGTGACAGGTCGCCCATACAACTTAAAAGCTGTCACACAAATGTTTTTTTCAGCTGACAGCAATTTCTCCAGACCTACCATTAACACACTTGTTATGCTCAGCCAAGAATGCATTTGTTCTCAATAAGCTAAATGGTGGAAGCTAAAATGTCCCTTTTGCTTTCACCTTAATAAAATGTCACTTTTCCAAAATTTGCATAGATCTGTTGGATCCAGTGTTGTTATTGTCGGTCATTGTAGGTAATGAAAATCAGTCCTTAATGGATTATCCTACACATATCATTTGTCACCTATCCACTGGATAAATGATATCTATATTATTAATAAGTTCTGGTTCCTGAGACCCCAACCAAACCAGGGAATGGTGATCCAGATGCCCCTGTTGGAAAGTAGCTATACTGAGCATGTGCAACCATCAGACCTATAGGAAATGAATGGAGCAGTGGCCGCACATGCTCACTACCACTCCACTTACACAAATCCTAGGACTTCCATTTTCAGAATCCGTGAAGGTCCCAATGCTTGGACCCAATCGGTGGTACAAGCAGCTCACAAACAATCACTGGGACAATGGTGGACACCCGGGGAGGATGAGTAAAGCTCATTGTGCTACAAATTGCTACTGATATAGGGGTTTCCTGGAACCCTAATATATTGCCCAAAAGTAGTGCTTTCCTTAATTACAGGCCCAAATAAACTGGCGCAGTGAAGTGAAATCCTCCCCTGCTGTTCTCCTATGACTTGATACTATCTCAATAAATATTGTATTTGTGTTCACTTCCTAGGAATCCTCTCCATGAGCATAATAATACATTGTACAGTGTTACATTAAAGAAACAGACATTGCAAGGATAAAAGCAAATCCAAGAAAGCATCATGTTTAATAAAACAATATGTGCATGAAATATACAGGGATGAAAGTGCCCGAGATCTCCGAGGCAGAGGGTTCCTTCTGTGAAATGCGATGCTGAGACACAGAAACCACGGGGTTTAGAGGATGCGTATGAGCGAGTTACCAGCACAATGCATTTTCTTACATTAATCAAACTTCACAGGCAGACGCTGGTACTCTAAATTCTACATGATCTACATATCCTTACAGAGCTGCGCTCGCAATAGGAAGGGACTCACTGCCCAGCAATACATGAAATTCTAAGAAAGGAGGGCAAAGGCGTCTGCCCACTAAGCAAGTGTAAGGCAGCATGGCGAAAACCATAAGTCTCACGCAAAAATTCACAAAAGCACAAATAAGTGTTTCCCCAATTGCAGGTGGCCACATGTGAATCTCCCAGGAGGACATGAATTTCAAGTAGTGCACGTACGTATAAATCAGATCATTATATATTTATTATATGATATATATTGTAGTGTCAAGTGGTGCTGTATATTACATTCCCATGGTAATGGTCTTAAGACACATAAATCAAACTCTGGCCCGCAGGGCGAGAATATCAGACGTGATGCTGGCGACCTCACAACAAAAGTCCCCGACTGGCATTGCACTGTCCATTTTACTGTATGGAGCACTATGCATGTCCCATATACTGTATGGAGCATTTAGTGGGGCCATTATACTGTGTGGAGAACTTTGTAAGGCCTATATACTGTATGGTGCATTATGCAGGGCCGTTATACTGTATGGAGTGCCATGCAGGGCCATTATACTGTATGGAGCACCATGTAGGGCCATTATACAGTGTGGAGCACTTTGTAAGGCCCATATACTGTATGGCGAATTATGCAGGGCCATTAAACTGTATGGAGTGCCATGCAGGGCCATTATACTGTATGGAGCGCTATGCCGGGCCATTCTACTATATTGAGCACTTTTTTTGTCAATATTCTGTATGTGGAACTATGTGGGGCTATTATACTGTATGGATGGCAATGCAGAGCCTCATAATACTGTATGGAGGATTATGTGGGGCAAATTATATTACATGGAGGTCTGTGTAGGTATTACAGTTGGAGAATCATACTGTGATGGGGTCAACATTCCTTGTCGGGGGATTAAGGGAGTACAGTAGGATCATCATACGGTGCGTGTACAAGGTACTGTGGGGATATAATACTGTGTTTGGGTGACTTTTGTTGGCATTATACTTCGTTATCGGTTTTAAGCCATATATTTTACTGCTCTTATATGACTTATTATATTATTCCAATATTTTAAAGCAAGCTGTATTAACTAAAAATGTACCTTGTTCTTGGGACAACCCCGTTAAAGTTTGTTTCCATATGAAAAAGTTCATCGTTATATTGGATGATAAAAAAAAATGTCTACAATTGAGGAAGTTTTCCATAAGAAATATCAAGGTTGTCCCGTGACTTTGTCCAAGCTTTTAATTTTGTCCCTCTGTGTATATAAGTTTGACATCCGTGTCTAAAGGGAATATGAACTATAAAAAATATATAATTTAACAGTCTTCTTATTCAGTGAAAAAAAATAAATATTACAGGGATGTGTCGCTTACCTTGCTGCTTGTTTCATTTTCAATAAAAAATAGTGTTTTATCAGCAGGAGATCATCAATAGAGGACTAGTTGTCTAATGCCATGTAGTCCTGCTCTGTGTAACCACACCCACACCACTGATTGTATAGGCAGAAAGCCGCCACAGTGTACACAGAAAGCAGCCAATCAGTGGTGGGGGCGGGGTTATACAGAGCTCAGCATTCAGAGAACTGGTAAGTCTGCAGCAGAGAAAGTAGGGATTGTATGGATAGGACAGCATGCAGCTCAGTAAGTGATACAATCACTGAAATCAGGGTCTCTACAGGCTAGGTTTTATAATAATCACAATTTTATGTGAACGATCAAAGATTTGGACCACATATATTTTTGATTATAGTTCTAATGCATTCATGAGGTTTCTTTTTTCCAAGACTAATGTTCTCACCCTTATTTATGTACGATAATCTATGAAATAATCTAATTTGATTTTGTGCTGAAGAAAAAAAACAGGACTGCAGATTTATAGGCAAAATTATCCTTAAATAATGATTTATGTATAATACAAGCACAAATCTACAGATGGAAAGTGATGTATTTTGAGTAAAGGCACAAAGTTGCGTGCTGATGGTGTCCTTCGTGTAATATTTCATTATCTACGTCTCCAGAATTCCCATAAGATTCTTTGCTATTAGATACAAAAGTGAAAACTTAAAGTACAGTATAAAATTAAACAAGTGCGACACAGAACACACAGGCCAGTCCCGGGCTTCCTGTACAACGTTTAATAACTTCCTATTGCATTTTCAACAGCCGGACTCAGAATCCACTTTTTTTTCTTTCAAGACCAAGAGTATTGATTTTTGCTCTTTTTAACAAAAGCTTTGGCCTACAGCAAAGTATCCTCAGAATAGATTCTATGTTTGGCAAACTACCAGTAAAATACTTAATAAAACCAAATTAAGACAAATGGTGGACCAAACTGAAAGGTGAAGAGACGCTTTCTCAATGTATCCTAGTAACTACCCGGGGTAAAGGAATATTTTAACAATATACAAATCATGATGTGCCAAACTCCATCCAGGATATGTCTTTGGCAGAACTAAATAAAGAGAAACCTTGCACTCAACTTATGCTCTTTGTGAATTTTTAATGTAGTACCCAAATATACGTTTCGGTCCAACACACCGGACCTTCATCAGTTACTACAGAAAGTGACAGAAAATAAATAAAATAAACAAACGGAAGTAAAACATGGATATAATAGTGATGGAACTAAAATTAACAGAACAAAAGTATTTACATGAACCTATAATGGTTGACGCATTAGAGCAAAATGAATAACGCTGGTTGCTGGAGGAAAAAAGGTATTGGATATAGTGTCCAGCAGAGAGAGACATATGTCTAATATTCGGCACTGATGTAAAGAATAGGAGTGATAAGGAACAAACGATAACGTATCGTACTGTATGTGAAATAACGAAGAGAGACAAAAAAGTGTCTCAGGGCACACCAAGAGAGCGGCGTCTGGGATAGAGAGAGAGAGAGAGAGAGTGGTAAAACAACCCGAGCTGATAGTGGCGGCGCAAGCGTGTGCAAAATGGCGTTTTACATTTTGCACACGCTTGCGCCGCCACTATCAGCTCGGGTTGTTTTACCACTCTCTCTCTCTCTCTCTCTATCCCAGACGCCGCTCTCTTGGTGTGCCCTGAGACACTTTTTTGTCTCTCTTCGTTATTTCACATACAGTACGATACGTTATTGTTAGCCGGAGTATTACCACAGCAGCGCGTGTTACTTCATATAAGCAGCAGAATCCAACGTAAGGCAAACTGTGTTTAATATATGCAGCTTGAACTGGAACAAAATAAGAAAGCTTTGACAGTAACTACCGATATAATCTAGTCCATGTAACACATGTCTCTCTGTGAAGGAAACAGCAGCAGAATGATGCAATCAGTGAGAGTCCTCTGACCTTTTTGTACAAACTTTAACAATCACAGCATAGCTGACAAATGAACACTCATAGACATTCAATGCAGACTACAACAGGAATGGAGTTGTTGCATTTAAACTTATTCCAACACCCCCACTCAACAACTGCTTATCCTGTTAGTCCCATTGCAGTTCTGAATTCTTCAAACTTGGCTCTTGACAATGGCTTTGTCAAAACATCTGCTAACATCTTGTCAGATTCACAGTAAACGAACTTTAGAACTTCACGCTCTACTAAGTCACGCAAGTGATGATGTTTAACATCAATGTGCTTTGTTCTTGCACTTATCCTTTCACTGCTGGCGAGCTTGATACATCCTTGGTTGTCCTCATAGATAACAGTTGGTTCAGCTAGTGGTTTGCCGAATTCTTCCAAAAGTTGCTTCAACCAAATTAACTCTTGACTTGCATGAGCAGCTGATGTATATTCTGCTTCTGTAGAAGACAATGCAACTGACACTTGTTTTCTACTGGACCATGAGATTGAAGTGTGTCCTAACTTGAACAAGTAACCACTTGTTGATCTTCGATCACTTGAGTCTCCAGCCCAATCTGCATCTACATATCCTCTGAGAATTAGATCTCCTGATGCAGAAATCTTTAGACTTAACTCTTGGGTTGCCTTAAGATACTGAAGAAGTCTCTTAATTGCATTCCAATCTCTTTGGCGTGGCTTGCTTACACGTCGGCAGAGAATTCCCACTGTGGCTGAGATATCTGGACGGGTTGTGGTTGCTATGTATAGAAGTGCCCCCACTGCTTGTCTGTAACTGTCATTTGTGGGTAGCAGATCTTCTTCTCCTTCCAATTTTAGGTAAGATGGATCCATTGGAGTTGATATGCCTTTGGCTTCTGACATTCCAAACTGGTTTAGAACTGTGGAGATTTTAGAATTTTGATTAAGAAGAAAACTTCCATCTTCCTCTCTCTGGATTTGGATTCCCAAATAGTATGTCACATCTCCAAGGTCCTTGGTCTCGAAATGCTTGTTCAGAATTTGACCTAGTTTTGAAATTTCTCTCTCTTCTTGATGCGCTATTATTACATCATCCACATATAGAATAACATACATCCAATCTTGTGATACACCTTTTGTATACAAACATGGATCCGCTTGAGACCTTTTAAATCCTTCGTCGATTAACACTTTGTTCATCTTAGTGTTCCATGCTCTTGCTGATTGCTTAAGGCCGTAGAGAGATTTTTGCATTCTGCAAACAAGGTTCTCTTTACCCCTTTTAACATAGCCTTCTGGTTGAGTCATGTACAGCTCTTCTTCAATGTCTCCATGTAGAAAGGCTGTTTTGATGTCAAAATGTCTTACTTTCATCTGCTGAACAGCAGCTATGGATAATAAAGTTCTGAATGTAGTTTGCTTGGCAACTGGAGCAAAAGTAGCATCATAATCTTCACCATATTTTTGTGAATATCCTTTTGCGACCAATCTTGCTTTAAAACGGTGAACATTACCTTCGGAGTCATATTTGTTCTTAAAGACCCACTTACATCCAATTGCTTTCTTGCCTTGAGGTAGCTCTGTGAGCTCCCATGTTTTGAGCTTATGAAGGGATTCCATTTCTTCATCAGCAGCTTTTATCCATTTTTGCTTCTTATGAATAGGCAGTTTTTGCATTTCCTGCCATGACTGTGGCTCTTCTTCTGGAATTGATCTGACCATATAAGAAAGGCGTTTAGCTGGAATTCCTTTATTTGATCTTCCTGATCTTCTGATCTCCTGAGGTTGGCTTGGTTCTTCTGTTTCTTTTTCAGTACTTTCAGAGCATATCCAGACTTCAGTATTTTCTTTGAGATTCTCTTCAATGTCTGGAATCACTGACTGAAATTCTTGTTCCTTAGGTTGAATTATTTGCGTAACCTCATGAAATTTGAGCGATACTGAGTTTTCATCAATCACTACATCTCTGCTGATTGTTACTGTGTTGGTCTGTGGGTGCAGGATTCTGTATCCTTTCTGAGTTTCACTGTACCCCACAAGAACTCCTTCCTTTGCATGAGATTCCCACTTAGAACGTTTTTCTTTGGGAACATGCACAAAAGTTTTGCTTCCGAATATCCTGAGATGCTTCAGGTTGGGCTTCTCACAGTTCCATAGCTCATATGGAGTTTTACTTGTAGCTTTACTTGGCAGTCGATTTTGAAGATAGGTAGCAGTCATGATGGCTTCTCCCCAATATGTTGTAGGTAGGTTTCCATCAAATAGCATACTTCTTCCACTTTCACAAAGAGTTCGGTTCTTTCTCTCTGCTGTGCCATTCTGCTCTGGGTTGTATGGAACGGTTGTCTGGAACACGATTCCATTCTTTTTCAGGATGGTTTGCACTTTACCACTTGTATATTCAGTTCCATTATCTGCTCGCAGTACCTTTGGTATTCTTCCAAATTTGTTAAGAACTGCAGCAAGATATTCTTCAAGTTTCTGTGGAACTTCATCTTTACTTTGAAGTAGGTAAGTAACAGTATATCTGGAATAATCATCAATGAATGTGAGAAAATATCTCTTCTTGCTGGGAGTAAGAACACTCATTGGACCACACACATCTGTATGTATCAAATCCAGTATCTGTGCAGATTTAGTAGTGCTTACTTTAGGAAACGATTTTCTGGACATTTTCCCTTTTAGGCAACTTGTGCACTTCATTGTTTGATTACACTGGTTGATTGCAATACCATTTGCAAGTTGAGCTAGTTTCTTTACTGCTTCTGGATCTCTGTGGCCTAGGCGTCTGTGCCACACATGAATACAGTCCTTATGAAAATCTTGTCTAGCACTGTAAACAGTTTCATTGCATTTCAGCTGATAAAGTTCATCTTTGATTTTTCCTTCGGCAAGGGTATGACCCTTCTTTGAAATGATGCATCTGTCATCCTTAAATGTAACTATATTTCCCTGTTGTGCAAGCTTCTTTACAGATAAAAGGTTACTTTCAAGTTTGGGAACATACAGCACGTCTTTAACTGGGATTTTTCTGACTTGTGCTGAGGATTGAACTTGACAATGGAGATAACCATCTCCTATTCCTTCTGATGTCATATAGTGACCATTAGCTAAAATTACCTTTTCAGACTTGCTTTCATCTAGATTAATGAAGAAATCTTTATCACGTGTCATGTGAGCAGTCGCTCCAGAGTCAATACACCAAACATGGTTTGCATATGGGCTTGTGCTGACCCCAAATGCAGTCGCAATACATGCATCTTCCTTCTTTACAGCTGTTTTAACCTTTTGATGACTGTCCTGCTTTTTAAACTGATTCATTCTTGCTTTCCACACTCTGCAGTCTGCTTTAAGGTGACCAGGCTTTTTACAGACAAAACATTCACGAGTTTCCTTTAAATGACTCTGAGCTTTAGAAAAGTACTGTGTCTTTAATGCTGCTTCTGCTTTGCATATATTATTGCTAATAGTCTCTGACTTTCTCTTGTATTCATCTGCAAGTTTCCCTTTCACATATTCTAGTGTGAGTTCATCATCTGGTCTGGCATCTAATGCAGTCACAAGCGTGTCATAACTTTCTGGAAGACCACTTAATAGTAATGCAGCAACATGAAAATCTTTAATTTCTTCACCAATACCCCTTAGGCGCTCCACAATCTCTAGGGTGTTTCTGATATAGTCCTGCATATGCTGGCCATCACTTAATTTAGACTGATACAGCTTTCTCATAAGATATAGCTTATTGCTGAGATTTGACCTTTCATGCACTTTCTGTAATTCTTCCCACATTTTCTTTGCAGTATCACATTTGCATACATGTACAATCTGGTTATCATCTATGCTGAGGGAAATAGTGCTTTGTGCTTTCTGATCAGTCTCTAGCCAATCACCCGGTACTGGGTCAGGCACAGGCTGTTCAATACATTTCCATGTACCCTCTCTTATAAGTAACATCTTTACCTTGAATTTCCAGGAGCTGTAATTGTGATTTGTGAGACTTGGCACTGTGTACTTCACTGCATTCCTTTCTGTAGACATTCTTGTCTCTTGTACCTTTTTTTTTTTTGTTTGTTACTGGCCCTTTAAGCTGCGCTGTCCGGTGCTCTGTACACTGCGGTACCTTTGCGTTCCGGTGTCCTTGTATTCCGGGGGTTCCTCTGTGCTGTCTGCGCTTGGCTCGCTGCTTATTCCGGTGACTGGGCTTTTTACCATTTACTTTCCGGTGGCTGGGCCCATAACCTGTTAGCCGGAGTATTACCACAGCAGCGCGTGTTACTTCATATAAGCAGCAGAATCCAACGTAAGGCAAACTGTGTTTAATATATGCAGCTTGAACTGGAACAAAATAAGAAAGCTTTGACAGTAACTACCG
Source organism: Ranitomeya imitator (assembly GCF_032444005.1). NCBI lineage: Eukaryota > Metazoa > Chordata > Amphibia > Anura > Dendrobatidae > Ranitomeya > Ranitomeya imitator. Next base: position 1,108,897,047 of record NC_091282.1, read on the forward strand.
ATATAATCTAGTCCATGTAACACATGTCTCTCTGTGAAGGAAACAGCAGCAGAATGATGCAATCAGTGAGAGTCCTCTGACCTTTTTGTACAAACTTTAACAATCACAGCATAGCTGACAAATGAACACTCATAGACATTCAATGCAGACTACAACAGGAATGGAGTTGTTGCATTTAAACTTATTCCAACAGTTATCGTTTGTTCCTTATCACTCCTATTCTTTACATCAGTGCCGAATATTAGACATATGTCTCTCTCTGCTGGACACTATATCCAATACCTTTTTTCCTCCAGCAACCAGCGTTATTCATTTTGCTCTAATGCGTCAACCATTATAGGTTCATGTAAATACTTTTGTTCTGTTAATTTTAGTTCCATCACTATTATATCCATGTTTTACTTCTGTTTGTTTATTTTATTTATTTTCTGTCACTTTCTGTAGTAACTGATGAAGGTCCGGTGTGTTGGACCGAAACGTATATTTGGGTACTACATTAAAAATTCACAAAGAGCATAAGTTGAGTGCAAGGTTTCTCTTTATTTATACTGTAAGGTGTGGGAACCTACCTTTGCACCACCACCAGTAGTGCACACGTTTCCACCATTTTGGCAGAACTAAAGTCATCAGTCACCCTAAATATAGAAAGATATCAATGCCTGCAAATTCTTCTATGGTTAGGTTTATTTGTTCTTAAAAGGGAAGGTACCGCATTTGTAGATGTAGCATAGCATGCTGTTATAACCAAGCTTTGATTGCATTTGAAACATATTTCGAGTGTTATAGGAGTTTAAAGGCGGCACTGGAGGCTGACGTCTAGCTGTCACAGTAGCAGCACAACACTATCAGTGTCATAATACGCACCCCATGGTTATAGGAGGTATCAGAAGGACACTGACCCTATCTATTGTAATAGAACTGTCACTGCTGTGAACTGGGCACGCCTCTGTGGGCTGCACAATTCACAGTAGTGGGAGTGTTCTGCTGCCATTTTCATGGAGCCTTCAGATCTGCTAACATAAGCAGTACTGCTTCCAGCAGAGCAGATCCTTTGACAGCTGATGGGAGTAAAATGCAGGAGAAAAGTACTGGCAGAATAACAGAGACATCAAGGAGGAACAGTGTACCATTAGCATTATTGGTCCAGGAGTGGTCAGCTGCTTGGCAGGGCAGGAGCTGTGATTCAACCCTCAGCAAGATAAGATAAGGAGCTGCAGTGAATGGCCAGAAATTGTGGAGGGGGATGAGAGAATCATGTAAACTGGGTGAGAGAGACTGATGGGAGAGAGACAGTAGCTGCTGGTGATAGCAGGTCAGCCACAAAATGGTGCTGCCCTGTGATGCTACTCTTCATTATGCCCCAGGGATACTAGAAAACCCAAAAGGGGAGGGAAATGGTGATGTCAGCAGTTACTGCCCCAATTTTGCTGCTAACAGTGAAGCTGGTAAGTCTTACTATAGCTGCTTGAGGTCTAAAACGGAAAATGCTCCCCCTAGTGGTAAAATATATATTTGTAAGAAAATATATCATATTTTTCATATAGAAATGTTAGCAAACAGTCCAAACATTGCACTAATACATTTTAATTACTATTTTAAGCTTCATTTCACACAAAAAAAAACACAAAGAAAACTGGTGGCACCTTCCCTTTTAAAAGGTTGTGACATCACAGCAATTAATGCTAATTATCGAGATGTCTATTTTTAGTAGGCCCGGAGACATAGGCTATTATCTTTATGTTGACTATTGAATTCGTGTGTTGCTTTCTTTGGTTGATCAAGAAACACAGACTGTTTGTATGAGCATGGATATTGACTTGAGTTGATGTTTGTTGGAACTCATGGTCTGTTATCTTTGAGGGACATGGACATAGGGTAATTGAAAAACAGATGTTTGTTAATATGTTGATTACACATTGTACAAGGCCAGCCAGTTTGTTGATCTGCAAAACTGGAGTACAAACTACCAGGGAAACATTGCTCAATCAACAGGGACATAGATTTGACATTCTATAGGATGTCAGTTTAGGGGACAATTACCCCAGCTGACAGAATCCAGATCTGCTCCATTGACCCTCATCGATACATTTGGAGAAACCAGGTTAAGACCATCCGGTCACCTCGAACCCATGGATACGTTTGGAGAAACCAGGTTGGGACCCATCTGGTCACCTGGCTCCAAGGAGATGTTCAAAGAAGTCAGGCTGGGACCATCCGGTCACCTGGCCACATGCCTCAATGGACTGTCAGCTTTTCCACAGAGGTTTTCCTTTGATTAGAATATTGATGGCTTTTCCTACACATTGATTGGTGGAGGTCCAACTCCTGAGCCCACCAGTGTTTAACACCTGAAAGTTGCATTGTCACCAATAGTCGATCATGTGCACTGCCGCTCCTTTCATTCTAATGGGAGTGCTGAAGTCCATTCGAGCTTAAACATTGGCATTCGACGGTGCACCTATTAAGAGTGAATAGAGCAGCAGTGCACTTGAGTAACATGAGCTCCATTCACATGGGTTTTTCAGAGCTGGGCACCCAGCATTCAGAACCACAGTGATCGAAAAATTATCCCTAACCCATAGGGAACAACTTTAAAGAAAACTCATTTAAGGAAGTTGTACACTACTTGGGCAACCGTGTCATACCCTACACTTGGCCCCAATTAAAAAAAAAAAAAAACCTATACTCACCTCCCGTGCAGACGCCATTTCTGTGGTTTCAGCACTCAAGTCAGAGATTACGTTTAGTCCAGACTTCATCATCATATTCAATTCAACAAAAGGCGGGGACAGTGATGCCAGCGTTGATTGGGCTCCGGGTTCACGTGACAACAACCACACGAGAGCCCCGGGGACATCGAGTGCAAACACCGCAAGGACGGTGCCGGAACGTGGTGAAAATAAGCTTTTTTACTTAATCGGGGCCATGCATGAGGTACGTGAAGGAGTGTGCTAGTAGTGGACAATCCTTTAAAGTAGGAATTGAAATCTGCAGTATGTAGTAGTTCGTGTTTGCATTGTAGCTCTGTGAAAAACTATAATGTAAACTCTCGGGGCAGAAACTGGTGTGACTGAATCAATATTGAGTAACTGCATAAAGTATTGTAACCATATTATTACTATTAGTATTGTTATTGGCAATCAAAGCCCATGAATGATCATCTATATCTGTACCCATTGAGATAAAACAAGAAGGGCATCATTCATATAATGTGATGCTTCACTATCAAACTGAAATAAAGAACTCTAATGAGAGGGATAAAACTCCTTAAAGCTCATATGTCCAACTCTGGCTCGAGGGCTAAATCTGATCCACAGGATGAGTATATTTGGCACGTGACGCTGGATGTGTCTCCAAAGAAAAAAAATATATGGCCCAACATCGCACTTTCAACTATATCAGCCTCCTATATTCAGATACAGTTGAAAGCAATGATCATTCCCCTTCAGAATGTGAGGTCTCAGCACAGTGGGCACACGCCCGCTGCCCCGAGATGTGCAGAGGATCTGAAGTCACAATGAAAAGGCCAAAGCAGCGGGGAAATGGTCTGAAGTATTTTTTTTTTATGTGGGACCTATTATACTGTGTGGAGCACTATGTGGGGCCCTTTTTACTGTATGGAGCACTATATGGGGCCCATTATACTATATGGAGCACTATGTGAGGCCATTATACTGTATGGAGCAATATGTGGTTCAATTATATTGTATGGAACACTATGTGAGCCCCATTATACTGTAAAGAGCACTGTGAGGGGGCCCATTATACTGTATGGAGCAATATGTGGGGCCATTATACCTTACGAAGCACTTTTGTGGTCATTATCATTATACTGTGTGGAGGGCTGGGTGGTGATTACAGTTGAAGGTCATCATACCGTGCTTGTGGAGGGTACTGTAGAAGAATTCACTGTGGGGGTAACTGTCACGCTGTGACGGTCTTCAGTAAAGGCCCCTTCACATTAAGCGACGCTGCAGCGATACCGACAACGATCCGGATCGCTGCAGCGTCGCTGTTTGGTCGCTGGAGAGCTGTCACACAGACCGCTCTCCAGCGACCAACGATGCCGGTAACCAGGGTAAACATCGGGTAACTAAGCGCACGGCCGCGCTTAGTAACCCGATGTTTACCCTGGTTACCATCCTAAAAGTAAAAAAAAACAAACACTAGATACTTACCTACCGCTGTCTGTCCTCCAGCGCTGTGCTCTGCTTCTCTGCTCTCCTCCTGTACTGGCTGGGAGCCGGAAAGCAAAGCGGTGACGTCACCGCTCTGCTTTCCGGCTTTTAGCATGGTAACCAGGGTAAACATCGGGTTACTAAGCGCGGCCCTGCGCTTAGTTACCCGATGTTTACCCTGGTTACCAGTGAAGACATCGCTGGATCGGTGTCACACACGCCGATCCAGCGATGTCTCCAGGGAGTCCAGCGACGAAATAAAGTTCTGGACTTTGTTCAGCGACCAACGATCTCCCAGCAGGGGCCTGATCGTTGGTCGCTGTCACACATAACGATTTCATTAACGATATCGTTGCTACGTCACAAATAGCAACGATATCGTTAACAATATCGTTATGTGTGAAGGTACCTTAAGGAAGAGTGGCCTTAAACTGTCAAGGGAGCTGGGAACCTAACTATCCCTGTCCCCGGGGGTACTCTTATAAAAGGTAGAAAGGCCTGAGTCTCCGACTTTACCGAGCGCCTGTAAAAACCCTAATCTGTCCCTCACCCACCCCATGAGGCATGGGACAGTAGTGAAAAGGTAAAACAGACACAAAGACAAAACATGGATAACACAAAATTTCTAACATGGAAAAGTGCTAACCAACCATACGGAGGAGGATAGGAACTGGGATGAATAAACTAAATGGGAAAAGGGGACAAGGACATAAAACACACACATACAACAGAAAACTACAGAACACCAAAAAAACAACCTTCAACTACTTAGCTTTAGCACACAGCACAGCATCTACTAAAAACAAGGAGGGAGGGCTTTCACCAGCAGGACAGAGTGGGTCTGGCCAGGTTTTATAGGAAGCATTAAGGACCAGATCAGAAGAAGCTGCCCGTTTCTGACTGGCATAGAAAGGGTTGTTAACCTCTTCAACACCAAAGGAAACCAAATTAATTTAACATGGTATCTGGATACACAGATTAAATGGAACATCTGTGATTCACAATGCACAGTGATCTTCTACCCCAAGATCTCCCAGGCTGGCGAACATACTCGTGACAGTATCATACGTGTTTGGAGGCACTTTAGTTGGCATCATACTTTATTACCTGTATTAGTCAAGGTTTTTATTCTTTGTTATTACATACTAGCTGAAGAGCCCGGCGTTGCCTGGGCATAGTAAATATCTGTGGTTAGTTATAGCACCTCACTTCTCTTATTTTCCCATCACACCTCTCATTTTCCCAATCACATCTTTCATTTTCCCCATCACATCTTTCATTTTCCCCCTCACATCTCTCATTTTCTCCCTCACACCTCTCATTTTCTCCCTCACTCCTCTCATTCCCCCTAACACTTGTCATATAGACCTCACATCTGTCATTTTCCGATCACTCCACTATTTTCCCTCACTCCTCTCATTTTGCACTCACACCTTTTCATTTTCACCTCACACCTCTCATTTTCACCTCGCATATACATGTTTGTCATCTGCCTTATATATAGTATACACCTGTATGTCATCTCCTGTATATAGTATATACCTGTATGTAATCTCCCCTGTATATAGTATATACCTGCTGTGTGTCATCTCCCCTGTATATAGTATATACCTGTATGTCATCTCCTTCTATATATAGTATATACCTGTATGTCATCTCCTGTATATAGTATATACCTGTGTGTCATCTCCCCTGTATATAGTATATATCTGTGTGTAATCTCCTCCTGTATATAGTATATACCTGTATGTCATCTTCTATATATAGCATATACCTGTATGTCATCTCCTCCTGTATATAGTATATACCTGTAGGTCATCTGCTCATGTATATAGTATATACCTGTGTGTCATCTCCTCCTGTATATAGTATGTACCTGTATGTCATCTCCTCCTCTATATAGTATATACTTGTGTGTCATCTCCCCTGTATATAGTATATACCTGTGTGTCATCTCCTCCTGTATTAGACCTCGTTCACACGTTATTTGCTCAGTATTTTTACCTCAGTATTTGTAAGCTAAATTGGCAGCCTGATAAATCCCCAGCCAACAGGAAGCCCTCCCCCTGGCAGTATATATTAGCTCACACATAATAGACAGGTCATGTGACTGACAGCTGCCGTATTTCCTATATGGTACATTTGTTGCTCTTGTAGTTTGTCTGCTTATTAATCAGATTTTTATTTTTGAAGGATAATACCAGACTTGTGTGTGTTTTTGGGCGAGTTTCGTTTGTCAAGTTGTGTGTGTCGAGTTGCGTGTGGCGACATGCGTGTTGCAACTTTTTGTGTGTCGAGTTGCATGTGACAGGTTAGTGTAGCAAGTTTTGTGCAGCAAGTTTTGCGCATGGCGAGTTTTGCACGTGGCGAGTTTTATGTGTGGTGCCTTTTGAGTATGTGCAAGTTTTGTGTGAGGCAACTTTTGCATGTGTAGCAACTCTTGTGCATGTGGCAATTTTTCCGCGTGTGCAAGTTTTGCGTGTGGCGAGTTTTCCATGAGGTGAGTTTTGCACTTGTGGCGAGTTTTGCAAGAGCCTAGTTTTTGCATCTGGCGAGTTCTGCGCGTGGCGAGTTTTGAGCGGCGACTTTTGTGTTTCGACTTTTATGTGGCGAGGTTGGTGTATGTGTGGTGAAATGTGTGCTGAGGGTAATATGTGTTCAAGCACGTGGTAGTGTGTGGCGCATTTTGTGTGTGTGTTCATATCCCCGTGTGTGGTGACTATCACAAGTCGGGGCCCCACCTTAGCAACTGTACGGTATATACTCTTTGGCGCCATCGCTCTCATTCTTAAAGTCCCCCTTGTTCACATCTGGCAGCTGTCAATTTGCCTCCTACACTTTTCCTTTCATTTTTTCCCATTATGTAGATAGGGGCAAAATTGTTTGGTGAATTGGAACGCGCGGGGTTAAAATTTCGCCTCACAACATAGCCTATGACGCTCTCGGGGTCCAGACGTGTGACTGCAAAATTTTGTGGCTGTAGCTGCGACGGTGCAGATGCCAATCCCGGACATACACACATACACACACACACACACACACACATTCAGCTTTATATATTAGATTTAATTTAATTTAGGTAATTGGGCCATATGCTTTTTACATATTATATTCCCATATTTTATTCTAAGCGCTACTAATATGTATTTTGCTCGTGGAACAACCCTTTAAGTTTGTTTCCATATGAAAAAGATCATTATTATATTGGATAAGGAAAAACTTCCTAAATTGTAGACTTTTTTTTTATTTTTTAATAAGTATCAAGTTGGCCCATGGCTTTGTCCAAGATTTTATCTTTGGTCCTCTGTGTATTTGAGGTTGACATCCTTGCTTTAAAAAGGGAATCTGTCAATACGATTAACCCTCCTGAGCTGTCTACATTGGGCATGCAGGTAAAAGAAAGTTGTATAAAATGGATACCTTGATATGTACGATACGATATCTTATTCCAGAGAAATAATTTTTTTCTTAATATGTAAATGAGCTGTTAAGATCTATGTGCCGGACAATGATCAGCATGAGAATCTGCCTCTGGAACTGCAGCGGCGCTGGCTGGGAAAAGCGGAAGACGGCGGCTGGTAAGTATATTTATTATATATTAGTAGCACCACTCCAGAGCTTGAGTGAAAAAAAATGCTGGAGTGGCGCTTTAAACTTGCTCTGTGTAAACAGGACGTGCTACATGGCAATCTGTTACCTATCGTTCTATGGGCATCAGAAGTGCGGTCGGCCCCGCTGTACAAGCTATTTAATTAAACCACTTCAAATCAGCAAACATGTAGCTGATCATTTAAAAGCCATCATCAGCCGCTGCAAACAAGCCCTTATGTTACCCCGGAACTGCTGATACATTAACATACTGTAACAATACTCTTTAATTTTCACACCTAGTCTGTTTTCCTCATCTGACTTATTTCCACAGCAACCAAATAAGAGATAAGGGGAAAAATGTTGTGTGTTAGTAAGAAACAGATCAATAGGCCCCACATAGCAGGGCCTGTGCTGCGCTCTCAGTTATTTGCTTATTGACAGCAACCATGCAATCCAACACAGGAACGGAGAGCTTTTCTAACAGGAGGTTGCACACCTATGTTTGGTCAAGCGAGATATGAAAAAATGAATCACGATGCAATAATTACAAAACAGGTTCCCTCAGCTCCAATACACAAAAGAGCAAAATTAAACAAAAAGCTAAATATAAGGTTAATTTCACTGCTTGATAATATAGAACAAACCTATTAAAGGCAACCTGACAGCTGATACACGCTGCCCTACCCACAGTCAGCTTGGATCAGTCACTGAACGGATGATCCCAGCCATATATGTGAAACTGTGCAGCATGTCAGAGGAAAACACAACTCAACAGCCGCCGGGGACCGAGCCGTGTTGGAGTCTGGTAGGACAGGAGGGTCTCCGGTGGCTTTTCCCCACCCGCTGAGATGGAGTGACAGGTCTCTCCCTGAGGCTGCCGTTACACTAGCAGTATTTGGTCAGTATTTGTCTCCACAGCACGGCTCGGTCCCCACCTTTCCGACTAGTCTCCACAGCACGGCTCGGTCCCCACCTTTCCGACTAGTCTCCAGCACGGCTCGGTCCCCACCTTTCCGACTAGTCTCCAGCACGACACGGTTCCCACCTTTCCGTCTAGTCTCCACAGCACGGTTCGGTCCCCCACCTTTCCGACTAGTCTCCACAGCACGGCTCGGTCCCCACCTTTCCGACTAGTCTCCAGCACGGCTCGGTCCCGACTAGTCTCCAGCACGGCACGGTTCCCACCTTTCCGTCTAGTCTCCAGAGCACGGCTCGGTCCCCCACCTTTCCGACTAGTCTCCAGCACGGCTCGGTCCCCACCTTTCCGTCTAGTCTCCAGAGCACGGCTCAGTCCCCACCTTTCCGACTAGTCTCCACAGCACGGCTCGGTCCCCACCTTTCCGACTAGTCTCCAGCACGGCTCGGTCCCCACCTTTCCGTCTAGTCTCCACATCACGGTTCGGTACCCCACCTTTCCGACTAGTCTCCAGTACGGCTCAGTCCCCACCTTTCCGACTAGTCTCCAGCACGACACGGTTCCCACCTTTCCATCTAGTCTCCACAGCACGGCTCGGTCCCCACCTTTCCATCTAGTCTCCACAGCACGGTTCGGTCCCCCACCTTTCCGACTAGTCTCCAGCACGGCTCGGTCCCCACCTTTCCGACTAGTCTCCAGCACGGCTCGGTCCCCACCTTTCCGTCTAGTCTCCACAGCACGGCTCAGTCCCCACCTTTCCGACTAGTCTCCACAGCACGGCTCGGTCCCCACCTTTCCGACTAGTCTCCACAGCACGGCTCGGTCCCCACCTTTCCGACTAGTCTCCAGCACGGCTCGGTCCCCACCTTTCCGACTAGTCTCCAGCACAGCTCGGTCCCGACTAGTCTCCAGCACGGCTCAATCTCCAACTTTCCGACTAGTATCCAGCACGGCTCGGTCCCCACCTTTCCGACTAGTCTCCACAGCACGGCTCGGTCCCCACCTTTCCGACTAGTCTCCAGCACAGCTCGGTCCCGACTAGTCTCCAGCACGGCTCAATCTCCAACTTTCCGACTAGTATCCAGCACGGCTCGGTCCCCACCTTTCCGACTAGTCTCCACAGCACGGCTCGGTCCCCACCTTTCCGACTAGTCTCCAGCACAGCTCGGTCCCGACTAGTCTCCAGCACGGCTCAATCTCCAACTTTCCGACTAGTATCCAGCACGGCTCGGTCCCCACCTTTCCGACTAGTCTCCACAGCACGGCTCGGTCCCCACCTTTCCGACTAGTCTCCAGCACAGCTCGGTCCCGACTAGTCTCCAGCACGGCTCAATCTCCAACTTTCCGACTAGTATCCAGCACGGCTCGGTCCCCACCTTTCCGACTAGTCTCCACAGCACGGCTCGGTCCCCACCTTTCCGACTAGTCTCCAGCACAGCTCGGTCCCGACTAGTCTCCAGCACGGCTCAATCTCCACCTTTCCGACTAGTATCCAGCACGGCTCGGTCCCCAGCATCTATTGAACGGTTTTTTCTGAAACACCGTGGCGTTTCATTGTCAAACATATATGGCTGAGATTATAGAGCCTGTGTCTGATACATGCTGCCCGAGGATCAGGTTCACTTTAATGTATTTACTCTAGTTATCTGGCATAAAGTATATGCGAAAATATGGCATTTGCATCAAATCGTGTAATCGCAAAAGCCCCTCCAGCATTTGTTAAGGCAATATGTGAGGCTACTAAGAAAAATCCCTCATATATATCAAACTAATGCCGGCTGAACACACCAATATCAATGGGTTAGAACAAAACTCAAATCTAATGTGTGCAGGGACCTCTCTTATCCGGGGACAGAAGGATCCGACTTAGGGCTCATACTCACTTGTGAGCAACTCGGATGAGTCTCGCACGGCAATACCCGGCACTGCACCCAGCACTCAGGAGTGGAGCGTGCGGCTGCATGTATTCCTATGCGGACGAACGCTCCGATTTGAGTGCCGGCAGCTGCGCCGGGTTTTAATGTGCGAGACTCATCCGAGATGCTCGCAAGTGAGCATGAGCCCTAAGTCGATTGCAGACTGCCGTTCCCCCAGTTGTCTAGAGCCCCGGCTCATACACATTTTGGGTTGGTCGGGTTTGGCTGAGGGTATGTGCACACGTCAGGATTTTATAGCAGAAATTTCCGGACAAAAACTGGACATTTCTGCCAGAAATCCGCATGCGTTTTTTTCGCGTTTTTGGTGCGTCTTTTCCCAAATGCATAGAATAGCGGGAAAAACGCAGAAAATCCGCAAAATTAATGAACATGCTGCTTTTTTTTTTACCGCAATGCGTTTTTTTTTTGCGGAAAAAAACGCATCATGTGCACAAAAATTGCAGAATGCATTCTAAATGATAGGATGCATATGTCTGCAGTTTGTAATGCGTTTTTATCGCGAAAAAACCTGAACGTGTGCACATACCTTACGGTCTAATGTGTATGGGGGCCGCAGACAATTGTTTGAGTGAAGGAGCTGCCATGTTCAATTAACTGTTTTCTGGGACTTTTTTTTTTGTTTTTTGTATGTAAATTAAAAAGGTAAATCATTAGCTCTGTGGTCCACTTAGGGCAATAGCAGGGATCTACACATGTGGAATCAACAGCCTACATGGGACTTTTAGTTCTCCGACAGCTGTCAAGCCACATGACAAGAATACACTGTAAAGCCCAATGACATGGCTATAAAAGTAATGAATTATTGCTAAAAATCTTCCTTCATTCCATAATCTCTCTGTTTCAGACTGTTGCTCCTGCATTTCCATGGTGGGCAGACTGCCCCCTTTGTTTCTTGTTTACATGCCCCTCCAGCAGTGAATAGGTTAATGTTGCAATTAGACTTTCCATTGTGGCCCATATAGTGCGAGCAGATCGGGTAACACTGTGTCCTGCATTGTTAGAGCCATGCTGAGGTAATAAAAGTTTTCATTTCTTTCTCTCCACCCTAAAGGGAGCCTCCTGTTCTTTCCCAGCTCATGAAGGCCTCTCCCTGCCCCCATTCACTGGGATCTGAGCCAACAGTAACCCCCCACCAGCACTCAGACCTGCTGCTCTGGCCAACAGATCTGTCTGCACCCCAGCACACAGCCCTGTCCACCACTGGGGGCACATGTGGATCCCAGCTCTCCTCTTCCTCCAGGCCATCCCAGAACCGCACATTATTGGGTCTGACAGGAGCCCCCTCACTTTATGAGCTCTAGAGTGTGAGCTTTGCTGCCAACCTCCAGGGTCCTCCCGTTATGGGGGCACTGACCAACTTGTTAAAAGTTCTACACATTGCTGGTCCAGCATGGTGGTCTTGGACTCTTTCTTTGCTCTCCCCTCCCCCATCACACTCCATGTGCTGAGGCCCAGGCTAGGAACTATTTTCTCTTGGCACAGTAAAGTAAAGTGCAGTCTGTGGAAAAGCTGCAGGAGCCATGTGGCTGCTGGAAGATTATAGCCCTGTGCTGTGAATACAAAAGCCTACGCCTAGAGTCACTGCCAGGACTTGCTACTTCCACCCAGTAACTCAGAAAGTCTAAAAACCCAGGCCCGATTTAGCCCCTTTTATTCCAAAAAAGGCAACAAAAAAATCCAGAAAAGTTTCTAAAACAAAGAGAATGTTATGTTTAGAAAATACTAATGTAACATTATGATGATGTCTGTAAAGCGCTGCGGAATATGATGGCGCTATATAAGCAAAGCATAAAAACAAAATATTTAATAGGGTGAATTCTACCAGCCGCAAGACCCCGATAATTCCGGAAGCAGACGCAGGTGGGGGACAGGTCGTAAAAGAGATGATCCACAGACAGAAGTATATATGAGTGTCACGTACCCTGCAGCAAAAAAAAAAAAAGCCCTAAACTTAACATTACCGTCTCGTAAATCAGGGGGAGGACACAGGTTTCAGACTCTGCAGTATGTGTCAGCCTGCTGTTACATTCCTCCTGCAAGGTCACAGATGTGGGGGGTCAGCAGGCGATCCAGGGGCTTCCAGGCAGTGTCGGACTGGGGTGACAAGGGCCCACCAGTAACATTGGGGGAGGCCACTTTTCACCATTTATACTACCTTCGTTCACAAATTTACCTATATCTATATAATAATAAACTGGGCACCTTGGTTAATGAATGATGAGATGCTGCTTTTTTCTGTACATAGTAAACCATGTGAATTAAGCTAAGTACTGCCCATACAGTGGGGTTGGGTGCCCAGATCTGCACAGGGGCCCACCGGGGGATTCCCGTTACCCTGTGGGCCAGTCCGAGCCTGCTGTCAGGTATCAATCACTTATTGGAGCGGTGGTAATGGATTACTGCGGGCACAGGCGCTCCTTCACCATGTCACCACCTCTCGCCCATCACCCGCTAATAACTCATGAATCAAAGCTCTCCCATTTTGCAGGGAATGAAAGACATTTGGTGGCATTTCCCTAGAGAGCCTGAGCCTGGCAGATAGTGATGGAGGACACATGTATACGCCTGAATCATTGCTCCAATTAGGGGGGCCCTCTAGAGAGTCCTACAGACCTTCCATGCTCAACTCCGAGTCTGAGGCTTAATCAGACCTCATGGTGCGATCTGTAGGGAACCAAAGTACTAAAGGTCCGAAGACGTGCCAGCTTTTAGTGCAATCCGAACAATGGTCGTGTCTTGAGAAATCACAAGGATCAGATGAGTTCAGCTGGTGGGATTCCAAAGTGCCCCTGACTGTTAATTGTGAGATACAGTATTTCACCCTCTGGACCTAGAGGTCATTAACTATAGGGGTGATCCAGGGAGCAAGTAATCACAATTTCATGTCTAATTTATTGGGTAATCTTAGATGATGCTGTGATATTCAGTACAAAACATAAATTCTAATGTCGGGCAGATGTTGACCCAATGCAAATGACAACTATTGCACTGTTCGTAAGATAAATCTTTTCCCTTCTGAAATGTATCGTGTATATAAATAAATAATATAAATGTGACACTTTGTGGTCAAACTAGATATTGATCATTTGGTACATTTGATGTTTATCATTCCAAAGCTATCAGACACGTGATACTTCCAGCTAATGATAGGCAGCACGGTTACTCAGTGGTTAGCACTGCAGCCTTGCAGTGCTGGGGTTCTGGAGTCAAATCCCACCAGGGACAACATCTGCAAAGAGTTTGGATGTTCTCCCTGTGATTTTGTCGGTTTCCTTCCATACTCCAAAGACATACTGAAAGCGAATGTAGATTGTGAGCCCCTATGGGGACAGTGTTAACCTTGAGCCATGGCGATGAACAATCTGTAGGAAGATCGATCTCATGCAAGCCCAGGTAGGTCCACCAGGGTCTTCTCCACCATTACCTTGATATTGGTGCCATTTAAGGGAACGTAATAAATAAATCCATCACTGTGCAGAAAGCTCTGGATAAATACTGCCAATGACTATAGTGTTTTGTTTCCAGTACCGATTATCTCCTGGATGAGATGAAAGTCAACCAGTCCGTCCCTCCAGCGCATGATGTCCTAACAAAGACAAGGCTCTGGATCCTTGCAGTGTACAGAACTGGCTCATGATGAATGGTCGCCAACAGTTTTCCTAGTAATTTCTTGGACTTAATTATTAACCATCAGCCTTCCTGCTGCCCCCTGCCTTGTGGGAACAATACAGACCTGATGTGATCATGTAGAAGAAGCAGCACATGTAAAACACCCCAATCCACATGCAGACCCCCAGATCAGCACTTACCTCCCTAGGATTTAGGTTCTGTCTCCTTTAGTTTGAGGTAGAACACAGAACTCCATCAGGACTTTCACCTCTTTCTTTTCTTTCTCAACATATCCACAAGCAATAAAGCAACAAGTCCTAGAGCAATCCACCATCCTGGATCATGGCCCCCCAGAGGCTGTGTGCTGAGAGGAGACCCCTCTGTGGCAACAATGGTGCAGAACTGCCTCCTCCAGAGAATCAGGACATGTCCCAGCAAAGCACAAGTGCTAGAAGTTGTGGAGGAGAATATCCCTGTGCTGCCTGCACTGGGACAGGAGAGCTCATGACATCACATCCTTCTCCTCCCCCTCACTTTTGTGGACTTAGGATAAACTGGAAATTTCAAGGGGTAGCTGAGAGCTCCAAGGTGTCCTGGGCTGCAGCCTTGTGTGCTCAGTGCTTCTATCCACAGTCTACAGGCAGCAAAATGTCAGCCAGGCCGGTCATAACACATCATGGTATTATTTACATTCTTACAAAACACAAAATAGATCTTTTTCCCCCAATCTGTTGTTTAACCAGTTTCTTTATGATAAAAAGAAAGTGTTTTCCATAAATCAGCGCTGACACAAAGTCTACGTGCACACGCTGCGGATTTTGCTGCGGATTTGCAGCGGTTTTCCCTGAGTTCACAGTACCATGTAAACCTTTGGAAAGCAAAATCCGCTGTGCACATGCTGCGGAAAAAAACGCGCGGAAACGTAGCATTGTTTATTCCGCAGCGGTTTACACCTGCTCCATAATAGGAATCCGTAGGTGGAATCAGCACAAAAACTTCCTAAAATACGCGGTAAATCTGCAGGTAAAACGCAGTGCCTTTTACCTGCGGATTTCTCAAAACAGGTGTGGAAAAATCCACCTAGGTTCCATCTACGTGTGCACATACCATACAGATCACCGCACGGCTTGAACTGGTCACTTTTCGCTATCAGTCTTTATGCTCAAAGTGACTGAGAATATGTCACTCAGTCTATAACAGGCCTCGACTGTGAATCTTATTTATTATTATTTGTCACCATCATATGCCACAGCACTTCAGACATTATCATCACTGTCCCCATTGGGGCTCACAATGTAAGTTCTCCATCAGTATGTCTTAGGGGGTGAGGAGAGCATACAAGATCCTTGGTGGCACTTGAACCCAGGACAACAGCGTTACAGTGCTACAGTGCTAACCACTGGGCCACCATATACGAATTTTTAATTTTTTTTTTACTATGGCTAAAAAAAATTCACAACACAGACACACTATATATATGTCTTTTATTGTAGCTTTTTAGTGCTGTCATTTCTTCATACAGATAAGTAAATGAATTGCAGAGTATCAGTAGTGCTGTTTGCAACAAAACTGATGAAAATACCCTAAGACCGTAGATATAATCCTTCCATACTGAACAGGGGGTATGTCTGTATGAAGGCTCTAGCTTGTCTTTTCCAATATAAAATAATGTCACATGCTGCGCTGTGTTACGGAGGCCTCCACTTCACCCACACCCCTCGACCCGGCAACAAACATGGTGGAGGAGTGGGTCTTCTCCTTTCTTCAAACTGCACCTTTAACCCAATCCCACCTCTTCCCTCCCTTATCCTCCCCTCTTTTGAAGTCCATTCTGTCCGCATCTACTCTCCCTCCAACCTCCAAGTGGCCATCATATACCGACCTCCGGGCCCGGCCACTGCCTTTATTGACCAATTCTCCACCTGGCTTCTTCACTTTCTCTCTGCTGACACTCCCACCATCATCATGGGTGACTTCAACATCCCCATTGATACCCTTCAGTCAACAGCCTCCAAACTTCTGTCCCTTACCTCATCCTTTGGACTTACTCAGTGGTCCTCCGCAGCCACCCACACGGATGGGCATACACTAGACCTGGTATTCACCCGTCTCTGCTCTCTAACTTCACCACCTCCCCTCTCCCTCTATCTGACCACCATCTGCTCACCTTCTCATCCCTGTCCTCCTCACCAATCATCCATATCCAGCAACATGCGCACCCACGCAGAAACCTTGCACACCTAGACACCCACACACTCTCTGACTCCATCCTACCACTGGCATCCATATCCTCACTCCACGACACAGTGCCCCTCTCGTCCATGGCAGAGCGCGACGTATCAATAGACAACCTTGGCATAATAACACCACCAAAAAGCTAAGGCAAGTGTCCAGGGTTGCGGAGCGGCGTTGGAAGAGAACACACTCGCAAGACAACTTCACTGTATTCAAACAAGCAACACTCGCTTTTAAATCTGCACTCACCTCTGCTAAACAGGCCTACTTCACAACCCTCGTATCTTCCCTATCCCACAACCCCAAACAGTTATTCAAAACATTTAACTCCCTCCTCCGCCCCCCACTGCCCCCTCCAACCTCCCTCATCTCTGCTGAGGACTTTGCCACACACTTTAAAAATAAGATCGACCAGACAAGGCAAGTCTTTATTGTTCAACCACCACAACCCCTTTGTATACCAAACCAATGCCCAAACCCCATAACCTCCCTATCCAACATCACTGAAGGGGGACTTAATTGTCTCCTCTCCAAATCCCACCTCACCACCTATGCGCTCGACCCCATCCCATCCCACCTCCTCCCCAACCTCACCACCACACTTATCCCATCCCTAACCCACCTCTTCAACCTATCACTAACTTCTGGCACCTTCCCCTCTGCGTTCAAACATGCCACAATCACGCCTATCCTTAAAAAGCCAGCCCTCGATCCAACTGCTATGTCCAGCTATCGCCCAATATCGCTACTCCCATTTGCTTCCAAACTCCTGGAGCAGCACGTCCATGCTGAACTCTCCTCCCACCTCTCATCTAACTTGCTGTACGACAATCTACAATCTGGTTTCCGCCCCCATCACTCAACTGAGACTGCCCTGACCAAAATCACTAACGACCTACTTACCGCCAAAGCTACTGGACAATACTCTGTACTCCTCCTTCTAGACCTGTCCTCTGCTTTCGACACAGTTGACCACTGCCTCCTACTGCAGATGCTCTCCTCCTTTGGCATCAAAGACCTCGCCCTATCCTGGATCGCCTCGTACCTTTCCAACCGCACATTCAGCGTCTCCCACTCCCATACTACCTCCTCATCCCACCCTCTATCTGTTGGAGTCCCCCAAGGCTCTGTTCTAGGACCCCTACTCTTCTCAATCTATACACTTGGCTTGGGACAACTCATAAAGTCCCATGGATTCCAGTACCACCTCTATGCTGACGACACTCAGATCTACCTCTCTGGCCCAGACGTCACCGCTCTGCTGTCCAGAATCCCAGAGTGCCTATCAGCCATATCCTCCTTCTTCTCCTCTCGCTTCCTCAAACTCAATGTGGACAAATCTGAACTCATCATCTTTCCTCCATCCCACAAATCTTCCTTACCTGACCTATCTATCGCAGTCAATGACATCATGCTTTCCCCTGTACCCGAAGTCCGCTGCCTCGGAGTAACCTTCGACTCTGCCCTGTCCTTCAAACCACACATCCAAGCTCTTTCCACCTCCTGTCGCCTCCAGCTCAAAAATATCTCCAGGATCCGTCCTTTCCTCAACCCCCAATCTACTAAAATGCTTGTGCACGCCCTCATCATTTCCCGCCTTGACTACTGCAACATCCTTTTCTGTGGCATCCCTGCTAACACCCTTGCACCTCTCCAGTCCATCCTTAACTCTGCTGCCCGACTAATCCATCTCTCTCCTCGCTACTCCTCCGCTTCCCCCCTCTGCAAATCTCTTCACTGGCTCCCATTCCCTCAGCGTATCCAGTTCAAATTGCTAATACTGACCTACAAAGCCATCCACAACCTGTCTCCTCCATATATTTCTGAACTAATCTCTCGATATCTTCCCTCACGTGATCTCCGGTCCTCCCAAGACCTCCTTCTCTCCTCCACACTTATTCGCTCCTCATCCAATCGCCTCCAAGACTTCTCCCGAATATCCCCCATCCTCTGTAACTCTCTGCCCCAACACGTCTGACTATCAACCACAGTCGGATCCTTCAGACGGAACCTGAAAACTCATCTCTTCAGGAAAGCCTACAGCCTGCACTGACACCGCTGCTGCCTCATCACTATCGAAGCTACCGCCTCACCAACACCGGAGCTACCGCCTCACCAGCACCGGAGCTACCGCCTCACTAACACCGGAGCTCCTGCAACCCTCAACCTACTGTCTCCTTCCCCATAATCCTGTAGAATGTAAGCCCGCAAGGGCAGGGTCCTCGCCCCTCTGTATCAGTCCGTCATTGTTAGTTTGTTTACTGTATGTGATATTTGTAACTTGTATGTAACCCCTTCTCATGTACAGCACCATGGAATCAATGGTGCTATATAAATAAATAATAATAATAATAATAATCTGTTTCCTAAGAGTGGTTTGGTAAACATATGTGATTTTTGGCAACCACCTGTAGTCAGGGCCGGACTGGCCATTTGGCAATTCTGGCAAATGCCAGAAGGGCCAGTCTGGTTGTGGGCTGCCTTGTGTGCTACGTTGTTAACAGAATCAGTGTTCTCAAGACACCCATACTGTTACCGTCACAGAGCACAAAGCCGGTCACGCCGTCACTTACCCCAGCAGGCCATGGGTATAATTAGAAATATTGGTCTTGTAGTAAAACTTCCTTTCCTCCTTCCAGGGTAATACTAGTAATATATCCCATCTGGTTATTGGGGATGGGGACAACATGGGCCTGTGTGATTTCAAATGCCAGGGCTGAATTTCATCCCCAGTCCATACCTGCCTGTAGTCCCCCAGTATATACTAGCATGCCCCTATAACGTTGGGAATTTCATGGCTTTGCTGAAAGTTGGTGCCAGGGTTATAACTATACTATTGGCAATTGACACTAAGCTAAGAACTATGTCACTGTTACTCGACTTCTTGGTCTGGAGAACCATTAAAGATATTTGGTTACACAGCCAGCACATCACCTCTTCTGTGAAGTGCAGCAGTGGACGCTTGCGGGGTGATGACGCCACTGAACCACGTGATCCAACGTGTCCTGCGTGCGCCATCTCCAACAAGGAGCTAGAGATCCCGGCAGAGCAGGTGAGATGACAGCTCCTTTCCTCAGACCCCGGGCAGCGCACACAGCAACTGCATTCACGTCTGATAGACGCAAATGCAACTGAGAGCAGGGAGGGAGCGATGGCCGGGGCGAAGGCCAGAAAGAGGAGTGAGCGGCAGTCACTTTGCTGAATGTCTGTCGAACATGTCAGGCGACTGCAGACATTCAGCATTTTATTTTTCAAAATGCGGGCAGGAGGTGGTGCCCTATGCAGGAGCTTATCCTGCCTACCCCTCGCACTGGCCCGGCTGAGCAGCATCTAAATACAGCTCCCAGTGAGAATATTTCGGGAAGATTCTTTCACTGAAAGTACACTAGTTCCTATAGGGCAAAGATTTTAACCTTGAGTGCCAAAATAACTAAGGCTAGTTTCACACTAGCATTTTGAGGAGCTTCCTCCGTGAAGCCCCACCCTCGGCCGCACCTCCGCAGCTAGCTCCGCCTACTTCTGCATGTGGCCTGCGTACCTATCTTTAACATTAGGTACGCAGGTCGTGCCGCTGTATGCGGATGCTTTCGCATGTGTCGTTTTGACGATGCAGAGAAAAAAAACAAGCTGCGTTCTATGCTGGTTGCCGCATCGGCAAAACGACGCATGCGTAAGCATCCGCATATAGCAACATGACCTACGTACCTAATGTTAAAGATAGGTACGCAGGCCGCATGCAGAAGTAGGCTGAGCTAGCGGCGGAGGTGCGGCCGAGGGCGGGGCTTCACAGAGGAAGTCCGCAGCGGTCCGCAACGCTTATGTGAAACCGGCCTAAGTATGATAATCCTTTACACTAAAATTAACCATTCTCTGCAACTTTTGTCATGTCGCAGGTCTGATGTGGCGCTGTGGATTTCATTTTAAACATAGACTAATTTATCAGCATTCTAAGGAAATAGTCACACAAATTAACAAAATATTCCTTATTCATCCTCTTAAACTCGAAAAGAAATGTCTAATTATATAAAGTGTGATTCTGAAAATAACTGTGTGCCTTTGCAGATGTTAGATGTGCATTTCCAACCCCTGATTGAAGAACTACACAGACCCTTCTGTTACAAAGGCGCAGTGTGTTGTATATATACATATATATTGTATACAGGTTTTGATGTAAAGGTTGATTCATGATGACAGCTCTACTTTGAATACACTGACCTATTAACAGTGCCGGCGGCATCACATAACAGAAAAGAGCCACACATATTTAAGTTCTAAGGGTAATGTTAATGCAGGTTCAAAGGGCAAATGCAAAGACCATGTGGAGATTTTTAAAGATGTTACAACTATATAAGTCCTAGTACTTTTCATCGGACTGTAAATTAAAGGGGCTGCAGACTTTAACAAGCCTGTCTCATATTACTGATTCTCTTACTGAACGCTTTAAGCACCCTCTCAGTCATTTTTGGCAGGGGAATAACATTTTTTTATGCCTTTGTATACAATGCTGCTGGCAAAACTTAGTGAAAACTCAAAACAAAGCCTCGCGTTCATGAAAAAATGGTGAAGGTGTCATCAGTGTTCTGGATCAGGTTGTCATCAGTGTTCTGGATCAGGTTGTCATCAGTGTTCTGGATCAGGTTGTCATCAGTGTTCTGGATCAGGTTGTCATCAGTGTTCTGGATCAGGTTGTCATCAGTGTTCTGGATCAGGTTGTCATCAGTGTTCTGGATCAGGTTGTCATCAGTGTTCTGGATCAGGTTGTCATCAGTGCTCTTGATCAGGTTGTCATCAGTGTTCTGGATCAGGTTGTCATCAGTGTTCTGGATCAGGTTGTCATCAGTGTTCTGGATCAGGTTGTCATCAGTGTTCTGGATCAGGTTGTCATCAGTGTTCTGGATCAGGTTGTCATCAGTGTTCTGGATCAGGTTGTCATCAGTGTTCTGGATCAGGTTGTCATCAGTGTTCTGGATCAGGTTGTCATCAGTGCTCTTGATCAGGTTGTCATCAGTGTTCTGGATCAGGTTGTCATCAGTGTTCTGGATCAGGTTGTCATCAGTGTTCTGGATCAGGTTGTCATCAGTGTTCTGGATCAGGTTGTCATCAGTGTTCTGGATCAGGTTGTCATCAGTGTTCTGGATCAGGTTGTCATCAGTGCTCTTGATCAGGTTGTCATCAGTGCTCTGGATCAGGTTGTCATCAGTGTTCTGGATCAGGTTGTCATCAGTGCTCTGGATCAGGTTGTCACCAGTGTTCTGGATCAGGTTGTCATCAGTGTTCTGGATCAGGTTGTCATCAGTGTTCTGGATCAGGTTGTCATCAGTGTTCTGGATCAGGTTGTCATCAGTGCTCTTGATCAGGTTGTCATCAGTGCTCTGGATCAGGTTGTCATCAGTGCTCTGGATCAGGTTGTCACCAGTGCTCTGGATCAGGTTGTCATCAGTGTTCTGGATCAGGTTGTCATCAGTGCTCTGGATCAGGTTGTCATCAGTGTTCTGGATCAGGTTGTCATCAGTGTTCTGGATCAGGTTGTCATCAGTGCTCTTGATCAGGTTGTCATCAGTGCTCTGGATCAGGTTGTCATCAGTGTTCTGGATCAGGTTGTCATCAGTGCTCTGGATCAGGTTGTCACCAGTGTTCTGGATCAGGTTGTCATCAGTGTTCTGGATCAGGTTGTCATCAGTGTTCTGGATCAGGTTGTCATCAGTGTTCTGGATCAGGTTGTCATCAGTGCTCTTGATCAGGTTGTCATCAGTGCTCTGGATCAGGTTGTCATCAGTGCTCTGGATCAGGTTGTCACCAGTGCTCTGGATCAGGTTGTCATCAGTGTTCTGGATCAGGTTGTCATCAGTGCTCTGGATCAGGTTGTCATCAGTGTTCTGGATCAGGTTGTCATCAGTGCTCTGGATCAGGTTGTGACCAGTGCTCTGGATCAGGTTGTCATCAGTGTTCTGGATCAGGTTGTCATCAGTGCTCTGGATCAGGTTGTCATCAGTGCTCTGGATCAGGTTGTCATCAGTGCTCTGGATCAGGTTGTCATCAGTGTTCTGGATCAGGTTGTCATCAGTGCTCTGGATCAGGTTGTCATCAGTGCTCTGGATCAGGTTGTCATCAGTGTTCTGGATCAGGTTGTCATCAGTGCTCTGGATCAGGTTGTCATCAGTGCTCTGGATCAGGTTGTCATCAGTGCTCTGGATCAGGTTGTCATCAGTGTATGGTCCGCTTGTCCGTTTTTTACCATCAATGTGTAATCAGTGTTCTTCACAGATGGATAAATCAATGACAAAGCTTCTCCTATACTTTGCAGTGTTAAATATGGTCAGCACACTGATACCATCCATGTGTTTTATGTGTTTCTTACAGACCCAAAGACTTATGTTGGCCTGTTTCTTCTTGATACTGGGAAAAAGGACAGGACTCTGTGAATTTTGCATCGCCACGCGGTTCGTAAAAAACATGGACATGTGAATAGCACCATAGATTATAATGGGTAGTTGTTGTATCCATTTAAAATAGCGCTTAGGAATTGGGTCTTTCATCACTGGGTTCTTTGCTTTTGGTGAAATGTAGTAGATAGGGTATGCATTTAAAGAGGTTCTACAGATATAGAAAATAGTAATTAACTAAAAAAAAGTCATTATTACATATAAATTCTTAAATAATATTAATTAGCAGATCACAATTGTTTCGTCTTCGAAGTTAATCACTATAAAATTAAAATGGTCCCCATCTTGCTCGACTGACAGGCTCCTGTCCTACCATTCTTGGTTAGGTTTCTATGAGCATGTGCGGTAGGCAGCACCTATGGTGTGAACTGGAGCTACCTATACCATGTGTTATTATGCAGAATAACATGGTGGACAGCAATGTGAGCAGCCTCTACTTACCAAAGCACTCTTGGAATCTCCAGTATAAGATCAGAAAGACAGTGTGGGCAGCAGTGTGAGCAGCCTCTTCTTACCTCAACACTCCTGGAATCATTAATATTAGTTCAGTAAATCTCGATGATGGAAAACGTGTTGAGGGCAAGTTTGTGGTTGTGACTGTAGACATGATCTCCCAGTGGCGGACATCATAAGTGGGTGTTGTATCGAGCTTTATGTGTGGGGATGGTGACTTTTTCATATTTACATTCTGTGTTATCACTGCCTGTTGTTCTATTGATCTACGGTAATCTAAGTTTGATTTAGTAGAAAAGTTGAGGAGGGCATTTTGATAAGGCCAAATGCACAAGAATGATATACAAATATGATGACTTGAAGATCCTGTGCTCCAGTGAAAATTCTGGGCACCCCAATTACTGTCCATAGTCATACTAAGGGTCTACTCAAATAGGGCAGACAAACCTTTTCCTCCCCCCTCAGGTTGAGGGATAACTCTAACCTCAAGAGTTATTCTTCTGCCTCTACATATCTACCAACCCAAGGGCATAATATGACCCGATGTCTTCCATACACGACACACTGGTGCCGAAAGAAATGAACTGGAGTATAAATTGGCATACATGTTATGTGTAGGACCATGTTCACACTGGCCATTAAACAGACAAAACCTAAGACCTTCGCTCAAGACTAGTGTTGAGCGATACCTCCCGATATTTGAAAGTATCGGTATCGGATGGGATCGGCCGATATCCAGAAAATATCGGATATCACCGATACCCGATACCATTGCAAGTCAATGGGACACAAATATCGGAATGTATCCTGGATGGTTCCCAGGGTCTGAAGGAGAGGAAACTCTCCTTCAGGCCCTGGGATCCATGTTCATGTAAAAGATAAAAAATAAAAATAAAAAATATGGATATACTCACCCCTCCGAAGGACCCTGGCTGTCACCGCTGCAAGCGTCTGCCTCCGTCCCTAAGAATTGCAGAGAGTGAAGGACCTTCGATGATGTCGCGGTCAGGTGACCGGTCACCTGACCGCTCACGTGACCGCGACATCATCGAAGGTCCTTCACTCTCAGCATTCTCAGGAACGGAGGCGGACGCTTGCAGCTGTGACAGCCAGGGTTCGTCGGAGGGGTGAGTATATCCATATTTTTTATTTTTATTCTTTATTTTTCACATGAATATGGATCCCAGGGCCTGAAGGAGAGTCTCCTCTCCTTCAGACCATGGGAACCATACGCACCGCACACGCCGAAGATGACTGGGAACACTTCCGATTCCGATTTCCGATATCGCAAAAATGTCGGAACTCGGTATCGGAATTCCGATACAGCAAATATCGGCCGATACCCGATATTTGCAGTATCAGAATGCTCAACACTACTCAAGACACAACGATGGACTGTACATCTTTTTATTGTACAATCCCAATATTATTCCCATGTTGCCTTATAAGGTAACCAGGGCTGGACTGGCCATCTGGCAATTCTGCCAAATGCCAGAAGGGCCTGTCTGGTTGTGGGCCGCCTTGTCTCTCTCTCCTGAATATCAGCCCCAGTTCCTACCTGCATGTACTGTAACATTAGGTCAACTTATGTGGCCAGACAAAATGTTTCCAGGCTCCGTCACATTGCACTTAGCAGGCCCCGCTCCCAGTGCTGACAGATGTATCATGTCCTCTACGTCCCAGATAAACTGTAGGATTTTCTGCAAGCAGCTTCACCAGAAATGTAGATAATCCCATTCTACAAAGGCCAGATATAAATACCATTCATCAGGGGTCTGAGAAAACTCCCCGACATCTATCAAGCACTTGAAGCCATTTCCATAAATAGTCATTTACCATAACAGATGGAGATTCTGGTAGTCTGTGATTTAAAGGGCCAGAGACCCGCAGACAGAGACATATTCCTTTAAGTTTAAATTAGCTGCACAGAGTACGATGGAACAAAGACATTGATATTTTGGAAATAGCTCCCAAGCTTTATGGTGGCACTTCAGTCATGGAGGTGAGTGGGAAAATCATCAGTAAATATATCTGACACTTGAGAAGGACTGTGCTTTGCCTCTGAAGTCTCAGGAGACTTTCATGCATCTAAATGTGACTAGCAAATGTCTTTCCATGCTGGACTTTGAAGTTGTAAACTTGGTCTTTAGATATCTTAACAGGGCAGCCATCAGAAGTATCCGGGCCCTTTAATAACAAGCGTCCATCTTGCACCCAATCGCATGCTTTTCATCAACACCTTCTTTTTTCCTTTTTAAAGATTTTATTACCCCCATTATCACATACAATGACCAATGGGTCCAGTAATCGGTATGTTCCATACCGCGTTTGGCTGGCGAAAGGGGAGTAAAAGACGAAAACTGTTTTGTTGGTGCCATCTAGTTGAGGTCGAGATCACCACCTTCTCTCAAAGAGAAAGCCAATTTGCACAATTTTCCCATGATGCTTTGCCAACAAGGCTCTATATTCAGCTGGTGTTATTAAGGAGACCCAGTGTCTCTATAAGGGCTTATGCAGACAGCTGTATGTGTGACAGAACATCGGATGGCATCGGGACTAATGTTAGTCTATGGGGCCAGACATATTCCTTGGTCAGAGCCTATCTAAGGGAAAAATAGCTGTATGTCCGAGTTTATTCCGATAAAGTCAGTGAGTGCGTGAAAATCTTCAGACTGCACTTGGATGACATCTGAGTGCAGTCCGATTTCTGTGCACTGACACATTGGAGAGAATTTTGTTCTCCATCTTCTCCTCACAGTGTGCTCTGATTATTCGACACAATCGTACCACACTCTCCTGACAATGATCAGAGTTTGTTCAGATTGGCTTAATCAGCCTGAATCTCTCAGATGAGAGAATCTACGATTATCGGCATGAGCCTTAGTTGTGGTTTCACTTACGTTACAGAGGACGTCAGTTTTCACACAAAACCAGGCCACGTGCAAGTATGCTTTCATGAATAGGAAAAAAAAGCCCTGCCTCACCAGTGACCAGTCACAGCCGCCCCCCGCCATGTCTGCGACATGTGACCACTGCAGCCAGTCACTGTGCTCAGCAGTTTCATGGTGTGAATTTCGGCATTAAAACTGAGCTCAGTTGCTGAAAAAGAAAACTAGCAGAAACTACAGAAAGCTGGCACTGGGCCGGCAGGGGAATAAACAGGTAAAGTGCTTACTTAATGCTTTAAAATAAACGGATTATTGCCCAATTTTGTGTAAAACGGACAAAGCCTTTAAGTAAACATGTCTGATTCTACCTTTCAGATGTGGACCACGTCAGAAATACTGATGATAGGCCTGACCCAAGTATATAAGAGAAGTGCCATAGTATTGTACATTAGGTAGTAGGGTTTCCTTTGGGTTGTTGGACTATAGCAACAGCTGCAAACCTAGGCTAGTTTCACACTAGCATTTTGCTGAGTTGTGGAGGGCTGCGGACTTCCTCCGTGAAGCCCCGCCCCGCCCATAGCCGCACCTCCGCTGCTCAGCTCCGCCTATGTCCGCATGCAACCTGCGTACCTACCTTTAACATTAGGTACGCAGGTTGTGCGGATGCCTCCGCATGTGTTGTTTTGACGATGCGGCGACCCGCGTGAATGCAGCTGGTTGGAATTTCTTTTTTTCTCTGCATCGTCAAAACGACGCATGTGGAGGCATCCGCATACATCCGCACGACCTGCGTACCTAAGGCTACTTTCACACTAGCGTCGGATTCCGACGCTAGCTTTTGTTGTGCCGCACAACGGGTGCAGCGGATGCATTTCTCCGGCGCATTCGCTGCCCCATTGTGAGGTGCAGGGAGGTGGGGCGGAGTTCCGGCCGCGCATGCGCGGTCGGAAAAAGCAGGTCCGTCGGCTGCAAAAAAACGTTCCATTTAACGTTTTTTGCTCCCGGCGGTCCGCCACAACACGGCGCAACCGTCGCAAGACGGTTGCGACGTGTGTCAATACGTTGCAATGCGTCGGTAATGTAGCTCTATGGGGCAAAAACGCATCCTGCAAACAACTTTACAGGATGCGTTTTTTCCCCTAAACGACGCATTGCGACGTATTAAAAAAAAACGCCAGTGTGAAAGTAGCCTAATAGGTACGCAGGCCGCATGCGGACGTAGGCGGAGCTGAACAGCGGAGGTGCGGCCATGGGCGGGGCTTCACAGAGGAAGTCCGCAGCCCTCCACAACTCGGCAAAATGCTAGTGTGAAAGTAGCCTTATCCTGGAGGGACTATGGAGCAGACAGCAGATGGCGCCATGTGAACTGTTAGACTTTGTTTAGTCTGTACTGTGTGACTTCTCCGTGGTTTGTGTTACGTCAGTTCTTCCCCATATCCTCCATGTCATGATGATGTAGATATGCTGACGGCACTGCTGAAAGCTGAAATCTGCAATATGGTGACCTCACATCTGCTTGTGGTTAGTTAGGAAATAGCATGTACAGCAATGGGGTATTACACGTTTATGATCAGATCAGCACAGGCAATCTCGGGACAGCAGAGATGTTCTGCCCCGCTGCCGGCAGAATGCAGACTGCCATTCACAGCCTGTATTCTGCAACCTGACGTCCGCCTCTGGAACTGAAATCAAAGGTTTATTTATTGGGTTTGAACAATATTGATAAGAAAACAGAACAGCGAATAACATTCAATAATAACAATAACAAAGTTGATGGTTGTTAATATTAAGTTATCGTTAAACATTAGAACACAAGTATCATCAGCCTGATGCGCTATTATAATAAGCTCTTACATGAACCAGAGGAGACCAAATCTACCACCACATTCTATTGGAAGAATTATTTTTGGACACATGGATTGCCAGGTCGTTCCCCCCACTGAATAATATCCAACCTGTCCATTGGCGATTGTTATCATGCGCCATCATGTTTTCCTAGCCACATCATTCCTGCTTCTTGAGGACAGCATTACAGTAATGACAGCATATTACGGAATTGTGATTAAACAGTTTCCTAATATTTTGACTCAAACTCTTCTTTGTTTAGATTGTTTGGAAAATGATTTAGCAGATACACAGTTAAACTCTCCTGCGTGGTTTTACATGTCCTTATACGTAGAGACAGTAGTCTATCCAATCGGAAGAACTCCATTGTAAATGCACAGTGATACCCTAAATAAAGGTTTATTCCCATCTTCAGCAATGGGTCTTGCAGGATAGAGATTGAAGATACTGTATAGGCGATTTTATGATTTACTGCTTAAAATTTCCAGCCGTCCTTCAGATATTATCACTTTTCCCTGTGTTTTCAGTTCGTTGCCATGATAACCGAGCACCGCTGCTCAACGGCAGAACATGCACAGTGCTTACAAGCTCTTATCTATTGAGCTTGTAAACACTGTTTTGAAGCTGGCCACCAGGATCGTTGGAGCAAGCTATTAACTCCTATCCCTGGTCAGCTGCGGCATTTACAAGGTAGGCAGCAGGGGTGGTCGGTCACCTAGACGACGAGCTGTAAGCAAAAGAAAAAAATGTGTTAATATCGCAACAACGGCTACAAATTTCAATAAGCAGTAAACTGCGAAAGTGCCGTTTTTACAAGCACTATCCGACAATAACCAACACCCCTTTATACCAGTAATATTCGGGTTCCGCTCTTGCTGAGCTTTGCTGCTCATGAACGAGGACGACCAGAAAGGAATAAACTCCACGAAGATAAGAAACGGAGATAAAAAAGGGAAAGAGATTATTTTTGCTACAGTTCTGGATACATTGTAGGTGAACGTATACCCTATGTCATATGATATAATGATGTTACAAAATACTTTTTCACATAGACAGCGCAGTAGTAAAATGACAGACGATTTGCAGACCACGCAGGGGATGAGGCTCGCACAATATTTCCATAGTAACAGCTATTAAGTTTACAAAACAGAACATCTTGCGTTTAGTGGAGACATTCCTACATGTCTTCTACAGCAGAACGAAATTTAATGTAGTCGGGAGGCTACATCATCTTCTTGTTAAGACGCCAATGACGGAAATCCGTCCAAGGGCGGATTTAGCACCAAACAGATGACTATTTTCAGAGGATACTGTAGATTAATATGTTAAGTGCCATCACTGCTGTAGTTGTTATTGACCAGTGATGGCGGTGGATGCATTACAAGAAGCATAAAGGTACAACCTAAATCTACCATGAATTTCACCAAATCTCTGTCAAAATCCACAATTTATGCCCCCCCCCCAAAAAAAGGTGAGAATCTGTAAATTCATTACCATTAGGGTTGAGCGAAACGGGTCGTTCATTTTCAAAAGTCGCCGACTTTTGGCAAAGTCGGGTTTCATGAAACCCGACCCGACCCCTGTGTGGGGTCGGCCATGCGGTACGCGACTTTCGCGCCAAAGTCGCGTTTCAATGACGCGAAAAGCGCCATTTCTCAGCCAATGAAGGTAAACGCAGAGTGTGGGCAGCGTGATGACATAGGTCCTGGTCCCCACCATCTTAGAGAAGGGCATTGCAGTGATTGGCTTGCTGTCTGCGGCGTCACAGGGGCTATAAAGAGGCGTTCCCGCCGACCGCCATCTTACTGCTGCTGATCTGAGCCTAGGGAGAGGTTGCTGCCGCTTCGTCAGAAGCAGGGATAGCGTTAGGCAGGGTCCATTAACCACCAAACCGCTTGTGCTGTAGCAATTTCCACTGTCCAACACCACCTTCGGTGTGCAGGGACAGTGGAAGCTACATTTTTTTTTTTTTTCCCCTCAGCGCTGTAGCTCATTGGGCTGCTCTAGAAGGCTCCCTGATAGCTGCATTGCTGTGTGTACGCCGCTGTGCAAACCAACTGCTTTTTTCAAAGCACAAATCCTGTTGCTCCTTCCTTTCTGCACAGCTATCTTTTTTGTTTGTCCACACTTTTGATTTAATTTGTGCAGCAATCCACTCCTTCTTATTGCTGCCTGCCATACCTGGCTGAGATTACTGCAGGGAGATAGTAATTTTATAACAAATACCGACCAAGCGGATGTAATCATCAATATCACATACCCTCCTACTCGAAGTATCCATTATACTTCGTTGGGGATAACGGGGGACAACAACTCCCTCATGAATATAAACCTATAAGCTACTAGGAGCATATTGCCCCCAAACAGAAACACATACCAACAACAAATTCATCTAAAACATATAAATTTTATTAGAACAGAGTGACAACAAAAAACGTATGCAAAAATCAACACATGAGTAAAAGAGGTGAGATGACTCTCAAGAGGAACACACCAGAATAAGGGGCACTAACACATATCTCAATATATAAATGCGGGTACACTACCAGGGCTAAAGGCCTAATGTGGGGGTGTATACATACACCGGGATGGGCTGTACATAAAAAGCACAGTGTACCCTATGCTGAAACAGCTATAAAAATCCCTCCACCCATTGCAACCTGCCCATAAAGTGCAAAAGTACTGGCTCAATGTAGCCAAACCACGGGTCCAGCGACACGCTTACCCAAATGTGTGCAGTCCCCTCTCTGGGGTGTCCTCCGGATAGCCCCGACGCACGTTTCGCGTATTGCAGGCTTCCTCGGGGGGCCGTAGGGAGATAGTAATTGTAGGACAGTCCCTTTTTTTTTTTTTTAATTCTCCCTAAAAAAATAAGTTGTGGGAGATTAAGATTGGCATTTCTGCTAGAGTGCCAGTCCTGTGTGTGCCATCTCTCTTAAATAGTGGGCCATAGAAAGCCTAGGTTTTTTTTTAGATTTGGTATCTAAATTCTCCCAGAAAAAAAAAAAACAGTGGGAGATTAATATTGGCCTTTCTGCTTGTCTGCCAGTCCTGAGTGTGCCATCTCTCTTAAATAGTGGGCCATAGAAAACCTAGTGTTTTTTTTTAATTTGGTATCTAAATTCTCCCTGAAAAAAAAAAACAGTGGGAGATTAATATTGGCCTTTCTGCTTGTCTGCCAGTCCTGAGTGTGCCATCTCTCTTAAATAGTGAGCCATAGAAAGCCTATTTTTTTTTTTTTTTAAATTTGGTGTCTAAATTCTCCCTGAAAAAAAAAACAACAGTGCGAGATTAATATTGGCCTTTCTGCTTGTGTGCCAGTCCTGAGTGTGTCATCTCTCTTAAATAGTGTGCCATAGAAAGCCTAGTGTTTTTTTTTAAAAAATTTGGTATCTAAATTCTCCCTGAAAAAAAAAAACAGTGGGAGATTAATATTGGCCTTTCTGCTTGTCTGCCAGTCCTGAGTGTGCCATCTCTCTTAAATAGTGTGCCATAGAAAGCCTAGTGTTTTTTTTTTTTAAATTTGGTATCTAAATTCTCCTTGAAAAAAAAACCGTGGGAGATTAATATTTGCTTTTCTGCTTGTCTGCCAGTCCTGAGTGTGCCATCTCTCTTAAATAGTGGGCCATAGAAAGCCTAGTGTTTTTTTTTTAATTTGGTATCTAAATTCTCCCTGAAAAAAAAAACAGTGGGAGATTAATATTGGCCTTTCTGCTTGTCTGCCAGTCCTGAGTGTGCCATCTCTCTTAAATAGTGGGCCATAGAAAGCCTAGTGTTTTTTTTTTTAAATTGGTATCTAAATTCTCCCTGAAAAAAAAAAAAAAGTGGGAGATTAATATTGGCCTTTCTGCTTGTCTGCCAGTCCTGAGTGTGCCATCTCTCTTAAATAGTGGACCATAGAAAGCCTAGTGTTTTTTTTTTTAAATTTGGTATCTAAATTCTCCCTGAAAAAAAAAACAGTGGGAGATTAATATTGGCCTTTCTGCTTGTGTGCCAGTCCTGAGTGTGCCATCTCTCTTAAATAGTGGGCCATAGAAAGCCTAGTGTTTTTTTTTTTTTAAATTTGGTATCTAAATTCTTCCTGGAAAAAAAAAACAGTGGGAGATTAATATTGGCCTTTCTGCTTATGTGCCAGTCCTGAGTGTGCCATCTCTCTTAAATAGTGTGCCATAGAAAGCCTACTGTTTTTTTTTTTTTTTAAATTTGGTATCTAAATTCTTCCTGGAAAAAAAAAAAAGTGGGAGATTAATATTGGCCTTTCTGCTTATGTGCCAGTCCTGAGTGTGCCATCTCTCTTAAATAGTGTGCCATAGAAAGCCTAGTGTTTTTTTTTTTAAATTTGGTATTTAAATTCTCCCTGAAAAAAAAAACAGTGGGAGATTAATATTTGCCTTTCTGCTTGTCTGCCAGTCCTGAGTGTGCCATCTCTCTTAAATAGTGGGCCATAGAAAGCCTAGTGTTTTTTTTTTTTAAATTTGGTATCTAAATTCTCCCTGAAAAAAAAAAAACAGTGGGAGATTAATATTGGCCTTTGTGCTTGAGTGACAGTCCTGCGTGTGTGGCATCTCTCTCATTTGGTGCCACAGAAAACAGAGTGTGTAACATCGTGCCTGATTTTCCTTGCGGTCTCACCCACCTATAAAGGGATATCTAACTCATACAGAAGTTAGAGTTCACCTTGTAAGTTGTTTGACAGTAACAAATACCGTTAGTTTGGTGACGTTTTTAAAACAATGAGGAAGTCTGGTGGAAGAGGTCGTGGCCGTGGGCGTTCATTGCCAGCTGGTAATGATGGTAGTGGTAGTGGAGCATCGGGTGGTCGTGGGAAAAACAATATAGCACCTAAGTCTGGAGCTGTGGAGCCAGGTTCGTCGTCTGGCTACACAAGGCCTCGAACGCTCCCTTTTCTGGGAGTAGGAAAACCGCTTTTAAAGCCGGAGCAGCAAGAGCAAGTTTTGGCTTACCTTGCTGACTCAGCCTCTAGCTCTTTTGCCTCCTCTTCTGAAACTGGTAAATGTAACAGCAGCGCGTCGTTAGTGGATGTTCACGGGCAGGGACAAGTCGCTTCCTTGTCCTCTTCAGCAAAAACAGCAACAGAGAAGGATGCAGCAGGCGACACAACGGGTTACTCCATTGAGCTCTTTACACATACCGTCCCTGGCTTAGAAAGTGAAACAGTTAACAGGCCATGCCCATTACAAGTTGAATCTGACATGGAGTGCACTGATGCACAGCCACAGCCAGACTACTATGCTGGTCCTTTGACTCAGACCACAACATTGCCCTCGCAGGGTACTGATCCAGAATCAGACCCTGATGAGACTATGTTGCCCCGTCACGAACGCTATACCACTGACTTACACGGTGACACAGACGAAGTTGCACACGAGCTAGAAGAGGAGGTTATAAATGACC
The DNA here is from genome assembly GCF_032444005.1 of Ranitomeya imitator. Lineage (NCBI taxonomy): Eukaryota > Metazoa > Chordata > Amphibia > Anura > Dendrobatidae > Ranitomeya > Ranitomeya imitator. Next base: position 1,108,930,557 of record NC_091282.1, read on the forward strand.
CAGTTGTTGACCCCGATTGGCAGCCATTGGGGGAACAGGGTGCAGGCGGCAGTAGTTCTGAAGCGGAGGAGGAGGGGCCGCAGCAGGCATCAACATCGCAACAGGTTCCATCTGCCGGGCCCGTAGATGGCCCAAAACACGTGGCAAAGCCAAAACCTGTTGGAGGACAGCGTGGCCATCCGGTTAAAGCTCAGTCTGCAATGCCTGAAAAGGGATCCGATGCTAGAAAGAGTGCAGTCTGGCATTTTTTTAAACAACATCCAATTGATCAGCGCGAAGTCATCTGTCAAAAATGTTCAACTACCTTAAGCAGAGGTCAGAATCTGAAAAGTCTAAATACAAGTTGCATGCATAGACATTTAACCACCATGCATTTGCAAGCCTGGACTAACTACCAAACGCCCCTTAAGGTTGTAGCACCCTCGGCCAATGAAGCTAGTCAGCAATGCTACATCCCTTCCATCAGTGTAAGGACACCATTTTCCGCACCACCTGCAGTATCTGTGCAGGTTTCTTTAGCAGGCCAAAGCAGTCAGGGTCAGGGAATCACCAGTTTCGTAGTAGGAAACACTGCATGTAGGGCAACGGCGGCAACAATACCGTCTCCAACCGTCTCTCAGTCTGCCATGTCCACCGGCACCCCCGCTAGTTCCACAATCTCCAGCTCTCCAGTCCAGCTCACCCTGAGCATGAGACTCTGGTTAGAAAAAGGAAGTACTTAGCCTCGCATCCGCATACACAGGGTTTGAATACCCACATAGCTAGACAAATCTCGTTATAGATGATGCCCTACCGGTTAGTTGAAAGCAAAGCTTTCAGAGCCCTGATGGACTACGCTGTACCACGCTACGAGCTACCCAGTCGACACTTCTTTCGAGAAAAGCCATCCCAGCCCTCCACCAGCATTTTAAAGAGCGCATCGTCCATGCACTCAGGCAATCTGTGAGTACAAAGGTGCACCTGACAACAGATGCATGGACCAGTAGGCATGGCCAGGGACGTTACGTGTCCATCACGGCACACTGGGTGAATGTGGTGGATGCAGGGTCCACAGGGGACAGCAATTTTGGGACAGTTCTGCCTAGCCCACAGTCTAGGAAACAGTTGGCTGTAGATGTGCGCACCCCCTCCTCGTCCTCCTGCAGAAGCGAGAGCTCGTCCACAGACCGCAGTCGCCCAACCACTCCATCCGCAGCTGCCACTGTTGCACACCAGTTGTCCCATTATGGGGCAGCTACTGGCAAGCGTCAGCAGGCTGTATTGGCTATGAAGTGTTTGGGCGACAACAGACACACCGTGGAAGTTCTGTCCGAGTTCTTGCAGAAAGAAACGCAGTCGTGGCTGGGCACTGTAGATCTTGAGGCAGGCAAGGTAGTGATTGATAACGGAAGGAATTTCATGGCTGCCATCTCCCTTTCCCAACTGAAACACATTCCTTGCCTGGCTCACACCTTAAACCTGGTGGTGCAGTGCTTCCTGAAAAGTTATCCGGGGTTATCCGACCTGCTCCTCAAAGTGCGCAGACTTTGCTCGCATATCCGCCGTTCGCCCGTACACTCCAGCCGTATGCAGACCTATCAGCGGTCTTTGAACCTTCCCCAGCATCGCCTAATCATAGACGTTGCAACAAGGTGGAACTCAACACTGCACATGCTTCAGAGACAGTGCGAACAAAGGTGTGCTTTTATGTATTTGTGGGAGGATACACATACACGGGCAGGCAGTAGGATGGCAGACATGGAGTTTTCAAGTGTGCAGTGGTCGAAGATGAGATGACATGTGTCAAGTCCTTCAGTGTTTTGAGGAATGCACACGGCTGGTTAGTGCAGACAACGCCATAATAAGCATGAGCATCCCCCTAATGCGTCTGCTGATGCAAAGTTTGACGCACATAAAGGAGCAGGCATCTGCAGCAGAGGAAGAGGAAAGCCTTGATGACAGTCAGCCATTGTCTGATCAGGGCAGTGTACAGGACGAGGTAGCGGGCGAACAGGAGGAGGAGGACGAGGAGGATGATGGGGATGAGAATTTTTTTAATGAGGAAGCTTTTCCGGGGCCACTGGAATTTGGTGGCGTGGCAAGGCCGGGTTCAGGTTTTTTGAGGGACACAAGTGACGTAGATTTGCCTGAAACAGCCCCTCAACCCAGCACAACCGCAGATTTGACAACTGGAACTTTGGCCCACATGGCGGATTATGCCTTACGTATCCTCAAAAGGGACACATGCATTACTAAAATGATGAACGATGACGATTACTGGTTGGCCTGCCTCCTTGATCCTCGCTATAAAGGCAAATTGCAAAATATTATGCCACATGAGAACTTGGAACTAATATTAGCAACCAAACAATCAACTCTTGTTGACCGTTTGCTTCAGGCATTCCCAGCACACAGCGCCCGTGATCGTTCTCACACGAGCTGCAGGGGGCAGCAGACCAGAGGTGTTAGAGGTGCAGAAATCAGAAGTGGCGTTGGACAGAGGGGTTTTCTGACCAGGTTGTGGAGTGATTTTGCTATGACCGCAGACAGGACAGGTACTGCAGCATCAATTCAAAGTGACAGGAGACAACATTTGTCCAGTATGGTTACTAACTATTTTTCATCCCTTATCGATGTTCTCCCTCAACCATCATTCCCATTTGATTACTGGGCATCCAAATTAGACACCTGGCCAGAATTGGCAGAATATGCATTGCAGGAGCTTGCTTGCCCGGCAGCTAGTGTTCTATCAGAAAGAGTATTCAGTGCTGCAGGTTCAATATTAACCGAAAAAAGGACTCGTCTGGCTACCCAAAATGTGGATGATCTAACCTTCATTAAAATGAACCACAACTGGATTTCGAATTCTTTTGCCCCACCTTGCCCGGCTGACACCTAGCTTTCCTATGAAAAGGTCTTGCTTGTGGACTACTCTGACTGACTTTTCCAATCGCGTAATTTGCAGCAGCTGATTGTCCAGCATACGACATGTTTACACCTCCCTAAATGGCCAAACTACCCCCACGGGGCCGTGGTCTCGCCACTTGGCGCAAGCACCCATAAGAGTGCCGTTTGTCTGAAGAGGTGGGTTTGCCCGCTTTTGGTCGACGGCACTGCCACTGGGTCCCTCATAGTACAATAAAGTGTCTCTGGCGGTGGTGGTGCGCACCCAACGTCAGACACACTGTTGTAACATGAGAGGCCCTGGGCCTGTACCGCCGGCCACAAGATAGTTCCCCCCCCAGCTCAAACATTGCTCTACCACTTGCACAATTATCTCTCACAGTTCCACCAATGTTTAGTCTATGCGCTGACATCATTCAATGCCTGGCACTGACAATACCATTGTGTTGACATGTATGATGGTACTTAACATAGTCAGGGGCAGTGTCCTATATTTACACCAGTAAATAATTAGCCCCAAATTACTAGGTCTAAAACTCAGTAGAGTAGCCCACCCCTGTACCTAAGTATTCCACCCTTTTGTGTTTTCGTTTTGTTGTAATGCGAGACATTAATATCTATTTATTTTTTTGGAGTACTAACTGGCAGACACTCATTACAATCGGCCTCCGTTGACAACACGAATGCTGCCTGTGAACCCCTGCAAGACAATTCCAAGTGCCTACAGCCGAATTTTGTTATGTTAGGCCTACTACGCGTGTCTGCGGTCCCTCCTTCCACTAGTCCTCCACTGACCAGACCACTGCTGCCCGTGTACCCCTGGAACCAATTTAAAAGTGCCTACAGCCAAATTTTGTTATGTTAGGCCTACTACGTCTGTCTGTGGTCCCTCCTTCCAATACTCCTCCAGTGACCAGACCACTGCTGCCCGTGTACCCCTGGAACCAATGTAAAAGTGACTACAGCCAAATTTTGTTATGTTAGGCCTACTACGTCTGTCTGCGGTCCCTCCTTCCACTAGTCCTCCACTGACCAGACCACTGCTGCCCGTGTACCCCTGGAACCAATTTAAAAGTGCCTACAGCCAAATTTTGTTATGTTAGGCCTACTACGCCTGTCTGCGGTCCCTCCTTCCACTAGTCCTCCACTGACCAGACCACTGCTGCACGTGTACCCCTGGAACCAATTTAAAAGTGCCTACAGCCAAATTTTGTTATGTTAGGCCTACTACGCCTGTCTGCGGTCCCTCCTTCCACTAGTCCTCCAGTGTCTTGTCTACTGCTGCCCGTGTACCCCTGGAACCAATTTAAAAGTGCCTACAGCCAAATTTTGTTATGTTAGGCCTACTACGCCTGTCTGCGGTCCCTCCTTCCACTAGTCCTCCACTGACCAGACTACTGCTGCCCGTGTACCCCTGGAACCAATTTTAAAGTGCCTACAGCCAAATTTTGTTATGTTAGGCCTACTACGCCTGTCTGCAGTCACTCCTTCCACTAGTCCTCCAGTGTCCTGTCTACTGCTGCCCATGTACCCCTGGAACCAATGTAAAAGTGCCTACAGCCAAATTTTGTTATGTTAGGCCTACTACGCCTGTCTGCGGTCCCTCCTTCCACTAGTCCTCCAGTGTCCTGTCTACTGCTGCCCGTGTACCCCTGGAACCAATGTAAAAGTGCCTACAGCCAAATTTTGTTATGTTAGGCCTACTATGCCTGTCTGCGGTCCCTCCTTCCACTAGTCCTCCAGTGACCTGTCCACTGCTGCCCGTGTACCCCTGGAACCTATTTTAAATTCCATAGAGCATCCTTTTTTTAATAGTAGGCATACAAACTCTGTTTGTGGTCCATAATTGAAATTGTCCTCCACTAAACAGACCAATGCTGCCTGTGTACCCCTGTAACCTTTTTTAAACTGCATTGAGCCAAATGTTGTGTTTAAGGCCTACTACCTGTGTCTGTCTTCGCCACTCAATACAGCTGTCCTCCTTTTAAAAAAGCTGAGCGTCAATAGTCTGGTTTTCAGCCTATAGGAATTTGAAAACTGCATTGGGGCTACTACTACTACTTCGGTAGGGCCTACTAACGGTGTCTGCCGCTCCAAGGTGTTCCCCAGGTTTCCTCTACATAGCTTCGAGCTTCTAGCTCTCGTTTAGTAGTTGTTGAAAACAACACTGCATTCGGCCTACAAGTTGGGTCTGGGGTGTAGAGACGGTGTGTTCCACTCCAAGGTGTTCCCCAGGTTGCCTCTCCATTGCTTCGACCTTCTGGCTCTTCTTAAGTCGTTGTTGAAAACAACACTGCATTCGGCCTACAAGTTGGGTCTGGGTTGTAGAGACGGTGTCTTCCGCTCCAAGGTGTTCTCCAGGTTTCCTCTCCATTGCTTCAATCTTAAAGCTCTCGTTTAGTAGTTGTTGAAAACAACACTGCATTCGGCCTACAAGTTGGGTCTGGGATGTAGAGACGGTGTCTTCCGCTCCAAGGTGTTCCCCAGGTTGCCTCTCCATTGCTTCAATCTTAAAGCTCTTGTTTAGTAGTTGTTGAAAACAACACTGCATTCGGCCTACAAGTTGGGTCTGGGGTGTAGAGACGATGTCTTCCGCTCCAAGGTGTTCTCCAGGTTGCCTCTCCATTGCTTCAATCTTCTGGCTCTCGTTTAGTAGTTGTTGAAAACAACACTGCATTCGGCCTACAAGTTGGGTCTGGGGTGTAGAGACGGTGTGTTCCACTCCAAGGTGTTCCCCAGGTTGCCTCTCCATTGCTTCAATCTTAAAGCTCTCGTTTAGTAGTTGTTGAAAACAACACTGCATTCGGCCTACAAGTTGGGTCTGGGGTGGAGAGACGGTGTGTTCCACTCCAAGGTGTTCCCCAGGTTGCCTCTCCATTGCTTCGATCTTCTGGCTCTTCTTAAGTAGTTGATGAAAACAACACTGCATTCGCCCTACAAGTTGGGTCTGGGTTGTAGAGACGGTGTCTTCCGCTCCAAGGTGTTCTCCAGGTTTCCTCTCCATTGCTTCAATCTTAAAGCTCTTGTTTAGTAGTTGTTGAAAACAACACTGCATTCGGCCTACAAGTTGGGTCTGGGGTGTAGAGACGGTGTCTTCCGCTCCAAGGTGTTCCCCAGGTTGCCTCTCCATTGCTTCAATCTTAAAGCTCTTGTTTAGTAGTTGTTGAAAACAACACTGCATTAGGCCTACTAGTTGGGTTGGGGCCTTCTATCTGTGTCTGCCGCTCCTTGCTGTTCTCCTACAGTGAACAAAGCTGTGCCGCCGGTTTACTACTGTTGCCAATTTTGAACTGCATTTAGAATACTTACTGAATTGGGCCTACTCTCTGTGTCAGCCTCTCATTCCAGTTGTCCTCCACTGAACAAAACAATGCCCCCTGGTTAGTCCTGTTACCAATTTTGAACTGCATTTAGCCCACTTTATTCTTTGGGCCCATATCTGTTTCCCCCTCATCCTGCCCATTGCCCAGCCAGTGATAGATGAGTCTGCTGGTACAATGACCCATAACGCAACATTCCCCGTGCACGCTACACTGCAAGATTGTGACCCTGCTGAAAGTCAGGTTCCCCTTCCCGCATACCATACCACCTTACACGGGGACAAAGAGGAAGGTGCAGATGAAGGTGCAGGTTCCTTCATCAGGTGGGGGGAGGAATACTCGTTGGCGACGTCACTGGCACAGGGCCCCTCATAGTACGCAAAAGTGTTGCTGCCGGTGGGAGGCGCCCCCGCCGTGCAAACACACCGCTGTACTTTGAGGGGCCCTGTGCCAGTGCCAATGCCAACGAGTGGGCCCCCCCTGCTTGCTCAGGATCACAGCACTTGCAAAGTTGAAATACTTACCTCTCCCTGCTCCACTGCCGTGACGTGGTCCAGATTTACTGGGCCCACTAATTACTTGAACCAGCCCTACCCCCCACAACTTTAGCCAATTGACCCCCAATTTCAAATGCCTTACAATTATTATAAGCTAAATTAAGATTGACAAGCTTCAGTAACAAGAATGGATGTTTTTGCCATTAAAATGGGCTCTGTACATGTTTTCCTGGCCTCTACTCACTGCCGACTATGCTCCCCCATTGACTTGCATTGGGTTTCGTGTTTCGGTCGATCCCCGACTTTTCGCGGTAATCGGCCGATTCCACTCGACTCGACTTTTGAGATAGTCGGGTTTCGCGAAACCCGATTCGACTCTAAAAAGGTCAAGGTCGCTCAACCCTAATTACCATGTTGTGGATTTTACTGTCGGTTTTCTATCGGCATGGACATAACAAAGTGATCTGTCAATTAAAATACAATTTGGGATTCATCAGCAAATAAAAGAGTTTACAAGCACACCGTCAACTGTTGAACAGCTCATACTTTATACATTCACTGCTCAAAAAAATAAAGGGAACACTTAAAGGGAACCTGTCACCCCGAAAATCGCGGGTGAGGTAAGCCCACCGGCATCAGGGGCTTATCTGCAGCATTCTGTAATGCTGTAGATAAGCCCCCGATGTTACCTGAAAAAGGAGAAAAAGACGTTATATTATACTCACCCAGGGGCGGTCCCGCTGCTGGTCAGGTCAGATGGGCGTCTCCGGTCCGCTGCGGCACCTCCCATCTTCATTACAAGACGTCCTCTTCTGATCTTCAGCCATGGCTCCGGCGCAGGCGTACTTTGCTCTGCCCTCTTGAGGGCAGAGGATAGTACTGCAGTGCGCAGGCGCTGGAAAGGTCAGAGGCCCGGCGCCTGCGCACTGCAGTACTTAGTCTGCCCTCAACAGGGCAGAGCAAAGTACGCCTGCGCCGGAGCCGTGGCTGAAGATCAGAAGAGGACGTCTTGTAATGAAGATGGGAGGTGCCAGAGACGCCCATCCAACCTGACCAGAAGCGGGACCGCCCCTGGGTGAGTATAATCTAACGTCTTTTTCTCCTTTTTCAGGTAACATCGGGGGCTTATCTACAGCATTACAGAATGCTGCAGATAAGCCCCTGATGCCGGTGGACTTACCTCACCCGCAATTTTCGGGGTGACAGGTTCCCTTTAAACAACAAAATATAACTCCAAGTAAATCAAACTTCTGTGAAATCAAACTGTCCATTTAGGAAGCAACACTGTTTGACAATCAATTTCACATGCTGTTGTGCAAATGGAATAGACAACAGATGGAAATTATTGGCAATTATCAAGACACACTCAATAAAGGAGACATTCTGCAGGTATGGACCACAGACCACATCTCAGTGCCAATGCTTTCTGGCTGATGTTTTGGTCACTTTTGAATGTTGGTTGTGCTCTCACACTCGTGGTAGCATGAGACGGACTCTACAACCCACACAAGTGACTCAGGTAGTGCAGCTCATCCAGGATGGCACATCAATGCGAGCTATGGCAAGAAGGTTTGCTGTGTCTGTCAGCATAGTGCCCAGAGGCTGGAGATGCTACCAGGAGACAGGCCAGTACACCAGAAGACATGGAGGGGGCCGTAGGAGGGCAACAACACAGCAGCAGGACCGCTACCTCAGCCTTTGTGCAAGGAGGAACAGGAGGAGCACTGCCAGAGCCCTGCAAAATGACCACAAATGTGCATAGGTCTGCACGAAAGGATAGAAACCGACTCCATGAGGATGGTCTGAATGCCCGACGTCCACAGATGGGGGTTGTGCTCACAGGACGCAGGACGCTTGGCATCTGCCACAGAACACCAGGATTGGCCAATTCACCACTGGCGCCCTGTGCTCTTCACAGATGAAAGCAGGTTCACACTGAGTACATGTGACAGACATGAAAGAGCCTGGAGACGCCATGGAGAGTGATCTGCTGCTTGCAATATCCTTCAGCATGACCGGTTTGGCAGTGGGTCAGTAATGGATGGGGTGGCATTTCTTTGGAGGGCCGCAAAGCCCTCCATGTGCTCTCCAGAGGTAGCCTGATTGCCATTAGGTACCGAAATGAGATCCTCACACCCCTTATGAGACCATATGCTGGTGCGGTTGGCCCTGAGTTCTTCCTAATGCAGGAAAATTCCAGACCTCATGTGGCTGGAGTGTGCCAGCAGTTCCTGCAAAATGAAGGCATTGAAGCTATGGACTGGCCCGCCCATTCCCCAGACCTGAATCCGATTGAACACATCTGGGACATCATGTCTCGCACCATCCATCAAAGTCACGTTGCACCACAGACTGTCCAGGAGTTTGCAGATACTTTAGTCCAGGTCTGGGAGGAGATCCCTCAGGAGACCATCCACCGCCTCATCAAGTGCATGCCCAGACATTGTAGGGAGGTCATACAGGCACGTGGAGGCCACACACACTACTGAGCATCATTTCCTTGTCTTGAGGCATTTCCACTGAAGTTGGATCAGCCTGTAACTTTTTTTTCCACTTTAATTTTGAGCATCATTCCAACTCCAGACCTCCGTGGGATATTAGTTGTGATTCACGTTGATAATTTTAAGGTTTTATTGTTCTCAGCACATTCCACTATGTAATAAATAAAGATTTACAACTGGAACATTTCATTCAGTGATATCTAGGATGTGGGATTTTAGTGTTCCGTTTTTTGAGCAGTGTACAATCACACCATTGTAATAGCTACAATGGACTTTCACAGGACCTGCATGTTGGACCAGAGCCACATAGTCCATAAAGCCATCTTAGGCTTTTCCATAGAATACTCCATAGAACCATGGTGAATTTATAGATAAGGTATAATTTATAGAAAAGGCAAAGATCAGTTTGGAAGTCAACAGGAAAAACCTGACACTAAATGGTCTAGTTATCCTATTAGTCATGTAGGATGTAATTTCATGTGGCAAGGTCTCTAATCAAAGGATAAGCAGGATTTACAGTTACCAGCTGGTTACTTTGGTTAAGAGTGGGGGATACATCCCAATCTTATAGAGGTTCGGAGATACATCCCACTCTTATGGAGGATTGGAGATATGGACCACTTTTGTGAAGGATTGGAGGTATGGACCACTTTTATGAAGGATTGGAGATATGGACCACTCTTATAAAGGATTGGAGATATGACCCACTCTTATAGAGGATTGGAGATTTGGACCACTCTTATGAAGGATTGGAGATATGGACCACTCTTATAAAGGATTGGAGATATGACCCACTCTTATAGAGGATTGGAGATTTAGACCACTCTTATGAAGGATTGGAGATATGGACCACTCTTATAAAGGATTGGAGATATGACCCACTCTTATAGAGGATTGGAGATATGGACCACTCTTATGAAGGATTGGAGATATGGACCACTCTTATAAAGGATTCGAGATATGGACCACTCTTATGGAGGATTGGAGATATGGACCACTCTTATGGAGGATTGGAGAATTGGACCACTCTTATGGAGGATTGGAGATATTTACCACTCTTATGGAGGATTGGAGGTACAAACCAATCTTATGGAGGATTGGGGATACAGCTCATTGTTATAGAAGATTGGGCATACTTCCTACTCTTATTGACGATTGGCGATAGATCCCACTCATTTGTAGGATTGGTGATAGAGCCCACTCTTATGGAAGATTGGAACTATAGCCCACTCTTATAGAGTATTGGAGGCATGGACCACTCTTATGGAGGATTGGGGATACAGCTCATTGTTATGGAAGATTGGGGATACATCCTACTCTTGGTGCTTGGCGTTAGATCCCACTCTTTTGGAGGATTGGAGATATCTCTTACTTTTATGGAGTATTGGAGACACCCGCGCCCCATCACTTTACAATGTTCCTCAGCTCTTACTGCTTATTGCAGTATTGGCTGCTGGGGGTCATTGATATTTCATTTTACAAGCCTGTCAATTTTTATTAAGATCTGCTGCAAAACTCAGTAAAAAAAATCCTGCAGCACTAAAATGGAATGGCATTGGTGAATTAGTTTGTATGGTAGTCTAATTTATATCTTTAATTTTCTAATAAAATTGATTTTATTATGAAGTGCGGATATTGTGCCTTTTCTGTTCACCTCCCACGGGCATGTATGGTGAAACGGATGGAATTAGAAGCACTAAAATGGAAGCGGAATTGGTTGCTGACAGGTACTAATGTGAGTGGGCTTTCTGTACAGCCTGCCGAATATGCTACCTCTAATGTCCAATAAATAACCCTTTCTTCTGCATTCCCTTGATGTTCTACATATTTAGAACAAGGCAAAACAACGAGAATAAGTTCCATAAGCCATCATTTCCTGATGATGTCCTGCCAGCTGATCTTTCAGATTCTCTGTTGGATACATCAAGAAAATAAATGACACCATTGTATCTCTATTCTCCCACTACCAAGGTGTTGTTCTCCCATTGAGAGAAGAGCTGCTACATGTCTCCTCTTGATGAGATCTCAAGCTGAGTGCGGTCTATAACAGCCGGGAAGGCACCAACGCTGTCTAAAATAAATCAATCAAGTGTTCTGCAAAAAAGTGGAGACGCACACATCCCACCTCTACGCAGCACGGGCTTCAATCCAAGCATATGGTCTGCAGAGGTGTGAGGGTCCCTTTAACGAACATATAATTGTATAGCTTTTTTCAGATGCTATGAGTATCATGGCTCCTGTAACACAAACATCATATCAATCTATGACCGGTAGGAAACAATTTGAGGCGCGGGTTAATCAGAGTCTTTCGGGATGAGCTGCCCTTTCATGCACTGGAGTGTGAGGCATATTGTACATACTTATGTGAACAAAGGATCCTTGGTGTTGTAACTGGTTCTTACTGAAGTAACACAGGACTTCTTTGATGGCAGTAAATGTTTCCTTATGCGCGGTGCTATCACACTTCAATGTTCAAACAAGGACTTCATGAAAAATGCATACACTAATACAGTGTGGGATGTATTTTTCATAAGCATCAAGGAGGTATCAAGGAAACAAGAAAGAATCCCGTTCAATTAATCTGATTCTCCTCTTCAATTATATTGGATGGCAATCTCAATTTAGAATGCCATGTTATGTGAAGGGGTTATTAATGTTCTCTGACAAAGGAACCAGTGGTGAATTCACACTCTCTGCGAGTCATAAAGCAGGAATAGACGGCCTAATGAATAATTTGATTAGCGAAGCAGATGGGTTTGGTTTATTTATTAATTTATTTATTACTTTAAATTAAAAACCTGCTCAGCTGCGTGTCTCCTATAAAAAGATGTAACCGAGAGGGGCAGATCTGTGCAAATTCCATAAAGCCCTGAGATTCAAGATGCAGATCAGCAGCAAGTGGTCTGAGGCGCTGGGATATGGGTTGTGTGTTATGTTCCATCAATGGTGAATATATTCTACTAGATGGTGGCCCGATTCTAACGCATCGGGTATTCTAGAATATGTATTTATGTATGTATATAGCAGCCACATAGTATATAGCACAGGCCACGTAGTATATAGGAGCGATGTAGTATATAGCAGACAAATACTATGTGGTCTGTGCTATATACTATGTGGCTGCTATATACATACATATTGTAGAATACCCGATGCGTTAATACAGGCCACACAATATATAACAGTGGCCACGCAGTATATAACACAGCCCAAACAGTATATAACACAGCCCACGTACTATATAACACAGGCCACGCAGTATATAACACAGGCGACGTAGTATATAACACAGGCCATGCAGTATATAACACTGGCCATGTAATATATAGCACAGCCCACGCAGTATATAGCAGCCACGTAGTATATAACACTGCCCACGCAGTATATAACAGTGGCCACGTAATATATAGCACAGCCCACGCAGTATAGAACACAGCCCACATAGTATATAACACTGCCTATGTAGTATATAACAGCCACACGGTATCTAACACAGCCCACGTAGTATAGCAGTGTGGGCACCATATCCCTGTTAAAAAAATAATTAAAATAAAAAATAGTTATATACTCAACCCCTGGGATCCACCGAAGCTCCGGCGATACACGCGTGGCTGCCAGGATGCATTGCGAAATTACACAGATGACTTAGAGGTCTCGCGAGACCGCTAAGTCTTCTGGGTAATTTTGCAATGCATTGCTGGGAACGGAAGATGGTGGCAGGCGCGAGCGCATCGTCGGACGACGGAGGGTGAGAATAGCAGGTTTTTTGTTTTTTTTTAATTATTTTTAACATTAGATATTTTTACTATTGATGCCGCATAGGCAGCATCAATAGTAAAAAGTTGGGGACACACAGGGTTAATAGCGGCGGTAACGGAGTGAGTTACCCGTGGCATAATGCGGTCCGTTACCGCCGGCATTAACCCTGTGTGAGCGGTGACTGCGGGGAGTATGTGGGCGCCGGGCACTGACTGCGGGGAGTAAGGAGCGGCCATTTTCTTCCGGACTGTGCCCGGCGCTGATTGGTCGTGGCTGTTTTGCCGCGACCAATCAGCGACTTGGATTTCCATGATAGACAGAGGCCGCGACCAATGAATATCCGTAACAGACAGACAGACAGAAGGACAGACGGAAGTGACCCTTAGACAATTATATATATAGATGACTATTTGCCAGGCTGTATACCTATAGCTGGTTTATCAGGAAGGATAACGCTGGTTGGTTGGAGTGGCTGTCCCATCATGACAACATTTGCCCATATGGCTTATTAGGGCTTATGTGTGGCAGATGCCAGCTTTCAGCAGAATAACCAGCGCTCAGACTTTGCGGGAGAATGAACTGTTATACTTGGGATATATGGTATGGCAGTCATTATCTTCTTCTCCAAAATATGGAGGATCACAGGAAGAGAACAAAGAACAAACCAGATAGGTCATACAGTGCAGTCTAGCATGGAACTACAATCTTATAAAGAAACTATGTCACTTAAAGGAGATATCCGGGACTTTGTAAAAAAAAACGTGCCTAAACACTAAAAGGCAGGTAGTTGCTCCCTACCTGTCTGTTATGCTCGTCACCATTGTTTGCCGGCACAGAGCGGTCACAGAGGGCTCCTGCCTTAAATTCAGCAGCTTCTGCTGACGTCACAACAACAGAGGGGCGCATTTTTTCATTCTTCTCTCTTGACAGGTGAAAAACCAAAAAAGAAAAAACCCCATAAAAATGTTTTTATTAGGTATACTCTAAAAATATTTAAATTTAGCCTAAAAAATACCAATTACCAACACCAGGGCTGGGTATACTGCTGAAAAAGGGATAAATTCAAACATAGAGGGTATCAATTCCTAGTGTAACCCTATTGGGCTCCTAGTAGGCTGAACCTTCCTGGCAGTGGAGGTTGGCACCCTAAAGTCAACATGGTGCCCCCTGTCCCTCCTGACCCCCATATGTCCCTATCAGCTACCCACGCCCAAACCCAACACCATTCACACAGAACACTTGATCTAGCTGAATACTATCCAAAAATGAGTGTGTAAATATAAAGCTACAGCCTCTATATTAGGGGCTGTTTTGAAAAACTCAGAAAATGGTTCCCAGCGATCAAGTAAATTTCTATAGCATGCTGAATAGATAATACGGCATTAAAATATGCCTAGTAACCACCAAAAAAGCCCAGTGCTATTAGGATGACATCAGAAATTATTTTAACAATTTTATGCCCTATTGAATGAACCATAATAGGTCAAAATATCTCACAGTGGTTTATCTCAATATCCTCATAGCATGAAGAAGGCCCGGTGCTATAGTATTACACACATAACCTGCTACAAAAACGTTATGAATTATTCCTAGTGGCCACGGTATAGTCCGGCGCCGGTAAGATAACATAATAAGCTGTTTTTCGCACTTGACTAACCTGCTAGCTAGACCATAATAGGTAAAAAAAAATCATTTTTTTAACATAACATGAGGCTGTAGCTTTATATTTACACACTCATTTTTGGATAGTCTTCAGCTAGATCAAGTGTTCTGTGTGTATGGTGTTGGGTTTGGGCGTGGGTAGCTGATAGGGACATATGAGGGTCAGGAGGGACAGCCGACGCGGAGTGGGAGCGCCATGTCGACTTTAGGGTGCCAACCTCCACTGCCAGGAAGGTTCAGCCTACTAGGAGCCCAATAGGGTTACACTAGGAATTGATACCCTCTATGTTTGAATTTATCCCTTTTTCAGCAGTATACCCAGCCCTGGTGTTGGTAATTGGTATTTTTTAGGCTAAATTTAAATATTTTTAGTGTATACCTAATAAAGACATTTTTTTATGAGGGTTTTTCAGCTTTATACCCTTATAATATTTATATGGGTTTTGGTCTTCTCTGTTGACAGGGCAGAACTGCTGAAGTAATGCTGATTGACAGCCAACTCCCTACTGCTTAACTGCAAGGAGCTGACAGTCAATCAGCATGACATCGGCAGTCACGTCCTGTTGACTCTGTAGCTCAGAAGAAGAAGAACTGGTGTTTGACGGGGAGCAGCTCAATCGCTGGCAGGAGGGTCAATAACCGCTCTGTGCCGGTACCAGGTACAACAGGCAGGTAGTTGCTTATATTAGCAACTACCTGCCTGTTAGTTTTTTGGCACATAGTAAAAAAAAGTCCCATCCCAGACCATAGCAGCATCTTCTGTCTTAGCATAATATCTCCTAAATAATGTGCAGTTGTTTTCATTAGTCCAACAATATGGACAATAATATGTGACCTGGAGTCCCCATACGAGCCAGAATGGACAGTCGCACTATAAGAGCAGCTCCTGTTCTGGCAGAACTGATTTGTCCTTGTACTAAATAGACAGTCTCTCATCTCCATGATGACCATGTAGAAATGCAGGGAAAAAAGATGTGAGGGTCATTTCTGGAAAAACATCTATTTGTCAGGCTATATAAGAAGAGGGAGCTCAGTCGAACAGCTGATCACGGCTCTAGATGGAGTAATAATTTGGTTTCCTTCGGCTTATACAAAATCTTGGTTTTCTACCCAACACCAACACATCTCAATATTTTGGCCAAGACAACCACTCATTATATTAATATTATAACCATAGAGGAGATTCTATCATTGGGATCCTCGTCTATGAGATAGTGCGGAGAGGCAGTAACAAAGATGGCGCTTACTCTGGGCAACGTGTCCTATGCCTGTAAACCAAGGAAGTCATTCATCAGAATGGCATCCATAAAACACTAGGTTTCTAAAAACCTCTGCAATGACCACATCTTCCCCGATAATGTCAGCACATCACTGAGGGCTTCTTAAACTAGATCCATAATGTTCATCAGATTGCCAGGCCAAAATCCAGAATGGTGTTCCTTGCATGATAAAACCGCTTTGAGGAGTAAGAATAGAACACAAGATACTCCGTTTTATCAGTAATAAAAAATAGGAAAAGCAATTTAGTTCCTTTCAGTAGAATCGTAGGCTGCTTGCTAATTGTGCGATGTGTAAGCAATGGCGTGTGGATCTATAAAGGTAAAAGTTATTGCAGATTAATCTTTAGGTAAAAAGTGGGATGACCAGTTATAAAGAGCATTGGAGACCTGTTTAATGAGGAAACTCATAAAGATAAGTGAGACGGCCATTTTATGATTTCCTCAAACAATGCTTCACAGGATTACTGTCCTCAGTAGGGACAAGAGGAAATCTAAGCAGCCTCTTCGGATGTGGCTCCTTCACAATTCCAGGTTTCTTTTGTTCCACCAAAGCCATTTTATATGCTGTGATAAACACCTGCGTGCAGCTGTATATTCCTTCTCTAAAAATCAGAATACATGCTCCGAAAAAAGGCCAAAGAAAAGTTCAAGTTTCTGTAAATGGCAATATATAATTTTCTGTACCTTACCATTCCTGACATTTACCAGACAGGATGCAAATCATAGACGTAAGCCCAGAAACAATTTGCACTAATCCTCCTAAGAAAGACGGGGAAGTTAGAACAATTACAATCTGCTTACACAAATGGTTCCTTGTAATTAGCCAACGTGAATCCCATCTATGCTTCCATGATGTTCAAAAATAACAGATTACTTAATACTTAAAACATTGTCGGCATATTTGATAATATTAAATTCTTTCATGCTGTGCCATGATTTCTGGGCGATTTTTTTATTTTTTATTTTTAACAATTTGTCATTTTGAAACCCATAGTGAACTCCACCCAAGAACTAGCGAGTGCCAAGGTTTCATATATACGTCTGTTGTAACATATTACACTGGCATGCTGCCTACAAAGACTATGTCTTACCCCAAAATACAGACTTGCTTTGTACTAAGAACTATTTGTACAGTATTAGCACTACTATTATACAATATCTCTTTGTTAATGCTTTATCTAAGGCCATTTGTACCACAGAAGCAACCCAATGGCTTAGCTTGGCCCCATCTTCATTCGATGTGATCAAAGGAGGACAAAACCACAATAAGGGTTAATTGCTGTTGTTGGATCTCCCCCACGTCAGGGCAATGGGGTACTAGGATCCGGGCCCTTCTGTTCTCGGTGGGGATGTCACGGTGGCTTGACCCGGTCCGTGGCCCTTTGAGGGGCATCCAATAAAAGAACAACAGTTTATAGAATAAGGTTCGTGACGCCACCTGTGGTATTCGGTCAGGGTGACCGACGCTGCTTAGGGGTCCGCTGGGGAAGGTGATGTTATGGCAGCTAGATGGTATATCTTCCCACAGGTGAAATATGTCCCCAGGGCTTCCCAGAGTGTAGAGGGTGGATGGTGGATGATGTGAGGCGCAATGAATAACGAGGACACAAGGGTGCAGTCTCTTTCCCTTTACTGAAGGATTCAGCATCCACAGTCCAGGGCACCAGACCACAGGGTAAGCAGAGTCCGGCCGGTCCGAAGGCACATCCAGAGTCCCCTTATCCAGGTGGAATTCAGTAGCCTTCCTACTAGCGCCTGGGTGTTGTAGTACCTCCTTGCTGAGCAACTCGGTAGGGTCCTCACAACTCTTGTAGATGTTCTAGATGTTATCTCTAGCTCTCTGTCCCCAGATGGTGTGGATAGGACAAACCCGTATGACTAATGGCCTTAGGCTTGTTTATAGGGACCCTAGAGACGCCCCGACCCCCACAATTTGCCACCGTGTCTTCTTAGGTATTTAAGGTCGGGCAGCCAACTTGGAATTGACTGTCCTGCCGGTCTCTGAAGTAAAGCATAGAGTCTATTACTCCCTCGGTGTTCCGGCCACCGGCTACGCGCCTCAGAAGGAGGCAGCCTCTCTCAGGGCAGAACTCCTTCTGGTTTTCTCCTTGTGCTATGACTTCGTGTCTCACTTTCTACAATACAATTCCTTTCTCGTCCTTCCTTAGGATGCTGTCGCATGGGTTGCAGGCACAGCTCCGTGTCTTTCTGTCTCATGCTAGGCCTCCGACAGGATCCCACCCCTGTCTGGGGCCATCTGTCAGCAGCTTTGTGGTGTTCCTCCTTTCCCGCTGTCTGCCTTACAGGTCTTGCCTGGGCAAAGCCCAGTCAGCTTCTCCCTAACTTTCTATCCAACCCACCAGTTTTACCTTAATGTGAGGAATGGCCTAGTAGATAGAACCTTTGCTCCCCCTGGTGGACTGGAGTGTGAAGTGTGGTGTATGGTTTGTGATACCTGGCAGGGTGAACTCCTTTAGTGCCATCAGACGTAATATCACTCCCCCTTGTGGAAGAACAACATTACTGCAACGACCAGGACTCTGGGGCGCTGCACTCCCCCCTCCCCCGTTAAATCCAGTACTCCTGGACTGGGAAAAGAAAACAACAATACATCAGCAAAAGACATGCAAAATTTTGAAATGCTATAAAAGAAATTGATTTAACTGTGCTTCCCTTTATGGGAGGTGAGAACACTTGAACGTTGCAAACAAGAACATTTTTACATTGTGCGTACAGCTTTCAAAGGCAAATATAAAACAATTATTACCTATCTATGAAACATAATTATCCATACAGGTAGTCTATCTATTATCTACTAAGTGCTATCTCGCAACAATAAATTAACATTCTCTTCATAAAACCGTTATTCTTCTCTAAGTGCAAAGTCTCTTAATTAACTTCCTTAGGCTCACTAGAGGACTCACTAACCCCTACGGGTTCACTTTATTGAAATGCTGAACAGGTTTCACCCCCTCTACGGGCTAGACTGTATCTTTCTTCCAACTTCTTTTGTCCTCAATTTTATTCAAAGTACATCATTACTTAGCTATATATAATCACTTATGTAAAACATTATCACTATCTAACTTCTTAAAGCAACATCATCACTCTTTAGCAAGGTGCAACAATTGAACATTCCCTTTAAGAGGGAAACTCAAGTCTTTCCTGAGGTAGTTCAAACAATCAATAAGCAAGTCACTTATAAATTTTAAGACAATAGAAACTTTCACGTCGTCATCAGGAACAGTTTCTTCGCAAAGTCTTCTTCTTGTAAAACCAGTAGAGAGCACCTTGAAGAAGGTGCAAACTATGTACAACGGACAGTTTGTGAACCATTCACCGTCCATGATTCCAATGTTCTTTAAACAATGATGAAGTTACAAAACTTGAAACAATAGGGATCCCGGGTAAACAAAGGGATCCCTTAAAGGAATTAACGTTTTAAAAGAGCTATTTACAGGTTGCGGTTTTCTGAGGTTTATTCAAGTTCTGGAGGTAGCAGTGGTCAAGGTAGCCCAGCCGGATACTGGCGGCTACCAGGTTCTACATAGGGGGCTCCCTCACTCCAGATGGGGGTTTGCGTACCCACAGTCTTCTGTTTAGGAGCAGCTGGAGCACAGACCATCACCGAAGTCAACTCTTTGGCCACCACAGTGATAGTAGTGGCCACGGTACATGTTGTGGTCCTGATGATGGTAGTAGTCTGGACACAAGGTGGCACTGCTACCACAGGGGACGATTGGGCTGGGGCTTTAACATTATGCACCACAGGGTCTCTCTTTTTGTGCACGTTTAAGGTGAACCAGCCCTTGTCACCAAAGGGCCTGGTGTAGGTGTATGTCTCGGTCAGGGTGTCCCTCCAAGAGATGCGACTCCACATCCCGGAGGTTAACAAACACCTCCACGTACAGTCCGGGCTCTTTAATAAAGCCCCAAACTCCCCAGAGTTTGAAGGTTATGACTCTGCCCTGCTTACGCGGGGCCTGTTGGGTGCTGCGGTTCTTGTGGGCCTTGGCCTTGACTGCTAGGTCCTTTTGGTCATGAGCCTGGCGGTGGGCCTGGTATTCCACCTCTTTCTCCTTCCACTTTCGGGCAAGTTGGGCCTGGTATTCCTCCCAACTGAGTACATCCACTGTCTCTCCCTCTTGCCGTTCTGCCCCGGGGAACGTCATGAAATCCAATCCGGGGTTCACCCAGTGGTATACAGTCCGCCCCGCATAGACCTCACCCGGCAGGGTGGTGGGTGAAATTGGGGCCTTCAGGAATTGCTCTATGCCCGTGGCTTGGTCCCAGGGCTCGAGATGTTGGAGGTGGTGAGCACCGCGGGGAGGTGGCACTGCAACAGTGCCCACTAGCAGGTCCTCAGTCACCGGGACAGGGTCAGCGTCCTTACCTGCCACCACGGTGTCCCGGATGATGACTGGCTCTGCCGGCAGCAGTGTCCGTGATGGTGTCGGTAGCGGCTCCGGTAGCAGTGCAGGGAGTGATGTCTGCGACGGTGGATCTTCTGCAGGCGCCATCTGGTACGAGGCCTTGGTCTTCACCTGCAGCTACATGAGTTGGTCTATCAGCTCCTCCATCCCAATCTGCAGGGAGTCAGCGTCAGCGGTGAAGGTTTGGCTGCGGTGCCCTTCCGGGTAGCTAGGGGAGTCTCCTGCTCCGACCCAACGCTCTGGCTCCGGAGTGCTGGCCATGGCGTCCTCGACGTGGCTCACTTCCTTGTCCTTTTCCCGCTCTCTCCTCCGTGGGCGGCTTTGTTTTCATTGTCTCCGCCCGCCACTGAGGATCAGGAGGCGGATCTCAGCTGCTGACGGACACGTCCTCAAGGTACAGAAATATTTAGACTGGGCGGCCATTGTTTTTCGCGCTTCTCAGTTCGTTCATGCCCACAACTCCACGCCCTTCTTCTTCTCCAGCGCTCCTCGTTGCGCGATAATGGCGGCGGTTTTGGCAGGAATTTTGGCAGTAAATAGCAATACACAGTCCTTAAGCACAAACAACTCTGGCACAGTTTCTAGGTGCACATGACCCTATTTTCAGGCTTAAGTAGATTCTGTTCGTGACGCCAAAATATTGGATCGCCCCCACCTCAGGGCAATGGGGTACTCGGATCCGGGCCCTTCTGTTCTCGGTGGGATGTCACGGTGGCTTGACCCGGTCCGTGGCCCTTTGAGGGGCGTCTAATAAAAGAACAACAGTTTATAGAATAAGGTTCATGACGCCACCTGTGGTATTCGGTCAGGGTGACCGAGGCTGCTTAGGGGTCCTAAGATGCAGCTAGATGGTATATCTTCCCACAGGTGAAGTATGTCCCCAGGGCTTCCCAGAGTGTAGAGGGCGGATGGTGGATGATGTGAGGTGCAATGAATAACAAGGACACAAGGGTGCAGTCTCTTTACCTTTACTGAAGGATTCAGCATCCACAGTCCAGGGCACCAGACCACAGGGTAGGCAGAGTCCGGCCGGTCCGAAGGCACATCCAGAGTCCCCTTATCCAGGTGGAATTCAGTAGCCTTCCTACTAGCGCCTGGGTGTTGTAGTACCTCCCTGCTGAGCAACTCGGTAAGGTCCTCACAACTCTTGTAGATGTTCTAGATGTTATCTCTAGCTCTCTGTCCCCCAGATGGTGTGGATAGGACAAACCCGTATGACTAATGGCCTTAGGCTTGTTTATAGGGACCCTAGAGACGCCCCGACCCCCACAATTTGCCACCGTGTCTTCTTAGGTATTTAAGGTCGGGCAGCCAACTTGGAATTGACTGTCCTGCCAGTTTCTGAAGTAAAGCATAGAGTCTATTACTCCCTCGGTGTTCCGGCCACCGGCTACGCGCCTCAGAAGGAGGCAGCCTCTCTCAGGGCAGAACTCCTTCTGGTTTTCTCCTTGTGCTATGACTTCGTGTCTCACTTTCTACAATACAATTCCTTTCTCGTCCTTCCTTAGGATGCTGTCGCATGGGTTGCAGGCACAGCTTCGTGTCTTTCTGTCTCATGCTAGGCCTCCAACAGGATCCCACCCCTGTCTGGGGCCATCTGTCAGCAGCTTTGTGGTGTTCCTCCTTTCCCGCTGTCTGCCTTACAGGTCTTGCCTGGGCAAAGCCCAGTCAGCTTCTCCCTAACTTTCTATCCAACCCACCAGTTTTACCTTAATGTGAGGAATGGCCTAGTAGATAGAACCTTTGCTCCCCCTGGTGGACTGGAGTGTGAAGTGTGGTGTATGGTTTGTGATACCTGGCAGGGTGAACTCCTTTAGTGCCATCAGACGTAATATCACTCCCCCTTATGGAAGAACAACATTACTGCAACGACATGGACTCTGGGGCGCTGCACTGTGAATCACCGCTGGTTGATGGTCCTACTATAGGGTCTCAATTTGTTTCTCCTGAAATTTTAGGTGTTGAGAGTTTCCTTAGCTGTGTGTTTGGGATCATTGTCTTGCTGAACTGTCCACCATTGTTTTATCATCATCGTGGTAGATGGCAGCAGCTTTTTTATCAAGAATGTCTCATTTTATTTGTTTATTCATCATTCCTTCACTTATATCCAGTTTGCTGAAATACAGCTCCAGTCCATGATGATCCCACCTCTAAACTTCACTGTTGGTATGTTTTTTCAACATTGTGAGCATGCATACAGGTCATGGAGGTTGAGTTCATTACTTATTATTTTCTTTTAA
Source organism: Ranitomeya imitator (assembly GCF_032444005.1). NCBI lineage: Eukaryota > Metazoa > Chordata > Amphibia > Anura > Dendrobatidae > Ranitomeya > Ranitomeya imitator. The sequence continues at coordinate 1,108,953,132 of NC_091282.1, forward strand.
ACAATTGGGCCTGCTGATTTCAAGTCTTTTTGTAGCTCTTCACAGGTGGTCTTCGGCACTTAACTCGTCTGATAATTCCTTTAACTCCTCTGTCTAAAATTTTGTGGGGAGCACCTAGTCATGGCCGGTTCATGGTGAAATGATGTTTTGTCTGCTTCTATATTATGGCCCCAACAGTGCTCACTGCAACCTTCAGTACTTTTGAAGTTCTTCTTTACCCAATGCCATCAGTATGTTTTGCAACAATAAGGTTGCGAAGGAATTGAGGCAGCTCACTCATTTTACCCATAATGAAATGCTTCTTGGGTGACACCTTGGTAATGAGACACCTTTTTGTAGGCCACTAGTTGAACCAGCTGATATTCTTTTTCACTAAATGGCATGATTGCTTTCTAATTACTGATAGTTTTCAGCTATTGTCCTGACTTTCCATGGCTTTTTGCACCCCTTTTTCTTCATGTGTTCAATACTTTTCCCTGTGTCATTTCTCATTGTTACATATAACTTAATTTATGGACCTCTATGGTATGATTTCTTTGTCTATGTGGATTGGATGGGTTGTTACTGACATCTGGTGAGAATTTCATGTGAACAGCACCTTTAGAAATATATTTACTTAGAAAATTGATGACGTATTCAATACTTATTTCAACCGTTGCACATGTACGTTATGAAAACATGTCATTAAAATATGTAAGAGAAAATATCTGTGTTGCATCCACTGGAAACACATATGATTGACTTAATTAAGGAAACAAATGATTGAAGAGGATTTCGACATGCTTTCAAGCACTATTTTTGAAGCCAAAAATACATGTTTTCCTAATCCTCGACAACCCTTTTAAATCCGAATAAGTACAGACATAGTACTATAGAAAACCAGATATAAGCCTGATCAGTGGAGGACACAGATGGAAGAGAGTCCTTGTGCAAGAACAGTATCTAGGACCCTCTTTGTGTCTGCTTGCTGATATGAAGGTGAGAGTGTACCCCCTTACTTCTAGGGCTATTGTGCGGCTGTACATGTTCCACCAGTGAAATGTCTGCCCTTGAGCCTGGTAAGTATGGAGAGTACTAGTAGTAGGCCGATCCCAACGATGAATGATATCACAATCCCTTTACAGAGGAATTGGATGAACTATTATTTAAAGGGATTCTATCAGGTTTTTGCCAATCCATCTGAAAGCAGCATGATATAGGGGCAGAGACCCTGATTACAGTGATCTGTCACTTACTGGGCTGAATGTCATTTTTTATGAGATTGCAGTTTTATCTTCTGCAGATCTAGCAGTTCTCTGAATGCTGAGCTCCATATAACCCCGCCCACACCAATGTTTGGCAGCTGTATGGACTGTGTTGGCTTAAAACTGCCAATCAGACGTGGGGTTGGGGTTATACAGGAGTCATGATTTTGGAGGACTACCTGGCAGCAGGTTTACTAATCTCCTGCTGATAAATCATTGATTTTATGAAAACTCCAGCAAGCAGCCCGGTGAGTGAGACATCGTTGGAATCAGGGTCTCTGCCCCTACGTTATGGTGCTCTCAGATTAGGTGGCAAAAAATGGATTTCATTTAAATGCAGAGGGAAAAGAATATCTAAACGTTTGATTGATGAGACCGGACAGAGTTATTTTGTGCTACACGGTACTCTTCCAATGCAATATACAGTTTTGTGCCGCTGTTTGATGTCATCTTTCATCTACGCTATATATGTCAGCTACAGCAGGTCACAGTTCGCGTCGTGTAATGTAAGGCTTCAGATAAATGGCTACTTTTACCGTACAATACCAGGATTAATTCCCAGCTTCCACTAATTACTGGAGTTCAGTGATTCTGCCGCCTGCACTAAATCATGCTCATTGTGCCCTCCTGGGGGACTCGGTGATGTACGTCCAATGTAAGTGATGTAATTACTGTATATAGGAAGCGGAGTATTGAAGATGATTATGTGAACTTAGTAAGTGGTGTGGGGCCCTATAGGCGGAGGTCAGGAGATGTACATCCGATAGAGACCAGCGCCATATCGCGTCTTTCTAGCTATAGCGCTATCAGCTGCCAGTCCTCAGCACGGACCCCTTCCACTGTATGCTAACAATGCTGCTGCTTTGGCAGCTTAGAGGAGCCGGATCCCACCTTTTTTGGACTCCATACAATAAAAATGATGCTGAGGCAGCCTCTCTTTTTATAGAGACTAGAAATGTTCTCACCTTGCCAATAAACCCAAACACAGACGTAGGAATGTGAACCCAATGCAGAATGGACAGAGAATAAAGGCGAAGCAGTGTTTAATGGAAACCTACAAAAGCCACATTTGTAAAAAGCCGTCTATACTCCCCCTGTAATCAGCTCAGCACTGAGCTACAGTCCATTGGGTTATAGTCAGATGACTATTTTACTCCAAGGTATATATTCAGTACAGAGAGCTGCTGCGTATCATCATTATGGCAGGCAGTACCCTCCGCCTATTTACTAGAGATAGGACTGTCCCGATGGGGTACACCTTGTTGTGGTGGGATGGCTTTTATTCTTTTGTTGAAGTGAATCTGTCACCCCCTTGGGACTTTGGCAGAAGTGACTTGCCAGCGCCTGCGCAGAAGAACAATGAAGCCAATGCCCACAGAAGGGCAGAAAAGGTGCGTATAACCGCGCTATGGCAGGGCGCAGGCGCGGGATTCAGGGACCACCAGTATACGTCATAGGACAGTGTGACGCTGATGGGAGGAGGGTGGTATTGTAATGAACACTCGAGGCAGGAGCCACACGCCCCGGAGCCTGGAAAAGCTCATTACCATAAAGGATTAAAAGATAATTTCTCAACAACAAGACTCCTGGTAGGACTGTGGCTGGTTTCACATTTGCGGATGGAGGTGCTTCGGAGGGCTGCGTACGTCCTCCGTGAAGCTCCACCCAGCGCCGCACCTCCTCGGTGGGCGGAGCTTCACGGAGGACGTACGCAGCCCTCCGCAGCACCTCAATCCGCAAATGTCAAACCAGCCTATTAAGGACACCTATATGTCCATATTAATAGTTTAAAAACGTCCCAGGGGGTGACAGATTCCCTTTATCTAAGTACCCTATGTTATCCTCATGCACCATTACTATTGCTTGTTTACTTACCACATGGTATATGCTTATTTTGTTTTTATATTAGGTTTTGCCTGTTAAATGGCCATAGTGTAAACGTGCTCCTACACACTCAACTTATACCGACACATATTCTGGCTCATTTCTTTGGTTTTGCTTTATATTTTTGTACGTTGTGTAAACAGGGGTGTAGCTCCCCTTTTTGAGATGGGTATTTTGTCTATATAGCCTTCTACAGGCAGGTGTTTGAGGTTTAGTACTAGAGATAGTATCATCCTGATGGTTACACTCTGTGGGACAGCTTTTATGCTTTTTATTAACCAAATTGTTTTAACTAAGTACCCTATGTTATTTACATGAACTTTTACTATTTATTCATTTACTTACTATAATGTATATGTTCATTTTGTACTTTTATTGCAGGAGCTGGAAGCAGCAGCCCCCCAGCAAAGGCAAAGGGGTTTTCTCTGTGATATTGAGGTTGTCCTTGTTATAAACAGCATGCGTCAGATTAGCGAGCAAACCGGAAACAACTGCAAATCTTTGTTTAAAAGGAATGTGGCATCAGAAAATGATAATTGTTTACATCAATTTTTTTATGGTAAACTTTTTTTGTACAAATTGTAGTTCTTTTTTCTATATTTCAAGTCACAGAACTTTCCCAGAAGTGAGCCGAATCCTCTGTACTGCTGTTGATGGCGAATATGTCTGGTAATAATAATAATAATCTTTATTTTTATATAGTGCTAACATATTCCGCAGCGCTTTACAGTTTGCACACATTATCTTCACTGTCCCCGATGGGGCTCACAATCTAGATTCCCTATCAGTATGTCTTTGGAATGTGGGAGGAAACTGGAGAACCCGGAGGAAACCCACACAAACACAGAGAGAACATACAAACTCTTTGCTGATGTTGTCCTTGGTGGGGTTTGAACCCAGGACCCCAGCGCTGCAAGGCTGCTGTGCTAACCACTGCGCCACCGTGCTGCCCCAGAATAAAGCATATTTCTAGATGCCATTAATAGAAGCCCAGGCAAGATGGCCACCTCAATAATTATGTGCAGAAAATCAGTAAAAATTCTAATCATTAATTAAAAACGGAGGAGAAAGAATGAGTATTACTATATGATTTTAATAATTGAAAAATAATATTAGGTGAATTATTCCCTCTAAATATGGCAATAGATAAATTAAAAGGGTACTTGTACTTTTAAGTAGCATTTCAGAATAAATTAGTGAATATTTGAGAAATACGCTTCATGGTTACAGTATATGCACATGTTAACGATTTGTTGCAGTTCATTTTTTCAATGTTATCAATGCGTTTTTCCCCCACTTATTAGAACGAGTTAAAAATGCTGCAAAAACGCTGAAAGAATTGACAAGCTGCAAATCTGAAACTGCTTCAAATTTGAAAGGGAATAATATAAGCAACGTGTGCATGAGAGTTTAGAAATGTCATTGTTTGCTCCGCAAGCTCTATCTCTAATTTCCAATCCAGTGGGAGCTGGTGAGAAGTGACAAGAAGCTGTGATCGCTCCCATACACAGCACAACACACAGAGAGGGATTCCTGCAACATTAGCAGAAATGAGTTGCGTGGATGTGAATCAGCTCTGGGGCGAGGTAGAATAGTTGTTACAAAGGTCACCGCACTGCTTCTAGTTTTTCATCTGCCTGTTTCCTCTCCCTGCTCCTCACTTATCTTCCGCTTTCTATAGAGCAGAGGTCCCAAACGTTTCTGACCTTGAGAGCCACATTCAGCCACATTCAGCTCTGAGAGAGGGTCACGAGCCATATTCAGCTTCCGCCCCCCTCATAATAGTGGCAAACAAAGCCCCCATTATAGGCATAATGGTAACCAAAGCTTTTCCACAAAAATCAATCACTCCAAAGCAGTATAAAAAGATCCAGGGGTTCCCACAATACCCCCAATTCAGTATTCTCCCATCAAGCACTCCCAAGTCACTGTCACATCCAGCTTCAAACACCTCCTCTGACAGGTGGTGTCATCTTGTCTCCAGCGTACCATACTTAATTCATCTCAAAACCCCTAACACCAGTATATGTGCATCCAGATCTGCTCTTTTGTGCAGGGCTGCTCACAAAATTCACCATTTTCAGATATGCTCTTCATACCTGTTTGCTAGAACTGGAGCTAATGCACCAAGCTGACAGACAGCCGCGAGCCACAATTCATAGGACCGCGAGCCACATGTGGCTCACAAGCTACAGGTTGGGGACCCCTGCTATAGAGTATATTATGCTCACACAAAAAACCTGCAGGCCATCTTGTTTAAGGAAGATTAATTTGAGCTGTTTTTCTTTTCAGAGTGCATGACAAGTTCAGGAGGCAAGGGAAGGAGTGTCTGATAAGTGGGGAAGGACGTTGATATCACTGATAAGATACATTGGAAATATTATTATAGTAGATGGAGGCCCGATGCTATCGCATCGGGAGGGCGGTAATGTCACAATGGGGCAGGCTTTGCAGCGTTGAGAATCTCTCCCCCCACGTGCTCACCCACCTATCCATTCTCTTTCCCCATGTACTGACTTCTGTTCTCTCTTCTTTGACCTGTCTACCCCATGTGCTATCCCCCTTGTTTGCTGTCTCTCTCCTTCCTGTGCTGTGTTCTCCCCTCATGTGCTGTCTCATTTGAGCTGTCTCCCCCCTGTACTCTGACTCTCTCACCCCTGTGTGCTTTCTCTCTCCCCATCTGCTGTCTTCTCTCATGTCATCTCTTCTTTGACCTGTGTACCCCATGTGTTCTCCCCCTTGTCTGCTCTCTCTCTCTCCACCACTGTGCTGCCTTCTTCCCTCGTGTGACATTGTTCCTGAAGTAGCTTGCATTGGGAAAATGCCTTCTTAGTTAACCTCATACACTTTGAAGTTGTAGACTCGGCGGTGTGGTGTGCTCATTCCAATGGGTCATCTTGTGAGCATGGTATTGCTGTTAAGACTGCAGATTTCTGTTTGCAGTGCTGTTGTTGCCTAATGGCATCCTGTGATAATCTAATGACTTTTGCATCAGGGGACTCATGTGCTTGATGCCTACGCTTATATGCATTGTTTTTGTCCCAGCGATGTTGTTGCTCTTCAAGAGTGTCATTTGCCAGTTGTTGTCTTCGACGTTGTGCCTTTGCTGCTTTCCTTTCATTGTCGTTGACGTACTTTTTAGGAGGAGCCATGTTGGCATTGATATTCACTTTTTAAAGGGGTTTTCCCATGAACGAAAATTAATTTTAAAAATTGTCTGTGTCTGACTGTGAACAGAACATACCACATCTCCTGGGCAGGGGAGAAAACAAAAGACAATACTGACATTACAACAGGAGATAGCAGAGGATACATTTTGTGAGGTAAAATATTGTTTAAAAACAGTCAGTGAAATATTTTACTTCACAAATGAAATCCTCTGTGATCTCCTGCTGTAATGTCAGTATTGTCTTTTGCTTCCTCCCCTGCCCAGGAGATGTGGTATGCTCCATACATGGTCAGACACAGTCAATTTTTAAAATGGACTTTCGTTCGTGGAAAAACCCGTGCAAAAAACCCTTTAATGTGACCGGCTTCCTCTGCCTGTAGACACGTCGCACATCTGCTGCTGGGATTAGCCGAATGATTCACTGCGCCTGCATGGAATTCATGCAGCTGCAGTAAATCAGACGCCTCCATCTTTGTGCAGACAGATAGCGGTGGTCACATTAAAACTGCGCATGCGCTCCTCCTGTACAAAGATGGCGGCAGTCAGTGAATCATTCGGCTGATCCCGGTGGTGGCAGTGTGTGTGTGGTGCGTACGGCGTAAACAGTGTGTGTATGTGTGTGTGGTGCGTATGGCATATACAGTGTGTGTTTTTGTGTGTGTGTGGTGCGTACGGCGTATAGAGTGTGTGTGTAGTGCGATGGTGTTCCGCTGGTGGTACTGCGCAAGAGGCTGGTACCACCAGCAGTTTCCTTATTGAGACACTCATCATTTGGGTGTCCCAATATGGAGGTCGGTGAACTTCGCGTGGAATTCTGGGATCTGGACAGAACAGGATGTGAAGATATTACAAGGTAAGTAAATATTAAGATTTGTGTCTACTATTGATTTAGACAAAGTTTGTTGAATGCACAGTTTCTTTTTAAGCTCATAAATTACATCAACCCTAAAACTGAGCAGGTAGACACTTCCCACACTGTGTAGACAATGACCATTTCTCATTTATTTTATGCTAACCTCAATACAGCACTGTACAGAGACTGTCCACACTCAGTTCTTACCCTAAATTGTAATCTATTTATTAAAGAACCTAAACTTAGACCCATGTGTGGGGTATAATCATTAGAGAAGAAGAATATGAGAAAGGGGATACATGTAGAAAAGGTGTTCACATTGTTTTGGCTGATTATGAACGTATGATTGCATACAGATCTGCTGTATATGTAAAATCATAGGACTATTGTGTAAGTAGACTCATCAGTTCTTCATTACCTCTCATTCAACGAGCGTTGTGTTCTCTTTGAGAGATGTTCTCAGACTCTTCTGATGATGGTTTATCTCCAGGGAGAACAAAAAGATGAGACGCCGAGATTCAACAGGTGAGAGCCTTCTCTCTCCCCACACAGTCTGTCGGGGAAGAGTTGGGAGACCCCCTAATGACTGCTAACATTTAATCCTGCCAATATCGGAGGTTTGGATGAATTTAGCCAACGGTAACTTGTTTTGGGCCTTAATAATCAGAGTAAGTAAATTTGTCATAGAAAACATGTTAGTAAAATGTAATCATATGTTAGTTACCCATGACACATCTACGTGTTTTATTATCCCCAATATTCTGCATATTTCATTATTATTTCCCTTTAGACTGCCATATAACTCCCATAACCATTATCAGTAATTGTGAAGTACAGTCCATTCATTTCTATGGATAGCTTTGATCTATTTTAGAATGAACACCGCAGGAAGTTTAATAATGTCAGACAATCAGCAACTGGTAGGAAATGTGCTCTAAATAAGCAATCGCCTAAGAAAACAATGTCGTGCTGTTGCTTCCTAGACGGACTTTAATAACTTCCTATTACATTTGGAACAGTATACTTGTTGCTTCTCTACTCGGAAGCCAAGTCAATTGTTTAAACCTATTTGTTATAAGCCTTAACCAACCCTTATCATGTTCCAAACCTCCGGTGATAGTGCAGCTCAGTATTGTATGTAGGTATGGTTACAACATAAAGAAGAATCTCTTCCGGGAGACACATATAAAATATGCTTCTACTCACTGGATTACTGTAGAATGGCCATTGTTAAGGTGGGTGGTGCAGGTGTAAACTGAGACTATACTAATACTACAGTATAATACAGTACAGAAAACTCTCATTTTCACATACAGCTTACAGCTTAAATTACCTTTCTACTAATGCGATCGTCTTGATCTATCTATCTATCTATCTATCTATCTATCTGTCGGTCACTCCTAAACAACAAAAGAAAGCAGAACTTTACAGATTCAAACAAGAAAGGAGGTTCAAGCCTCAGATTACCAACTAACCAAAGATCTTCTGAGTAGTCTTGCACAAATCCTCAAATTACCAACTAACCAAAGATCTTCTGAGTAGTCTTGCACAAATCCTTCAATTCACAGTTTCCCACTCAGACACAATTATGTTGAGGTCAAGCCTCTGTTGGAGCCATATCATCACTTTCAAGACACTTTATCCTTACAGTGAGGATAGATTCTTAATTACATAGGCTTTTCTTCTAGGGTTCTTATCTTGCAGGATAATAAATTTGGAGCAAAACAGACACTATTGCATTGTGTGATGAATCTGTTAGTTTTTCTTAGCATTGAGGACACCAAGAAATGTGCCATATTAGGGACCATACAGAAAGAGGTCAGCCAAGTAAACTTAGGGCAGCAGATGAAAGACACATGATGCTTCTCTTCAAAATTGGAAAATGTCCAGCAGTGCCATCAGCTCAAAATTGTGGAGTGTATGGTTGAGTTGCTTGACCTTATTTTCAGGTTGAGTTCTGACTTTTTGGCCGCAACTAATTCCTGAAGACCATTTCTGGCCAGACTTCTACATACAATAGTTGGCTATAGCTAAGTTACAATAGTTGATGCCGGTTCTGAGTTGATGGCACTGCTGGGTAGCTTATGATTTGAAGAAAAGTAAGCATAATGTGTCTTTTGTCAGGTGCACTGTTTCCTTGGCCTACTACTGTGTCTACGGTTTTCTATGTCGCCCATGTCTTGGTGCTTCTTCAAAAGAGTTTGAAAAGCACTTCTTGAAACCCCAGACTGATATGAAATCTTTGCTTCAGAGAGATATTAATGATGCAGTATAACTACCTTGTGTCCTGTTGCTGTGCTCACTATTGCCATGGTGTTTGGCCCGGGGCAATAAAAAAGAGCTTAGTAAGTAATCGATGATTTGGGCCCCACAATGAAGTATATGAAGAGACATAAGGATTTGCACAAACCTACATCAAAAGAAGAGCTATGGTTGATTCTTCAAGATGTTTTGACCAATTTCCTGCTGAGTTTCTTCAAAAACTGTGCGTAAAAAGAGTTCAAGCTGTACTGAAAGGAAAGGGTGCAAATGATAATCACACCAAATATTTTAATTTCTCTTTTATTCATTCACTTTGCATTTTGTGGATTGATAAAAACAAACTAATGACACTTCTCTTTTTGAAATCATACGGAAAAACTCAGTTATTATTTTTATATTTTATAACCTATAAATGAGCAGCCGCACAAATATCATTTATTAATAGTGGTAAAGTGTTATGTTTATAAGTTATTGGATTTTTAAATGACTTTTCTATAATTTCGTACATAATGAGTACTTTAATGCGAGAGCTGGTCATCTAGTTTATACAAGGGACAAAAGGTGTCGCTAATTGGCCCATCAGAATTGATAGCTGAACCAGCAGAGGCTCAAGATGTTCTAGCTGGAACCAGGAATTGATATCCTGCTCTTTATGTATGACAAGATTTACTGAAACAGGTCACCATTACCTGACAGAACGTAACGACATGAATATATGTGCGCCTCTCAGACATACTGTACGGTTACGTCTTATCATGCTCAAAGAACAAAGCTGACAAGTCTCAAACAAGTTCATGGATTCTGAACCCTGACTTTCTTTATTTAAAGAAAATGACAGACACACCCTAGTAATACACAGTGCAGGTTTATAACTAAGAGAATATTATCTCTTATAGAGCAGCCAACACATTGGGACAAAGTGCAAAGTTAATCACACGTTATAGCCAAGGCCAATGATTTACTGCAATGTCCATCTATAAAGTCATACTCAGTTCCCTATCTTCATAACACCTGATCAGGGCATATGTTTGTAGCTGTTACACAATTATATTGACTTTAGTGGAGTCTTTATGTAGACACTGCAATAATATGACATTTGTCACCTGTGTTTTACAAGAACATGTACTTCTTAGGCAACTTGCCTATTGGCTTTGCTCTTTTCTGTCGTAATATTTTCATGTCTTCTCACCTACTGTATTATTTATTTTACTCACTTATATACTGCCATAAATTCCACAGCACTTTACAGACATTATTGGGACTGTCCCCATTGGCGAGAACATACAGACTCCTTGTAGATGTTGTCCTTGGTGGGATTTCATCCCAGGACCTACAAGGCTACAGTGCTAACCAATGAGCCCCTGTGCTGCCCATTACAAACCTCTTCTGCAGTCATTTGTAGAGAATAAGGATAATATGGTAATGATTAGGAGACAATATGATGGTTCATCTATATTGAACCAATGAAGAACCATAGTTAATGCTTTAAGAGGCTGTCCGGGAGTAAAATATAGATGACCCAAGTCATCAGTATCAAACTAATGTGTGTCTGCTGTCATCTGCTCTGGTGCTGGCCCGATCTAAACATTGCATGGAGTGGTAACAGCTCCATACATAAGATGGTGACCACTCTCAGGTCCTTCAGCTTATCTTTTATTAAAATTAATTAGCTATAAACTGCTGTACTCAAAAGTGACCATTAAACAATACATGGAAACACAATGTTCTTGTTTTCATCTAGTCACTAGTGGAGTAGATAACAGCTGATTTGTGGGGAAACTTGGTGCCGAAACCACATCAATCTGATTTTGATGACTTATCCTTTGGTTAGATCAATAATACCAACAACCCGTTTAATTTACATAATAGGTGCACCTCAAGGAAAAAAATACATATTTCACGACAGGGTTGTGGAGTTGGTAAGCCAAACCTCTGACTCGTCAATTTCCATGACACTGACTCCAGCAAAATGGGCTCCGACTCTGACTCCACGACTCCAACTCCACAGCCCTGACACGTAAGCCAAGTCTCCAACTCCGAATCCTCAATTTCCATGACACCAACTCCGACTCCACCAAAATGGGCTCCAAGTCCGACTTCACGAGTCCGAGTCCGACTCCTCAGCCCTGTTTCACAAGCCTTTCTTGTGAATACTCTTTGCATTCCCTTAGAAATAAAGCAGCTCAACCTGCCTAGTTCACGATGTAACAGAGTAAAGTTCTGAGTGTTCTGACTTTTCCCTGATTTAAGAAGTAAGGGGAAGGAAGAATTCAACATGCCTGGTATTTTGATCCAGCAGAAGATAAGCCCGTTCCTGAGGAGCCTTATGGATGCTTAGCTTACACCCCCTGGACTGGGCAGAGCATGCTTGTGTATGAAGAAGTTAGAAGGAAATGCTTTGCACTGTTAAATTTGTCTGACAGCTATCTTAAATATTTTTGAACCGTATAAAATTATCAAGAAGTTATTATTGTCCAGGGGTGGACATATCATTAGAGCATCCTGTAAAGCTGCACAGGGGCTTAAGAGGTAAGGGAGTCACATTCATCTCCAAAACATGTGAACTTGTGCATTATGATGAGGTATTGGACTGTAAAAGGGCCTATATATTGTTCTTGCACAGGGGAACTTTACAGTCTCTGTCCACCAGTGTTACTGTCTGCCTAGATCTAGACACAGTGGATATGCTACCCAGTCATTATTAATGTGTATACTAGCCTTCTTACTCATATTTATGCTCCAAAGTTTTTACTAAAAAATTTTAATATTGGTCAGTAACTGTCAGTTTACATATTGTGAACGGATGTGCTGCTTTCCTTCCTTGGAACCTTTGGCTGAGCTTCACCAGCAGGACCAGCACCCGACACACAGATTCCAGCCTCCAATATTGGATGATATGGTGTGGTGAGCTTTAAAAAACTCCCTCTCCCCAAATTGGTCAGTAGCAAAGACCCAGGATCAAACTACCATGGATTAAAAGGAATCTGTCACCCCGTATATGAGCTAAGGCCACCGGCATCAGGGGCTTATCTACAGCCTTCTGTAATGCTGTATCTACAGCCTTCTGTAATGCTGTAAGCCCCCAATGTAACCTGAAAGGTAAGAAAAACAGGTTATATTATACTGACCCAGGGGCGGCCCTGTTTGGGCATTGCGGTCCGGCGCCTCTTATCTTCATACGATGTTGTCCTATTCTTGTCCTCCTGTTGCGGCGCAGGCGTACTGATTTGCCCTGTTGAGGGCAGAGCAAAGTACTGCAGTGCGCAGGCGTTGGGCCTCTCTGACCTTTCCCGGCACCTGCGCACTGCAGTACTTTGCTCTCAACAGGGCAGACAAAGTACGCCTGCGCCGGAGCCGCAGCAGGAAGACAAGAAGAGGACATCATTGTATGAAGATGGGAGGTGCCGGACCCGGATGGGGATGCCCATAGGACCGGACCAGACCGGGACCTCCCCTGGGTGAGTATAATATAACCTGTTTTTCTTACCTTTCAGGTTACATCGGGGGCTTATCTTCAGCATTACAGAATGCTGTAGATAAGCCCCTGATGCTGGTGGCCTTAGCTCATATACGATTTTTGACGTGACAGATTCCCTTTAACTTTTCAAATACATGAAATATCCAGTCATGATTCCCAAATGCATATATTACCTTTAGGTGAGGGACTGATGATGGTGATTTTGTATAAGACAAACAAAGATAAAAAAGACTCTATGATAAAAACTAAACATAAGGTACAATATAAATACTAAACATAAGGTACAATATAAATACTAAACTAAACATAAGGTACAATATAAATACTAAACATAAGGTACAATATACACTAACATTAGACTTTACACATATGGTAGGAACTTCTCATAGGGTTATGACTAAAGCAGCTCACCATATTCCTGGAAAACAATGACATCACTTGTTCCTTGTAAAATTGCTCACATCTTATGAATTCTTTTGCCCCTAAGGTTCCCTCTACAACATGCAGATGGTAGGCTTGACTTAACAAGAACATATCTGCATTCATTTGGCATCCTTTAACCCATGAACATTTCTTATCTTATTTTTTCTAAGGGTACCGTCACACTATAACATTTCGATCGCTACGACGGTACGATTCGTGATGTTCCAGCGATATCGTTACGATATCGCTGTGTCTGACACGCAGCAGCGATCAGGGATCCTGCTGAGAATCGTACGTCGTAGCAGATCGTTTAGAACTTTCTTTCATCGCTGGATCTCCCGCTGTCATCGCTAGATCGGTGTGTGACACCGATCTAGCGATGCGATCCAGCGATGCGTTCGCTTGTAACCAGGGTAAACATCGGGTAACTAAGCGCAGGACCGCGCTTAGTTACCCGATGTTTACCCTGGTTACAAGCGTTAAACTAAAAAAAAACAAACAGCACATACTTACATTCTGGTGTCCGTCAGGTCCCTTGCCGTCTGCTTCCCGCACTGTGACTGCCGGCCGTAAAGTGAAAGCAGAGCACAGCGGCTGTGCTTTCACTTTCAGTTTACGGCCGGCAGTCACTGAGTGTGGGAAGCAGACTGCAAGGGACCTGACGGACACCAGAATGTAAGTATGTGCTGTTTGTTTTTTTTTAGTTTAACGCTTGTAACCAGGGTAAACATCGGGTAACTAAGCGCGGTCCTGCGCTTAGTTACCCGATGTTTACCCTGGTTACCCAGGGACCTCGGCATCGTTGGTCGCTGGAGAGCTGTCTGTGTGACAGCTCCCCAGCGACCACACTACGATTTACCTACGATCACGGCCAGGTCATATCGCTGGTCGTGATCGTAGGTAAATCGTATAGTGTGACGGTACCCTAAGTCTTTATGAAAGAGCAGAAGACTATCCATGATAGGCACTGAATGTCCTTACTGCAGATAGTGCTAAAGCCGGAGTGATTTGCCTATTTTATATGATCACTCAGTATCAGTGGTGAAAATGGATGAATAAACGGAACCCGACAAGTCAGTGGAGTTAGCTGGGTGACACTGGTGTCGGACCTGCCAAAGCTTGATGGCTTCTGTTATACACATAGAGCTGAAGGCTTCATCATTGTCTTGTCATTGTCTTGTGCTACGCTATTCATTCAGTACTAGTTGCATAACAGATACTGGATATTATCTCGAAATGTTCTCCTTCATGCGCAATTTGTAATTTACAACAGTCACCACTTCTCTTTTTTTCAATTTAATGACTTATTCAAAAAGACACTGGGTTTTAGGGACAAATAATGTAATTACTGCTGATCTTAGCTTTACATTAGTATGACTGCCTCATAAATACAGTGCAGGATGATTGGATGGGTTCAAATAAAGGGAAGGGCTCAATTTAGGGGTCTAAACTTAAAGGGCTTGTTCGTGCTTTATATTTATTTTTGAGTATGGGGCTAAAAGCTCACAGGCAGTAGGTTTTTAACTACCTGCCTGTTCTCCCTGGCGCCGATCTCTGGAAGCTTCAGAGCAGTCACGGAGCACTCCTGCCAATGTTTATTCAGCTTCTGCTTCTCACATCGACAGAGAAGTGTCTTCTCTTCTGCTCTGCTCTGTTGACGGCAGTTGATGTTCACTGCCAATGTCCTGCTGACTGACAGTCGACTCCCAGCCACCTCACATCTTTAGTGACGCCTTATCAACAGAGCAGATGGCTAGAGAAGACACTGCTCTGCTATCGGGAGGTGAAATAAAGGAGGGGACTTGCCAGCTGAGTCGGCAGAGATTTATCTGCCTGTCAGTTGTTAGCACCATAGAAAAAAGAAATAAAAGTCCAGCATAACCCCTTTAAGAAAAGACCCTTTAGAGCAACCAAAATGTGCCACTGACCCTTACACTATAACTTTATGTGATCTAAAATCAACTTTTTCCCTGCCTTTTGCCACAAATAAATTTACAAGTGAAGGGGTTAACAAAAAATCCACATATACTACTAACTTTTAAGAAAGATAATACAGTGTCATGTAAAAGTGTGCCCTCACCCCCCCCCCCCCCTCCCCCTTGGTCAAAATTACTGTTATTGTGAACAATTAAGCAAGTGGAAGATTAAATAATCTCCAAAAGGCCTACATTTAAAGATGACACATTTCCTTTGTATTTTAGGCAATAAAATATATATATATATTTTCATATTTTACATTTTAACAATTGCAAAAAGAAAGATGGTTCAATCCAAAAGTTTGGGCACCCTGCATGGTTAGTACTTAGTAGTACCCCCTTTTGAAAGTTTCACAGCTTGAAAATGGTTTTTGTAGCCAGCCAAGAGTTTTTGCATTCTTGTTTGAGGGATTTTCATCCATTCTGCCATGGAAAATTCTTCCAGTTCTGTGAGATTCCTGGGTCGTATTGCATCCTCTGCTATTTTGAGGTCTCTCCGCAGATTTTCAATGATGTTCAGATCAGGGGACTGTGAGGGCCATTGTAAAACCTTCAGCTTGCACCTTTTGAGATCGTCTATTGTGGATTTTGAGGTATGTAAAAGATCATTATTCATTTGTAGAAGTCATCCTCTTTTCAACTTCATCTTTTTTACAGATGGTGTTATGTTTGAATCAAGAATTTGTTGAAATTTCATTGAATCCATTCTTCCCTATACCTGTGAAATGTTCCCCGTGCCATTGGCTGCAACACAACCTCAAAGTATGATTGATCCAACCCCATGTTTAATGGTTGGCGAGATGTTCCTGAAATTCTTAGCCCTTTTTTCTCCACATTGTCCTTTGATCATTGTGGTCAAAGAGTTCTATTTTAACCTAATCAGGCCACAGGACTTGTTTCCCAAATGCGTCAGGCTTGTTTAGATATTCTTTGGCATACTTTTGACCCTGAATTTTTTGGTGAGGGCGCAGGAGAGGTTTACTTCTGATGACTCTTGCATGAAGGCCGTATTTGTGCAGGTGTCTCTGAACACAAGAACAATGTACCACAACTCCAGAGTCTGCTAAATCTTTCTGAATGTCTCTTATAGTCAAGTGGGGTTCTGATTTGCCTCTCTAGCAATCCTACAAGCAGTTTTAACTGAAATTTTGTTTGATTTTTCAGACCTTATCTTCACCTCCACTGTTCTTGTTAACTGCCATTTCTTAATTACATTTTGAATTGAGGAATGGGCAACTTTACTATCTTCTTATAGCCTTCTCCTGCTTTGTGGGCCTCCACCATTTTCATTTTCAGAGTGCTAGGCGGCTGCTTAGAAGAACCCATGGCTACTGTTTTTAGCATAAGGTTAGAGGAGGCTGGGTTTTTATAAAGCTGGGAAATTTGCATTACCTGGCCTTACCTAACTATGACAGTGAACAAGTCATAACCTTAACAGGCTAATCAAGGTCTGAAACCTTCGTCAAAGTTAGCTGAGCACACAAATCTGAATGGGTGCCCAATCTTTTGCATCAGCCCACTTTCCTTTTTGTAATTTTTAAAATGGAAAAAAAAATGACAATAATTTTGTTTTCCTAAAATACAAATGAAATGTGTCATGTTTAACTTTAGGCCTTTTAGGGATCATTTCATCGTCAACTTGCTTAACTGTTCACAATAAACTTATCCATGCCACTGTCAATGCATGATCTTGTAGGCCTAACTGCTCAGACCCCCACAATCAGCAGACTTTTCAGGACCCTTAATCTTAAAAATCAAACGATATTCAGACAGGTCTAAATAGATAAGACACCCCTGCATATCGTAACAATAACCTTTCTCATCGGTAATTCTAAAATCTGTCAACAGATAACACAATACGAACTGCATAACGTTATAATATGGATCTCTGAGACCTGATGTGGCTGTTGTATTTACTTTCCAAATTCATTTCAAAATGGCTGCATAATGCTGATATTAAAATGACCATTTTACGAGTTCATCTAAAAGAGTGAGAAGGTTCATGAGTCCAAGTGTATTTAGTCTTCACGTAGCCGGCCTGACTGACAGTCGCAGATTTTACTGAGCAGCGTGAGATCTCAGCAGCAGTGGCGGTCAGATGTATTGTAGCAGAATGCCATAACTCCATAAAAAGTTTCATGACTGCTTGAGGGTGCTTTTCGCAATTAAAAGCGCAGTATCATGCTGTTCTTCGGTCACATGTATACCAGTGCGAAACACATCTGTGAATATATGACAATAAGGGCTCACGCCGCTGCATACACCGGAAGAGTGATAACCAATGTAATTCAATGGGGCAGTGCTGATGACTGACTTTTTTCCACTGCAATTACACTCTGAAAATCAAACACCACTCTCGCATTCAAGTCTATGGGTGTCTGGAAAACATCAGAATGCACTCGGATGACATTTGAGTGCAGTCCGCTTTCCACAGACTCATACAATGGAAAAGATGGAGACAATTTGTTTTCCATCTTCAAACAATGTGCTATGTTTCTCTTACCTGAAAGAATCAGATCACAGTATGCTGACAAGGAGCAAACTCGGATCAGAGTTTTATTGGAGTGTCGTTAGCATAATCAGTCCAAATCTCTTCAATGACTCTGACCTAATACAAATACTATGATGGGATTAAACAGGATTTACTGAGGCCAAACATCTATGAAATGCAAAAATGATGGCTTCCCTGCAATGTTTTATATGCTATTTCTGTCACTGAAAAGTATACTGGATAAAATATGGAGCTTGCAACTTTTGTGCAGGATGCTGCATACAGAGGTGACATTAGGCCTTATCGCTTGGACACATTGATATAAGGATTGTACAATACACCAGTACTCTCATTGTTAGTGAACCCCTAAATTATTGGGGTCTTATATGTGGGATGCCTCCTGTCTCTTATTTGTTATCATTCTCATTTGTAGTTTATTAGCAATATTAGAAAAACGGACATTTTCTTATCTTCCTTTCTGTACATCGGATTCTGCCTTATTTTTGGGATGGATGGTGGTTCCATTATTCAGACTCCCTCTTATGAGACATTTTAGGCAAATCACACGGACAGGAATTAAATGTATCAATTTATGCAAGTGAAATTAAGCTTAAAAAAATTGTTTCCAATAGCAGAGGGGCCATATACATTTTGTTCCTGATGACAGATGTGGGTAAAAAGAAGGATTAGGTATGTTGAATTGTTTAACTACGAAACTGACATGTAATCAGGGGTGTCAAACTGCATTCCTCGAGGGCTGCAAACAGGTCATGTTTTCAGGATTTCCTTGTACTGCACAAGTGATAATTTAATCACCTACACACATAATGATTACAGCACCTTGTGCAATGTTAAGGAAATCTTGAAAACACGCATGGTTTGAGGCCCTCGAGGAATGCAGTTTGACACCCCTGTGTAAAATAACACTATAAACATGGACATATGGGGTTAACCTGCAGGTTAATAGCATTCTGACACTGTGTGTGCCTGCACTGAGAGTCCCGCTGCTGGGAGGAAATTAACTTTATTCCCCCCACCCACCTCCGTCAGCATCCGGCTTTCTGGCAAATCGGAAATAATTTCACATTAAAACACAAAAATGGGCCAGACACATTTGCTGACACCTTTTCTAAAAATGTGTATAAACAACTTTGTTTCAAGCATGTGATGCTCATTTAACCCCTTCAAGACCCAGCCTATTTTGACCTTAAAGACCTTGCCGTTTTTTGCAATTCTGACCAGTGTCCCTTTATGAGGTAATAACTCAGGAACGCTTCAACGGATCCTAGCGGTTCTGAGATTGTTTTTTCGTGACATATTGGGCTTCATGTTAGTGGTAAATTTAGGTCAATAAATTCTGCATTTATTTGTGATAAACACGGAAATTTGGCGAAAATTTTGAAAATTTCGCAATTTTCACATTTTGAATTTTTATTCTGTTAAACCAGAGAGATATGTGACACAAAATAGTTAATAAATAACATTTCCCACATGCTTACTTTACATCAGCACAATTTTGGAAACAAAATTTTTTTTTGTTAGGAAGTTATAAGGGTTAAAATTTGACCAGCGATTTGTCATTTTTACAACGAAATTTACAAAACCATTTTTTTTAGGGACCACCTCACATTTGAAGTCAGTTTGAGGGGTCTATATGGCTGAAAATACCCAAAAGTGACACCATTCTAAAAACTGCACCCCTCAAGGTACTCAAAACCACATTCAAGAAGTTTATTAACCCTTCAGGTGCTTCACAGCAGCAGAAGCAACATGGAAGGAAAAAATGAACATTTAACTTTTTAGTCACAAAAATTATCTTTTAGCAACAATTTTTTTATTTTCCCAATGGTAAAAGGAGAAACTGAACCACGAAAGTTGTTGTCCAATTTGTCCTGAGTACGCTGATACCTCATATGTGGGGGTAAACCACTGTTTGGGCGCACGGCAGGGCTTGGAAGGGAAGGAGCGCCATTTGACTTTTTGAATCAAAAATTGGCTCCACTCTTTAGCGGACACCATGTCACGTTTGGAGAGCCCCCGTGTGCCTAAAAATTGGAGCTCCCCCACAAGTGACCCCATTTTGGAAACTAGACGCCCCAAGGAACTTATCTAGATGCATAGTGAGCACTTTGAACCCCCAGGTGCTTCACAAATTGATCCGTAAAAATGAAAAAGTACTTTTTTTTCACAAAAAAATTCTTTTAGCCTCAATTTTTTCATTTTCACATGGGCAACAGGATAAAATGGATCCTAAAATGTGTTGGGCAATTTCTCCTGAGTACACCAATACCTCACATGTGGGGGTAAACCACTGTTTGGGCACATGGTAAGGCTCGGAAGGGAAGGAGCGCCATTTGACTTTTTGAATGAAAAATTATTTCCATCGTTAGCGGACACCATGTCGCGTTTGGATAGCTCCTGTGTGCCTAAACGTTGGCGCTCCCCCACAAGTGACCCCATTTTGGAAACTAGACCCCCCAAGGAACTTATTTAGATGCCTAGTGAGCACTTTAAACCCTCAGGTGCTTCACAAATTGATCTGTAAAAATGAAAAAGTACTTTTTTTTCACAAAAAAATTATTTTCGCCTCAATTTTTTCATTTTCACATGGGCAGTAGGATAAAATGGATCATAAAATTTGTTGGGCAATTTCTCCCGAGTACGCCGATACCTCATATGTGGGGGTAAACCACTGTTTGGGCACACGGCAGGGCTCGGAAGGGAAGGCGCGCCATTTGACTTTTTGAATGGAAAATTAGCTCCAATTGTTAGCGGACACCATGTCGCGTTTGGAGAGCCCCCTGTGTGCCTAAACATTGGAGCTCCCCCACAAGTGACCCCATTTTGGAAACTAGACCCCCCAAGGAACTTATCTAGATGCATATTGAGCACTTTAAACCCCCAGGTGCTTCACAGAAGTTTATAACGCAGAGCCATGAAAATAAAAAATAATTTTTCTTTCCTCAAAAATGATTTTTTAGCCTGGAATTTCCTATTTTGCCAAGGATAATGGGAGAAATTGGACCCCAAATATTGTTGTCCAGTTTGTCCTGAGTACGCTGATACCCCATATGTGGGGGTAAACCACTGTTTGGGCGCACGGCAGGGCTCGGAAGGGATGGCACGCCATTTGGCTTTTTAAATGGAAAATTAGCTCCAATCATTAGCGGACACCATGTCACGTTTGGAGAGCCCCTGTGTGCTTAAACATTGGAGATCCCCCAGAAATGACACCATTTTGGAAACTAGACCCCCAAAGGAACTAATCTAGATGTGTGGTGAGGACTTTGAACCCCCAAGTGCTTCACAGAAGTTTATAACGCAGAGCCATGAAAATAAAAAAAAAAATTATTTTCTCAAAAATGATCTTTTAGCCTGCAATTTTTTATTTTCCCAAGGGTAACAGGAGAAATTTGACCCCAAAAGTTGTTGTCCAGTTTCTCCTGAGTACGCTGATACCCCATATGTGGGGGTAAATCACTGTTTGGGCACATGCCGGGGCTCGGAAGTGAAGTAGTGACGTTTTGAAATGCAGACTTTGATGGAATGCTCTGTGGGCGTCACGTTGCGTTTGCAGAGCCCCTGATGTGGCTTAACAGTAGAAACCCCCCACAAGTGACCCCATTTTGGAAACTAGACCCCCAAAGGAACTTATCTAGATGTGTGGTGAGCACTTTGAACCCCCAAGTGCTTCATAGAAGTTTATAATGCAGAGCCGTGAAAATAATAAATACGTTTTCTTTCCTCAAAAATAATTATTTAGCCCAGAATTTTTTAATTTTCCCAAGGGTAACAGGAGAAATTTGACCCCAAAAGTTGTTGTCCAGTTTCTCCTGAGTACGGTGATACCCCATATGTGGGGGTAAACTACTGTTTGGGCACATGCCGGGGCTTGGAATTGAAGTAGTGACGTTTTGAAATGCAGACTTTGATGGAATGCTCTGCGGGCGTCACGTTGCGTTTGCAGAGCCCCTGATGTGCCTAAACAGTAGAAACCCCCCACAAGTGACCCCATTTTGGAAACTAGACCCTGAAAGGAACTTATCTAGATGTGTGGTGAGCACTTTGAACCCCCAAGTGCTTCATAGAAGTTTATAATGCAGAGCCGTGAAAATAATAAATACGTTTTCTTTCCTCAAAAATAATTATTTAGCCCAGAATTTTTTATTTTCCCAAGGGTTACAGGAGAAATTTGACCCCAAAAGTTGTTGTCCAGTTTCACCTGAGTACGCTGATACCCCATATGTGGGGGTAAACCACTGTTTGGGCACACGTCGGGGCTCAGAAGGGAAGTAGTGACTTTTGAAATGCAGACTTTGATGGAATGGTCTGCGGGTGTCACGTTGCGTTTGCAGAGCCCCTGGTGTGCCTAAACAGTAGAGACCCCCCACAAGTGACCCCATTTTAGAAACTAGACCCCCCAAGGAACTTATCTAGATATGTGGTGAGCACTTTGAACCCCCAAGTGCTTCACAGACGTTTACAACGCAGAGCCGTGAAAATAAAAAATCATTTTTCTTTCCTCAAAAATTATGTTTTAGCAAGCATTTTTTTAGATTCACAAGGGTAACAGGTAAATTGGACCCCCGTAATTGTTGCGCAGTTTGTCCTGAGTATGCTGGTACCCCATATGTGGGGGTAAACCACTGTTTGGGCACACGTCAGGGCTCGGAAGTGAGGGAGCACCATTTGACTTTTTGAATACGAGATTGGCTGGAATCAATGGTGGCGCCATGTTGCGTTTGGAGACCCCTGATGTGCCTAAACAGTGGTAACCCCTCAATTCTAACTCCAACACTAACCCCAACACACCCCTAACCCTAATCCCAACTGTAGCCATAATCCTAATCACAACCCTAACCCCAACACACCCCTAACCACAACACTAACCCCAACACACCCCTAACCCTAACCACAACCCTAATTCCATCCCTAACCCTAAGGCTATGTGCCCACGTTGCGGATTCGTGTGAGATATTTCCGCACCATTTTTGAAAAATCTGCGGGTAAAAGGCACTGTGTTTTACCTGCGGATTTTCCGCGGATTTCCAGTGTTTTTTGTGCGGATTTCACCTGCGGATTCCTATTGAGGAACAGGTGTAAAACGCTGCGGAATCCGCACAAAGAATTGACATGCTGCGGAAAATACAACGCAGCGTTCCCGCGCGGTATTTTCCGCACCATGGGCACAGCGGATTTGGTTTTTCATATGTTTACATGGTACTGTAAACCTGATGGAAAACTGCTACGAATCCTCAGCCAAATCCGCACCATGTGCACATAGCCTAATTCTAAAGGTATGTGCACACGCTGCGGATCCGCAGCAGTTTCCCATGAGTGTACAGTTCAATGTAAACCTATGGGAAACAAAAATCGCTGCACACATGCTGCGGAAAAACTGCACGGAAACGCAGCGGTTTACATTCCGCAGCATGTCACTTCTTTGTGCGGATTCCGCAGCGGTTTTACAACTGCTCCAATAGAAAATCGCAATTGTAAAACCGCAGTGAAATGCGCAGAAAAAAACGCGGTAAATCCGCCATAAATCCGCAGCGGTTTAGCACTGCGGATTTATCAAATCCGCAGCGGAAAAATCCGCAGAGGACCAGAATACGTGTGCACATTCCTAACCCTAACCCTAGCCCTAACCCTAGCCCTAACCCTACCCCTAACCCTACCCCTAACCCTACCCCTAACCCTAACCCTACCCCTACCCCTACCCCTAGCCCTAACCTTAACCCTAACCCTACCCCTAACCCTACCCCTAACCCTAACCCTATTCTAACATTAGTGGAAAAAAAAAAATTCTTTATTTTTTTATTGTCCCTATGGGGGTGACAAAGGGGGGGGGGTCATTTATTATTTTTTTTATTTTGATCACTGAGATAGATTATATCTCAGTGATCAAAATGCACTTTGGAACGAATCTGCCGGCCGGCAGATTCGGCGGGCGCACTGCGCATGCGCCCGCCATTTTGGAAGATGGCGGCGCCCGGGAGAAGACGGACGGGACCACGGCTGGATCGGTAAGTATGATAGGGTGGGGGGGGACCACGGGGGGGGGGGATCGGAGCACGGGGGGGGGGAATCGGAGCGCGGGAGGGGTGGAACGGAGCGCGGGGGGCGTGGAACGGAGCACGGGGGGGCTGGAATGGAGCACGGGGGGGTTGAACGGAGCACGGGGGGGGGTGGATCGGAGTGCAGGGGGGGTGATTGGAGCACGGGGGGGTGATTGGAGCACGGGGGGAGCGGACACGAGCACGGGGGGGAGCGGAGCACTGGACGGAGGGGAGCCGGAGCAGTGTACCGGCCAGATCGGGGGGGTGGGGGGGCGATCGGAGGGGTGGGGTGGGGGCACACTAGTATTTCCAGCCATGGCCGATGATATTTCAGCATCGGCCATGGCTGGATTGTAATATTTCACCCGTTATAATGGGTGAAATATTACAAATCGCTCTGATTGGCAGTTTCACTTTCAACAGCCAATCAGAGCGATCGTAGCCACGAGGGGGTGAAGCCACCCCCCCTGGGCTAAACTACCACTCCCCCTGTCCCTGCAGATCGGGTGAAATGGGAGTTAACCCTTTCACCCGATCTGCAGGGACGCGATCTTTCCATGACGCCGCATAGGCGTCATGGGTCGGAATGGCACCGACTTTCATGACGCCTACGTGGCGTCAAAGGTCGGGAAGGGGTTAAAAACTCACATGTAGCAAGTAACAGGTGTAGGCAATATGACTCAATCTTTGCATTGTGTGTCTGTGTGTGCTACAATCCCTGGGCAAAAGTTATGGAATCACCGGCCTTGGAGGATGTTCATTCAGTTGTTTCATTTTGTAGAAAAAAAGCAGATCACAGACAGCACAAAACTAAAGACATTTCAAATGGCAACTTTCTGGCTTTAAGAAACACATTTTTCATGATGATAATGCATCCTGCCATAGAGCAAAAACAGTGAAAACATTCCTTGAAAAAAAAAAACATAAGGTCAATGTCATGGCCTGCAAATAGTCCGGATATCATTCCAATTGAAAATCTTTGGTGGAAGTTGAAGGAAATGGTCCATGACGAGGCTCCAACCTGCAAAGCTGATCTGGCAACAGCAATCAGAGAAAGTTGGAGCCAGATTAATTAAGCGTACTGTCTGACTCTCATTTAGGGTACCGTCACACAGTGGCATTTTGATCGCTACGACAGCACGATCCGTGACGCTCCAGCATCGTAACAATATCGCTCCAGCGTCGTAGACTGCTGTCACACTTTGCAATGTACGACGCTGGAGCGATAATTTCATGACGTATGTGCGATGTAGAAGCCGTTGGTTATTATGCGCACATCGTATACAATATCGTGCACACCTTTGTTACACCATGCGATCATGCCGCCACAGTGGGACACTAGACGACAAAAGAAAGTTTCAAACGATCTGCTAAGACGTACGATTCTCAGCGGGGTCGCTGATCGCAGGAGCGCGTCAGACACAGCGAGATCGTAAGTATATCGCTGGAACGTCACGAATCGTGCCGTCGTAGCGATCAAAATGCCACTGTGTGATGGTACCCTAAGTCCATGCCTCAAAGACTGCAAGCTGTAAGAAAAGCCAGAGAGGTTTTTTTTTGTTTGTTTTTCATGATTCCATAATTTTTTCCTCAGAATTGAGCGATTCCATAATTTTTTCCCTATGCTTGGTTAAAAAAGTAACCATTGCTGACTACCACATGTTTTGTTCTTGATTTCTTTTAGTGTTTCTTAAAGGGAACCTGTCACCCCCAAAATCGATGGTGAGGTAAGCTCACCGTCATCAAGGGCTTATCTACAGCATTCTGTAATGCTGTAGATAAGCCGCCGATGTATCCTGAAAGAGGAGAAAAAGAGGTTAGATTATACTCACCCAGGGGCGGTCCTGCTCCGATGGGTGTCTCAGGTCCGTTCCGGTGCCTCCCATCTTCATTTCATGATGTCCTCTTCTGGTCTTCACGCCGCGGCTTTGGCGCAGGTGTACTTTGTCTGCACTGCAGAGGTCAGAGAGGCCCGGCGCCTGCGCACTGCAGTACTTTGCTCTGCCCTCAGCAGGGCAGACAAAGTACGCCTGCGCCAGAGCCGCGGTGTGAAGACCAGAAGAGGACGTCATGGAATGAAGATGGGAGGCTCCGGAGCAGACCTGAGACACCCATTTGACTGGACCACAGCGGGACCGCCCCTGGGTGAGTATAATCTAACCTCTTTTTCTCCTCTTTCAGGTTACATTGGGGGCTTATCTATAGCATTACAGGATGCTGTAGATAAGCCCCTGATGACGGTGAGCTTACCTCACCATCGATTATGGGGGTGACAGGTTCCCTTTAAAGCCAGAAAGTTGCCATTTAAAATGACTTTGGTTTTGTGCCATGTCTGTGATCTGCTTTTTTTCTACAAAAGTAAACAACTGAATGAACATCCTCCAAGCACGGTGATTCCATAATTTTTGCCAGGGGTTATAGACTAAGCATGGAGAACAGAAAGAGGAGAAGAGAAATGTCTGAGGACTTGAGATCCAAAATTGTTGAAAAATATCAACTATCTCAAAGTTGCAAGTCCATCTCCAGAGATCCTAATGTTCCTTTATCCACAGTTTACAACATAAACCAGAAGTTTACAACTGGATGGCAGAGAAAAATTGATGAAAGGTTGCAACGCATGGATAGTCCAGATGTTGGATAAGCAGCCCCAATCAAAATCCAAAGAAATTCAAGCTGTCCTGCAAGCTCAGGGTGCATCAGTGTCAGTGTGAAGTACGTGTTAACATTTGAATGAAGTGAAACACTATGGCAGGAGACGAAGGAGGATTTCACTGCTGACACAGAGACATAAAAAAGTTAGACTGACGTTTGCCAAAATGTACATAACTGAGCCAAAATCCTTCTGGGACAGCACATTTTAGACAGATTAGACCAAGATAAAGATTTTTGGTAAAGCACATCATTCTACTATTCACTGAAAAAGGAATGAGGCCTACAAAGAAAAGAACACAGCACCTACAGTCAAATATGGTGGAGGTTCAAAGATGATTTGGGGTTGTTTTGCTCAGGCACTGGGTGCCTTGACTGTGTGCGAGGTATCATTAAATCTGAAGATTACCAAAGGATTTTGGGTTGCAATTTAGTGCCCAGTGTCATTAAGTTGGGTTTGCAGCTGATGTTTTTTTCCCCTTGAAAAAGACGCTAGTCCAGCGTTGAACTGAATTGTGGAAATAAAAACTGTTTAACTCATCTTTGGTCCCAATATTGTATTATCATCAAAACTGGTCAGAAAGCTGGGTTTGTGTCCTAGGTCATGGGTCTTCCAGTAGGACAATGACACCAAACATACTTAAAAAACCTGAGACATGGATTAAAACAAAGCGCTGGAGAGGTCTGAAGTGCGCAGCAATAAGTCCAGGTCTAATTCCGATTTGACACCTGTGGAGAGATCCTAAAATTGCTGTTGAGAGAAGGTGCCCTTCAAATATGAGAGACCTGGAGCAGTGTGCAAAGGAAGAGTGGTCAAAAATTCCAGTTTAGAGTGTAAGAAGCTTGTTGATAGTTATAAGAAGCGTTTGCAGTTATTTATTTCAAAGGGTGTGCAACCAATACTAAGTTGAGAGTACCAACAATTTTGTTCAGCCCATTTTTGGGGTGTGGCATAAAATTATGTCCAATTTTCCTTTTTTTTTTCTTTTTCTTGTGTTGTTCCAATACACATAAATGAAATAAGCATGTGTATAACAAAATATGTGTAATTGAAATAATTTTCTGGAAGAATACTTCATTTTCTGGAACAATTTCAAGGGTGCCAACAATTTTGGCCATGACTGTATGCAGGTTAATAGCATTATTTTACATGATAAATTTCCTTTAAATGAAATAGACCCTCACCAGAGGTGTCTGGCTGCAACTTATTCACCCCTTCCTTTTGACAACACATACGCAATTGAGCTATGCTCTGGTTCTGACAGCAGCTATATAAGAAGAATTTCTACTTTAAGGGGAACCTGTCAGCAGGATTGTGCTCAGTAACCTACAGACAGTGTCAGGTTGATACCATTATACTGATTACAATGATACCTTGGTTGATGAAATCCGTCTTGTGGTTGTTGTTTAATGTTTATTTTCAGTTTTGAGTTAATTATATGCTCGTGCTCCGGGGCAGCCTGTGGGGGTCTTCATGTGGTGCTCTGATTAGGTATTCATAATGCAGACTGCAAACAGGTTACAGTGACCTGCCGTCCCAGAGCATGAACATATCATTAACTTAAAACTGAAAATAAAGATTAAACAACAACAACCACAAGACAGATTTCATCCCCGCAAGTATAATTTTAATCAGTGTAATGGTGCTGACCTGACCGTGTCTGTGTACAATCCCGCCGACAGGTTCTCTTTAATACTGCACTTACTGTTTGCCCACTATACAAGATAAATCGGGAAGGGGAGAGATGGGATTAGAACCAAGGGCTGAACACCTCTGCCTCGTTAGCCTTTTTGTACCACTGCTATAACCGGATGCTCTTATGGGAAGATTAATCTACATAATGCTAGTGGCAAACTCTCATCATCTCCATAAATAACAGGTTAATCCAAAATGGCAAACCCTTCTGACTTGCAAAAGCTTTAAAGATCAGCAAAGTATTGTTACTGTAGAAGATGACAGCAATTTACAGGATCATGTTCCCGATGCCCAGAGCTAAATGTAAGCCATGCGCTCTGCACTGTGCCGTGCACACTGTCAGTCCGCGTTCTTATTTTGCATGTGCGCAGATGATCTTTCACCTTTATTTTCAAGCACTATATAACGAATTAAGACGGCCTCCATAGTTCTTTACAAGAAAATGCATCTTTTTTGTCTCATGCTGTGCAGAACATTGACCCTTCCATTATAATCGAGCTTCTCACTGCCACAGTAGCCCATGGCCGCCCCCTCCTATGTACACTGACAGTACAGTATCTGCTAGGTGTTAGGGATCAGACAATACTGTACACTCAGAAGCTTTTCATCCCTGACTAGATCATTTGGTCCCTTCCTACTCCATCATTATCCATGACACCTCCAGCCCACAGCCATGGAGAGAGGAGGCAGTAATGAAGACGATCATAATCACTCCTTACCCTCAGGATGGTATGGATTATACGGCTATAGTGACACTGATACGGAGCACAGCGACCCTATGGCACAGCATAGTCTGTAGTGTAGTATGTATTGTCTATGTACACAGACCACATACGGAAGAGTGTAAGGGTTATTACAGCTCCAATATCCTCAGCATGGTGAACTGCAATGTGACATCTGCTATAAATGTAGCATCTGCTCTGTCATTAGCTATCAATGATCAGTAAAGGTGCAAGTACTGTACGAGGTGTTAGGTAGCTGGGATACATGTATGCAGATGAGGCAGAGCGGGATTTGTCATCGTCAGTGTAAAGATCATTTATGTATAGTAATTGTCAATGGTAAACTTCGGGATTGGCTACAACCATAAGTTGAAAAAGCTTGACTGCGAAACGCGCGTCATGGGGCCGCTGGGGCAAGTGGGAGAGCCGTCCGGTCACGTTATGGGTAAGCATGCATAGATAACCATCTTACTAAGGAGTGTTTTTTGTGGGGTACTGTCTTTGGCACCCCTATACTATATTGAAACTATCCTTGCCACGTGGGTTTTACTTGGAATAGCATAATTGTTGTTAGTGTGCTTGCCCTGGATGTACTTTGCTCTTCCCATCTGAACCAGCGTACCTTCAGTTTCCTTCCGTATTTCCTACCTGTATGGGTGCTAACATTTTCTATTGATTGATATGTATTTTTGTAAAAATAAAGTCTTTTTTTTGTACTATTATGATCTTTGGGATTTGTATACTCCGTTTTTTCGCTGTAAACCATAAGTGGAGGACTACAATACTTTAGGCTTGGGGCTACATGGAGACTTTGGCCGTGACACAGGTCATGTGCCCAAAGATCGCGCTATGCCGCTTTTACATCATGACGTAATGGAGGTGAAGGGGGGACGCGTTGTGACCCATAAAGTATGGGTTCTGAGACAAGCAAAATGAAAAATTCTACTGGTGCTGACTGTTGGGACTTACTTATAGTCGTGGTCCCTTCAGGTCACAATATGTCTCTCTTCATCTATTCAGCAGTGGCATAAAGCCATCTGTGACCACATGACCTGTGTCGTGGATAAAGTTGCTGTGTAGCCCCAGTCTGAGGGCTCATGCTTTCCTGCGAGAAACTCGGATGAGTCTCGCACGTCAATACCTGGCACTGCACCCGGCACTCAGGAGTGGAGCGTTCACCTTCATGTATTGTTATGCGGCCACACGCTCCGATCCAAGTGACTGGTGCCGTGTCGGGCATTGACATGCGAGACTCATCCAAGTTTCTCGCAAGTGAGTATGAGCCCTTAATCTGCCTTATACCTTAGATGGCTGGTGGCTGAACGATGGTTTGACTGACTGTTCAGCTGACAGCCATCTCATCAGACTCTCCCATATACAGGGGCGCTTGTTCAGCCGAGCGCTCCTGTGCTCTCTATTAGAGACATTTTTGGTGATGGCGTTTCTCTTGGATAACCAAAGGATTGGCAGTCCAAAATCAAACATGCCAGATCCCTATCTCGCCCGGCAATCATCCATCTGTGGCTCCCAAGCACATTAGTCCTTCGGTCGAACCCAGCAATATCCGCGGGTCCAGCTGATGTTATTCTAATGTGTATGGGGGCTCTTCTCTCCATTTTGTGTGTTTATTCTGGACACGTAAAGGGGTTGTTCCACAAACAAAGTACTGTTAGATCTTGGAACAATAATAATTACCACAATTGGATGTGTTTAAAAAAATGTTCCTGTGCTGAGATAATCCTGTGAATGTGCCGCTGCTGTGAACTGTGTAATGGCTGTGGGCATGGTCAGCCCCCTTGGGCAGGACCGGAAGCAAAAGAGTATACAGACATTACAGTAAGAGATCACAGCTGATTCTTTCTGTGACGTAAACCATGTTATTAAACAGGCAGGTAATGTTTTACCTCACAGAAAGAATCATTTGCAATCCCATGCTGTCCTGTCCGTATAGTCTGTTTGTGCCCAGTAGCTATGGTATGATCAGACCATGTTCCTGTACGGTCAGACACAGCCGTCACACAGTGCACATTTATAAGATTATCTCAGTGCAGGAACATTTTATATAAGCACATCCAATTGTAGAAATTATTATTATTCCAATATCTATTGACTAACATGTACTTTGTGAGAAAGTTCTTGGATTGTGTGACTGATAAATCTCCGAGTGACTATAACAAAGGAACCAGATTTTGATCATTAACTCGGCTCTTCTGCACCCGCTTGTAGGTCCACCTGTATAAGCTGAGCGGATTATTGCATTTATTGCTATTATACAGACAACTTTAGTGATGAAGCAGAAGTTCCCCTTTGGCAGGCGAATATCCCGGTAGCCCACATTCTCCTCCCCCATTAACAAGCCTCTATGAGGCTTTGTACATTCCACACAATTGTACTCCTCTTGTATACACAGCTGGGAATCCAGCGTAAACCAAAGTATCTGCGGCCAGGGGAAAGAGGAATGGTGTGCCCTGCAGCCACACAGCTACCAGCTCCCCACCACTGACTCATGGGTGGGGGAGGGGAGGAACATCTGTCCTGCACACACAAAACTTTCTAATATTTGGGATTCTGTTGTTAATAAACAGTTGGACGCTTCTTGGTTTGTGCACAATAATAGACTGAGATGAGAGGGTGGAGTAAGGTCTGGCCAAGAATCACTCAGACTTTACTCAACTGTCTGGCCAATTATGGGTTCGCTGGCTTTTATTATACAGTATGGCCACTTAAAATAAGGTCGTAATCACTGGTTAATGTAAGTTCCTAAGCTGTGGTCGTACTCTGTCACCCTGCGTCCTCAGACAGTGAAACATCCCCTGTCGCTAGGTTATGTTGTAATTAGGCTGATTTACCCTTCTGGGTCTAGGAAGGATGGACGATCACTCAAGGAAGATGTGGATTTTGTAGTTTGAGATGAAACCTCAACATTTCTAGAACCCAAGATTTTTTTTTTTACCAACTTGAATGAAGAGGGCAACTCAAGGACTCAAGGAGAGTGGCTGGTGGGCTTTTTTTTTATATCAAGTAGAAGAGCAGAATAAGTCAGGATTCACATGCAGACTTTTGTTGAAGACTTCAGAAGCAACTAACCTCTCCAGAAGAAGCTTTAAACAGCTACATGTCACATTCTGAGGAAGAGGCCATTAGTCAGATGGGGAAGTCAGTGCTAGAGGGGTTAGGATGGCACAAGGAAGTCCACAGACCACCCTCAATTTCACACCATCATTCAAGTCACAGCAGTGCTGGAAAAACACAAGTGAGATCCTGATAAGTGGATGCCAGGAACCGTCAATCCTCAAAGTTCCCATATTCTTCTATTAATGATTCTTAAATAAGTTCAATCCCGCCGAGACACCATGACACCCAGCAGCTCAATGCTCGCAGTGATTTATTGTGCTCAGCCCAAGAAGCGACTGCTTGTGGCCATATTGTGGTGAAGTTAGGAGAACAAGGGTGGCCTCTCCAACCACACGATACATTTGTCAGGAAAACACCATTGACATGCATCTAGTATCTGATTCACGAGAGCTAAATTAAAGGAGCATTGTGCTGCTCGGGCGCGGAAACAACACAACGCGGCCGCGTCTGGAACCGGTTAAAATATTGCAGAAATAATAGACGGAGAAGGGCGATGTGATACTAAGTTACTAATCAAAACCTATACCCTGTAGTAAGTAGCTAAATAGTAACAGGACATGAAAATAACATCGGGCACTCAGGAAACACTACTTTGATCAAAGATGTATGTGCGCCGACACATCATACTAACATACGTTGTGGATCATTTCTTTGATTTATATATTTGATTTATTGATTTTATTGATTTTAACTTACCTAATCCGTTGAACCACAATTCACATAAAATAATAATAATATTAATGATGAGGCATTCATAGCAAACAGAGGTATCAGACTTCACTATTTCTTATCTATTTTTGGGGAAAGTTAGATAAAACCTAAAATGCCCACGATTAGAAGAAAAAGGATCCAGCTTTGCCTCACTTCCAAGGGGCAAATCCGATTGTCCGTCCCCTGCTTGTGCATAGTTACAGGACTGGACAGACTTGTTGATCACGGCTATAGGATAAAATAATCTAGACTGGTATTAGAAATCATAGATCAGACACCCAGCTTCCTACACCAGATACATCGCCAATAGGGTTAGATTGTCGAACATTCTTCATAAACAATCAATAATGTTTCACCACGGCTGGATCCTTTTAGTATTAGTTTATTTTCTAAGTATGTTAAAAAAAAATTGATATACCAATAATGAATATATATTTAATTAATAGATGTCATCAAATACAAGTCTCAGCTAGATTGTGGAACAGGAGGAGATATATATATATATATAAATATATATATATATATATGTATATATATATACACACACATTAATAATGTGTATATAACTTCCATCAGGTGCATTTCAATTCTAAAAATACCAATAAAATATAAGATAAGGCTGCAAATGTGCAAGGACCCTAATGGGAACAGCAAGAAAAACCAAAGACGACGCAGGACTTGTGGATTGTAGGGTCTGTCTGCATCATGCTTATAGGAACCCATTACTGAATAGCAGAATTTAAGCAGAAATTTAGCATTTTTTCCCCACTGTGCACTTTTGAAGCTCCCTGAGACCCCCAGGTTGTCAACCCCACCATTTCTTGTGAACCCATACATAGATTAATCACTATGACTCTGAATAGAGCATAAACCCTTATCTATCTGACAACATAATGTAAAATGTATAGCTCCTGATTGTCTTTAAAAGGGACCACATAGTTTCAATATCCTTACAAGACCCTCTGAAATGAGAACATGCAGTATCCTGGCTCTAGGGGCAAACAGTGGTTAACTTTTCCCTAGATAAATGTGCAGTACCTCTCACCAGGCGTAGAGGGCGCTGCACTACAATCCATGAAGTTACCTGCAGCTGAAGTTGAATGTGAATATGTGCATCTCTGGATCTTTATATTTCCTTCATTAAACATAGTAGCAAATGGTTACATTTTCATATGATGTAAAATGAGAACCATCTGTGCCATGGCTGCA
The DNA here is from genome assembly GCF_032444005.1 of Ranitomeya imitator. Taxonomy (NCBI): domain Eukaryota; kingdom Metazoa; phylum Chordata; class Amphibia; order Anura; family Dendrobatidae; genus Ranitomeya; species Ranitomeya imitator. The sequence goes on from NC_091282.1 coordinate 1,108,987,093, forward strand.
CGCAGAGGTACAATGCTGCACATAACACTGGGCTTTCGCTGGCAGGGAGGAAGAAAAGAGCAAGGAGCTGGATGGGAAACTTACCAGACCAGCTGGATCTTTTATTTCTCTTCTAAGGAGATTTTATGGAGAACCCATCAGCTTCTGCAAAAGGAGCTTCTGCTAAGTGAGAACTTTTCTCTCTGGGAGTCCCTTTTTTTGCATAGCCACAAGGAAAAAGTGCCCACCAGTATAGAGACAGGAGAGCCACAATCCAGTCCCAGCATCACCATCAAGGAAAAAGATCCTCAACCTCTGGACATTAAACACGGGAGGGATGAGAGGAGCAGAAGATGGGAAGAAGCGAGGAATATCCAAGGAAGGGAGGAAATCCAAGGAGTCAGGACCTGTCTCAGCAGAGCCCAAGTGATGGAAGTTCAGGAGCTGCTGTAGCAGAGTGTGGCTCTCCCTGTGCCTGCCTCCCCTGCTGCCACCACTGGGACAAGGCTCTGGTGACGTCACATTCTCCTCCACCACCCCCAACCTTCATGGCCAGGATAGCCTCCCAGCCCTGGACCCTGCTCCTCCAGCCACTTGCCCCTAATCCTGCCTGGGATTCATTGGCTCGCCTCCTCCGTCTGCCAGGCTTTGCTGGCTCTTGGATCATGCTGAGCTATTGCTTATCCATTCTCATGTGTATTGCTCCTGACAATCCTTTTCCTCCTCGTTACGCTTTCCCAATCCCTTCTTTTTTCCACCGCCTTCCTTTTTTTTCTTTTCTTGCATTCATGTATTTGTCTTCTTCGCCGTCACACGTTCCCTCCCCGCTCTTGTGTTGATGGGCACCTGAAATGAGAGAGGAGGACAAGACACAGATGTCCCTGAGCTAAATTTAAAAGGCACTGATCATTTGTCGCTATTGACTTGTAGGAAGAAAAAGAAGAGATTTGGAGCAAAACCCCGCTGATCCGTGAGCCATGGCTTTGCGGTTAGACATCCCAGGGGGGACAGACCTCCGCTCACCTTGATTTAGTTCAGAGAACACAAATGTTAACACACGTACACACACAAAAAAAGGATTTCTTTAGCGGTGGGAATGTTCTGTGGTGTGTAATAGCATTGGAGGGGTCATAATGGGTCTTGTCTGAAAGAAATTGAAAGCTTTGTTGCCTTTGAATGGGAAGGGGGTCGGTCTGAGAACCTTTTTAGGTTGGCAGAGGGTGAGGAGGCTTCAGACCAGGAATAGCAGGCTTATTCAGAGTTGTCTACCGCTGAGATAACTGCGCTGGTTTTAAGGCTTCTGCTTTCCGAACGCTAATTAATGCACTATTTCTCGATGGATGCAGCGTGCAAGACTTTTATATTCAATCCCATCCAGCCCCTGAGACTGGTTACATACATTTTTTATAAGCCTTGTTTGTTTTCATTTGGAACGTTGATGCAATTGTAAAAGTGAATATTGGAGACGTGGAAGTTAGAGCGTCGGCAGCTACCTGTACGCAGACTGATGTACGACCATTGTCACATGCTATGGATAGAGAAACTTTCATTGAGTTATGAGTAGTGTTGAGCATTCCGATACCGCAAGTATCGGGTATCGGCCGATACTTGCGGTATCGGAATTCCGATACCGAGATCCGATACTTTTGTGGTATCGGGTATCGGTATCGGATACATAGAGATGTGTAAAATAAAGAATTAAAATAAAAAATATTGATATATTTACCTCTCCGGCGGCCCCTGGACTCAGCGCGGGTAACCGGCAGGCTTCGTTGTTCAAAATCAGCGCTTTTAGGACCTGAGAATCACGTCCCGGCTTCTGATTGGTCGCGGGCCGCCCATGTGACCGCCACGCGACCAATCACAAGCCGCTACGTCTTTGAAAGTCATTAACGCGCTCATTTTTAAAAATGAGCGCGTTAATAGCTTGCGGTGACGTCGCGGCTTGTGATTGGTCGCGTGGCGGTCACATGGGTGGCCCGCGACCAATCAGAAGCCGGGACGTGATTCTCAGGTCCTAAAAGCGCTGATTTTGAACAAAGAAGCCTGCCGGTTACCCGCGCTGAGTTCAGGGGCCGCCGGAGAGGTAAATATATCAATATTTTTTATTTTAATTCTTTATTTTACACATCCCTATGGATCCCAGGGCCTGAAGGAGAGTTTCCTCTCCTTCAGACCCTGGGAACCATGAGAATACCTTCCGATACTTGATGTCCCATTGACTTGTATTGGTATCGGATATCGGTATCGGCGATATCCGATATTTTTCGGGTATCGGCCGATACTATCCGATACCGATACTTTCAAGTATCGGACGGTATCGCTCAACACTAGTTATGAGGAGTAGGACTGAGGAGCTACACTGCATCCTTTTGCAATATTTGCTGACAATTATGATAATAATAATAATTTTTCTGACGGATCTGGGGACACTTTATGGTTACGTGTTGTAGCCCAGACCAGCATTATGATATTGGGATTTTTGCTAATATTAATAATAATAATTGTATTTATATAGCGCCAACATATTCCTCAGCACTTTACATTTTAGAGGGGACTTGTACATACAATAGACATTACAGCATAACAATGAACACATAGATGAAAACAGAGACCAAGAGGAGTGAGGGCCTTACTCGCAACTTACGATCTTTGAGGAAAAAGGGAGACACGAGAGGTGGATGGTAACAATTGCTTTCGCTGTTCAGACCAGCCATAGTGTAAGGCTCGGGTGTTCATGTAAAGCTACATGAAACTGCCTAAGTATGTAACAGTACAGACATGAAGGGCTAATAACTGTATAAAGCATGTGAGAACATGATGCGAGGAACCTGATTGTGGTAAAAATTTTGAATGGGCCACACAGAGATAGTTAGGTTAATGCGTTGAGGCGGTAGGCCAGTCTGAGCAAATGCGTTTTTAGGGCACGCTTAAAACTGTGGGGATTGGGGATTAATCATATTAACCTGGGTAGTGCATTCCAAAGAATTGGCGCAGAACGTGAAAATTCTTGGAGAAGGGAGTGGGAGTTTCTGATTATTGAGGATGCTAACCTGAGGTCATTAGCAAAACGGAGGGCACGGGTATGGTGGTTGGCTGAGACCAGGGAGGAGATGTAGGATGGTGCTGAGCCATGGAGTGCTTTGTGGATGAGGGTAATAAGTTTATACTGAATTTTGGAGTCAGAGGCATATCTAGGGGCGGGGGCAGCAGGGGCATGTGCCCCGGGCACAGCCGGCAGAGGGAGCAGACGAGCAGCCTAATGTGGCAGTTCGCACTGTATCCCCCTGTGGCTGCATTCTACCACCCCGTGGACTGGGAGTCAGCTGTTCTCTGTGCGGACTATCAAGCTGACAGCCGGCACAGAGAAGCTGCAGCACGCCTCTCCCAGGGATCAATTGTACTAGCATCTTACAGACGCGAGTACAATTAAAGCTCTGACTGCCGGGTAAGAGCAACGCGAGCAGCATAATCAGGTCATGTGATAACGCTGCTGACGTCACTCTTCGGCGCTGCAGAGAAGCAAATGGGTGGTAAGTGCTCCAAGGGAGCTGAAGACACTGAAGATTAAGTGCATGGGAGGGAGATTTAATGTGTGTGGGGGAGAATTTGAGTGGGGATGGGGGATTTATTGTGTGGGGAGAATTGGAGTGGGGATGGGGAGATTTATTGTGTGTGGGGAGAATTAGAGTTGGAATGGGAAGATTTAATATGTGTGGGGGGAGAATTTGAGTGGGGATGGGGATGTATTGTGTGTGGGGAGAATTTGAGTTGGGATGGGGTATTTATTGTGTGTGGGAGAATTGGACTGGGGTTGGGTGTGTTTAATTTGTGTGGGGAGATTAGGAGTGAGGATGGGGGATTTAATGTGTGGGGGGAGATTTGGAGTGAAGATGGGGTTATTTATTGTATGTGGGGAAATTTGTAGTGGGGATTTAATGTGTGGGGGAGATCTGAGGACGCAAAATGAAGAGCAAAGGGGGAGGTGGAGTGCATGTATGAGGAAACAGTACAGGGGGATGGGGGACTGTATGAGGAAACAGTACAGCGAGATGGGAGGCATATATGAGGAAACAGTACGGGGAATGGGGGCAGGTATGAGGAAACAGTATGGGGGAATGAGGGCATGTATGAGGTAACAGTATGGGGGAATGGGAGCATATATGAGGAAACAGGAAGGGGATGGGTGCAGACAGAGTATGGGGAGCGAACGGGGGAATGTATGCGGACACAGTATGAGTAGCAATGTGAAAAATGTATGTGGACAGAGTATGGGGTGTAAGGGTGATGGGATGTAAGCAGTCAGTATGGGGAGTCAGGTAAGCAGGCAGAATAGAAAGTGAGGGGGTAAATATATGAGGAGAGAGTATCATGAATAGGGGGATGTGAGAGGAGATAGTATGAGGAGGGAGGGGAATAGTGTAAGGAGACAGTATTGGGGGAGGAAAGTGGGTGGGCACAGAATAGAAACTGAGTAGTGGGGGCGTAGCATGGGGGGACAGTGTAAGGACACAGTCAGAAGGGGACAGTATACCAAGGAGGGGGAGTGTGATAAGAGTACAGTATAAATACTGGGCCCTATAGGGGGAACACAGTATGAGAGGACAGTGTGAAGAGGGGGGCCACTGTGGAAAGGAGAGGTCAGTGTAAAGAGCATGTACAATAAGAGAGACAGTGTGGGGGTCATATTTTGTGCAGACACTATAGTGAGGGGCAATTTTTTATTCAGGAGCATTATAATGACACCTGTATCTTTAAGGGCATCATGTGGAGATTTTCTGTAAAAGAGCGGAGAAGATGGAAGTTGGCAGAGACGAGCTGTGGATGAGAAAACTCATCATGAGGTCTGAACAAGATGAAGAAAAGGAGATCGGCCCCAGAGACGACGTCATCTATAAGGTACCTGGATGTAAATGTTATGTGTGATGTTAACTAATTCTCATGTTTTTATTTATGTTAGGAGAATTAAAAGGGTATCCAGGTTTGTAATGAGTCGGCAGTCATTATTTGTGACTGCAGACTTGTGAATTCTCACAGTGCGCCCTGCACGCTGTCAGGATTCTCTCATGCTGGCGATTTACATACACGCGGTCACGTGCTGACTAGACATGTGTGGCCTCACTCAGTGAAAATGAACTGAGCGAGGCCGGGCACGTCTAATTGGAATGTGGTCAAAAGTATCCAAATCACATACTTGTGCTGACATGACTGTCCACCGGCAAGGGAGAATCCTAAAAGTGTACAGTGCATTAGTTGTGAGAATTCAGAAGCCTGCGATGTCAGGATGCAGCTCCGCAGGTTCCAGTAGTCGTCACATGGACACTTCACTCATATGCTATTTTCATACTTGTCCTGTGGCAACGAGCTTCTCTTCTGCTTCTCTCAGTTTTCAATGAACATTGAGAGCATTAGGGAGAGAAGCTCGTTGGTACATGACTAATTTATTGTGCAAATCACATACGTCCTTGGGGTGGGGGGCGCCAAACTGAATTCTTGCACCGGGTGCCAGAAAACCTAGATACATCTCTATCTGGAGTGGATGGGTAACAAGTGTAATGAGTGGCCCGAGTTTAAGAGGAACAATTTTGTTCCTCTTAAAGTGAAAATGTACCTAAAATTTATCCAGGAATCAGCAGGGATCTGGAAGCTCAGGTTGCTATTAACCCAAAGACTGAAGCCGTAGCCACATTATATTAAAGGGAACCCATCACCATGAAAATGAAGTACAATCTGTAAGCACCATTTGTGGAGCATGAAGTCTTTAGAAAGACCACGCGGACCAAGGCTCATCCCACTGATCACCCAAACTCATTCCTCATGCGCAGAACGCTACTCAGACATTACAGGGTGAGGGTACCATATTCCAGTATGACTTTATTGGATCACCAACAGTCAACAATATATAGTACATTCCCAGCAAGGACACAAGATGGTACAAATGACAGATATAAAGGCACAGATGATTGGCCTTGGGAAGACCAAAACATCCAACACCGCGGAGACACCATCACGTGTTTCTCAATGCAGTGATTCCAGAACACTGCCCCCATCCCTTATGGGAAACATGCAGATGCATGTAAAGAAGCTGCGGAGACACCATCACGTGTTTCTCGACGCAAGCAGTGAATAACCAGGCCTTTCCCCGGGGAAGGAACAACCACGGGAAGGGCAGCATCCTATGAAGGAAAGCCACCTATGCCAAGCATGGTATCCATCCACAGACAGCTGTTTCGGGGTTTTTGCCCCTCATCAGTGTGGAGTAGGAATCTGGCTATTAGGAGCAGTGCCTAGTAAAAAGGCTATAAAGGCACAGATCATTGGCCTCGGGGAGACCAAAACATCCAACACCGCGGAGACACCATCACGTGTTTCTCAACGCAGTGATTCCAGAACACTGCCCCCATCCCTTATGGGAAACATGCAGATGCATGTAAAGAAGCTGCGGAGACACCATCACGTGTTTCTCGACGCAAGCAGTGAATAGCCAGGCCTTTCCCCGGGAAGGAACAACCACGGGAAGGGCAGCATCCTATGAAACACGTGATGGTGTCTCCGCGGTGTTGGATGTTTTGGTCTCCCCGAGGCCAATCATCTGTGCCTTTATAGCCTTTTTACTAGGCACTGCTCCTAATAGCCAGATTCCTACTCCACACTGATGAGGGGCAAAAACCCCGAAACAGCTGTCTGTGGAGGGATACCATGCTTGGCATAGGTGGCTTTCCTTCATAGGATGCTGCCCTTCCCGTGGTTGTTCCTTCCCGGGGAAAGGCCTGGCTATTCACTGCTTGCGTCGAGAAACACGTGATGGTGTCTCCGCAGCTTCTTTACATGCATCTGCATATTTCCTATAAGGGATGGGGGCAGTGTTCTGGAATCACTGCGTTGAGAAACACGTGATGGTGTCTCCGCGGTGTTGGATGTTTTGGTCTCCCCGAGGCCAATGATCTGTGCCTTTATAGCCTTTTTACTAGGCACTGCTCCTAATAGCCAGATTCCTACTCCACACTGATGAGGGGCAAAAACCCCGAAACAGCTGTCTGTGGATGGATACCATGCTTGGCATAGGTGGCTTTCCTTCATAGGATGCTGCCCTTCCCGTGGTTGTTCCTTCCCGGGGAAAGGTACAAATGACAGAGTCTCACCCTTATGCAAGCTCCCCTCTTCACGCTGCTCGCCGGCACAGCGGGGGAGGATGGATGAAAGCCACGTTTCCCTGGTGGCCATCCGTGCACATGGAGGACAGTGTGCACTGTTCTCTGTGTGCATGTGTGTGGCATGTTTTGCGGCCTGAGTGTCCAGTTAAAAATGGACATGTCTGCGTGTTTTGCACACGGACACACGATCTGTGAAAACACGCTGACATGTGTATAGACCCATTAATTTGAATGTGTCTACGTGAGTCAATGTCTCCGGTACGGGAGAAAACTGTCACCACACGTACCAGAGCCACTGAAGTGTGAAACCGTAGCATCGCTTTATTTAGCAAAAAATCACGGTCTTCTTCAAAGCCAGGCCACAGGGAGGGTTTCAAAGGAGTGATAGTGCATATAGATAGTGACAGGCCCAGGGTCATCAGTTGACCCCCAGCTGCCATGACAATCAGTCGGTGACCCACAATAACAGCACAGGCGCAACGATGGACAGAGAGAATGATGCACATGCATGCCAACACGAGTTTGGGCACAATTTAGGCAGCATTGATCACCTGACTTGTGTGCTGAAATCTTCTGTTTGGTTCATTTGTGCTCTTCAACAAAGAATTTAAAAAAGTATCTGCCGGTGCCGTGTTGCATCTTGGTTTTCTATGGTGGATCAAGTTGTAACTCACCCACAAGTTAACATGTCCCATCTGGTGGATTTGATATATTATGTTTGTCTGTGGCATAGCTGTATAGATGTTGCATGATATTTAGGGAAGAAATGATGCATTTTGTTACATATACAGTAAGGCATGTGTGGATACATTGGAACAAGCAGGTCACTCAAAGTGTAAGTTCACACTAGTTGTTTTGACAGCTTTTTTTCTGCAGCAAAACCTGATGTTTTGGCAGTAAAGAAGCTGCAGGAAAAAAAAACATGTTTTCTTTGGTTTTTCATCCATTTTTTTCTGGCGCTTTTGATGCATTTTTGGTGTTTTTTTAGGCAGTTTGGGCATGTTAGATTTGTCTCTTGTGCATGCTAATAAAGTTTAGTGTTGAAAAATGTCATTTTCCATGGAATCAGGATTTGGCACACGAAACTCAACAAAACCCGATACCTGTGTCTTTGGTGTGTTTTTAGTGCATTTTTTCACCACCCATTCAAGTCAATGAATGAAAAACATTGAAAAATCGGTGAAAGAAGTGACAAGCTCTATGTCCAAAAACCAAGCATAAAACACTGATGACAAAAATACAATGTGTGCATGAGATTTCTGAAATCTCATAGACTTTGCTGGTACTGTGAAACACAGCTGACAATTACTATACATTTTTTTTTAAAGTGGCAAAAACTCACAGTGTGAACTTAGCCTAATTCTTTGACATGGATAACACAATGCCTAGCTTGGTCTGCATCAGTAAAATAGAGCTCTGATCACTAAAAAAAAATGAGTAAATTATTCTGTGCTTAATTTTGAATTTAATTTGAATAAAAAACAAGAGTTATTTCCTTCCATGACGATATATATTCTGTATAACCGCTTTGTATGATGTATTCGTTATTTATTCCAGCATTGTCATGTACATAAATATTCGCCTATTAACCGGCTGACTTTTCATTTTGCTTCAACGAGGACCCTGCGTGGTATGGAGCTCGCTAATTATGTTTCACACGTGAACGTTTGCAGGATTAATGCTGCGGATTTCACATATATATATTTTTACTAATAATAATAATGTAAAGTGGAACCAGGAGCCATTTCTTTAGGCTGGAGTTTATCCATTCACGAGGGACATCAGGAGGGCCGAATCCAATGCTGTGCCGGCGAGGCTCGGAATGGGGTCTCGATAGCAGATAGGGTGTGATGTGTTATATAACCTGATAGAAGGCAATGACTCATAGCACACAATGGTTTTGATCTCTTATTAGTGTCAGTATAATTGAAGTCCATCTTTAGTCTTATCATTAGGAGCGCAGCCGGTGTCAGTCAAAGCCATAGGATGCAGCTTCACCTCCAGCTCTGATGGACACTGTGTTCATTACCTGTTGTAGGAGCTGTGCGCTTGTCGAACACCTTCAGGCTCATTTACTTAGAGAACCAGTATCTGTGAAGTCTGGCGCAGGCAGAGTGCATTATTCATATCGTTCTGTAATAAACAGATGATAGGCTTCTTTGTTATTTTAGTGTCTCTACCCCATCCTGTTATCGATGAGATGGTGAGAAATATGCGTTTGAATTCAGATTCCAAAGTCTTTGTGTTCCCTGCCGAGCCTGGGTCTGCCATAAGCCATTCTGCTGTTAAAGGCAAGTACAAGATAAACCTTGTGAGAGCGGAGGATGCGTCAGAGAGGAGGCTTGTAAATATGCTTATCTGATGCAAATGGAAAATGCAGAGAAATCCCTAAAAATGCAAACACAAATGAGAGAGCCCTTAACTTCAAAGCTGAAAGGCTCAGAAGCTGTTACTAGAAGACTCCTTTAATCAAGCATCGATGGGTGGACGGTTTTCCGAAATTCTGATTCGCCGAGCAGGCATAGAATAGTATATACACTTTATTTGTAAATGTAGAGAATGTATAGGAACTAAAATGATAACATAATATATATAAAAAAATAAGTATTTGATACAGTGCCAATTTTGCAAGTTTTCACACCTACAAAGAATGAAGCGGTCTGTAATTTTTATGGTAGGTACACTTCAGCTGTGAGAGACAGAATCGAAAAATCAAAAACAGAAAATCACATTATATGATTTTTAAATAATTAAATTGCATTTTATTGCATGAAATAAGTATTTCATAACCTACCAACCAGCAAGAATTCTGGGTCTCAGAGACCTGTTAGTTTTTCTTTAAGAAGTCCTCATACTCTGACTCTCATTACCTGTATTAATTGCACCTGTTTGAACTCGATACCGGTATAAAAGACACCTGTCCACACACATACAATCATTCACACTCCAACCTCTCCACCATGGCCAAGACCAAATAGCTGTCTAAAGAGACCAGGGTCAAAATTATAGACCTCCACAAGGCAGGGATCGGCTATAGGACAATAGGCAAGCAGCTTGGTGAGAAGGCAACAACTGTTGGCACAATTATTAGAAAATTGAAGAAATACAATGGCTAATAGTCTTTCTCAGTCTGGGGTTCAATGCAAGGACTCGCCTCGTGGGGTAAGGATCATTCTGAGAAAGGTCAAGAATCAGTCCAGAACTATATGAGAGGACATGGTCAATGACCTGGAAGAGAGCTAGCTGTGACGACAGTCTCAAACATTTCTTTTATTAACACACTACTCTCTCATGGATTAAAATCCTGCAGGTAACGCAAGGTTCTCCTGCTCATGCCAGCACATGTCCAGGCCCACTTGAAGCTCACCAAGGACCATCTGGATGATACAGAGGAGGCATGGGAGAAGGAGAAGGTCATGTGGTCAGATGAGGCCAAAATAGAGCTTTTTGGCATCAACTCCACTCTACGTGTTTGGAGGAAGAAGAAGGATGAGTACACCACAGGATGATGGGGGGAAACATCATACTTTGGGAGGCGTTTCTGCAAAGGGGACAGGACAACTGCACCATATTTAAGGGAGGATGGATGGGTTCATGTATCATGAGATTTTAGCCAACAACCTCCTTGCCTCAGTAAAAGCATTGAAGATGGGTCGTAGCTGGGTCTTCCAGCATGACAATGACCTGAAACACACAGCCAGGGATACTAAGGAGTGGCTGGCTCCATAAGAAGTATTTCAAGGTCCTGAAGTGCCCTAGCCAGTCTCCAGCCCTAAACCCAATAGAAAAACTTTGGAGAGAGCTAAAACTCTATGTAGCCTTGTGACAACCCCCAAAACCTGAAAGATCTGGAGAAGCTCTGTGTGGAGTAGTGGGTGAAAATCCCTGCTGCAGTGTATGCAAACTTGGTCAGGAACTGCAGAAAACGTCTACCACCCTGTGCACTTCAGATACCAGATTTTGTCATTTCATTAAATGGCCATTATCATCTTCTGAAGTGATGGAATATGGCAGGGGTATGTAATTATTTCCTGATCAGTGCAAGTACAACTTGCAGAACCCACAAAGTTTCTGCAGTTAACCCCTTCACCACCAGAGGTATTTTCATGTTTGTGTTTTCCATTTTTGTTCCCTTTCTTCCCAGAACCATAGCTTTTTTATTTTTCTGTCAATATGGCCATGTGAGGGCTTGTTTTTTGCAGGACAATTTGTACTTTTGAATGACACCATTGGTTTTAACATATCGTGTACTGGAAAATGGAAAAAAAATTCCAAGTGCGTTGAAATTGCAAAAAAAGTACAACACCACAGTTTTTTTTTTTTATCATGTTCACTACATGCTGAAACTGACCTGCCAATATGATTTTCCAGGTAATTATGGGTTCATAGACACCAAACATGTCTAGGTTTGTTTTTATTTTAGTTTTGAAAAAAAATCCAAAGTTTGGTTTAAAAAAAAAGAAACAAAAGTGCCATTTTCCGAGTCCTGTCTCCATTTTTCATGATCCGGGGATGGATGAAGGCTTATTTTTTGGGTGCCGAGCTTACATATATATTACATAGTAACATAGTTAGTAAGGCCGAAAAAAGACATTTGTCCATCCAGTTCAGCCTATATTCCATCATAATAAATACCCAGATCTACGTCCTTCTACAGAACCTAATAATTGTATGATACAATATTGTTCTGCTCCAGGAAGACATCCAGGCCTCTCTTGAACCCCTCGACTGAGTTCGCCATCACCACCTCCTCAGGCAAGCAATTCCAGATTCTCACTGCCCTAACAGTAAAGAATCCTCTTCTATGTTGGTGGAAAAACCTTCTCTCCTCCAGACGCAAAGAATGCCCCCTTGTGCATATTGATACCATTTTGGTGCCTTATACAATCTTTCACTGTTGTGGGCACATGTCAGCTGTATATATCAGCTGACATGTGCCCGAAAAGGTGCGGGCTCAGGATCGGAGCCCACACCAAACGGGGAATCTGACATCGACATACTATTAAGCCCTATGTCGGAAAGTGGTTAAAAGTGATTCAGCTGCCCCAGCACTAGAGCTGTGTAAGAAGGAAGACAGAGCTACGGGTACCTGTGCTGCACTGGGTCCAGAACTGTCAAGGCTGCGTCTCTTGTTTCCTGGGGAAAGACAATAAGGACCGGACCAGGCTCTGACCCGGAAGCTGGGTGGCGCGGTTAAAAGAGAAAGCGCGTGCAGCGTCGGGGAGTTTCCCGCCAAACCTATGATGCCCCATATAAAAATGTATCTTTAAGCCCTATCCACGGTTATAATGTGCTTCATTATACAAATCCCTATCTTTCTCCTTATACAGCTAATCCCTATATCTTTAATTTTTTTTCTTTACTTCCTTTGAGGAAATGTTTGTCTGCAGCCACTTTTCCGCAGCTTTTACCACACCTTGAAACAGGACATCAGGAGGCACTGCTGCGATCATTTACTAAAGCCTTTGTAAATGCCATTCCCTGAAGATGCTCTGTTTCAGGGAGGAGACAGAAAAATGACCATCACCACACTTCTTCTGTCACTGCCATCCGCTTCATTGTTTGCTGCATCCACACACCCTGCATCTGTCCCTGCTGCCTCATTCCCTAAAATGAAATATCATTAAGGGACAGTGATAGCAGCGGCCATCACACAGCTTCTATCACTTCCCCCAATTTTTTTTTAATCAGGGAGCAGCGATGGTGCACTTACCCTGTATCCATTACCACCCCCTGATTACATCTCATTTCATTGAAAGAGGTGGTAGTGTCAGAAGCAAGGACTTTAACAGCAGCCATTGAAGATGTGGGCGGTGGGCATAGAAGAAGTATGGCACCAGCCATTGAAGCTAAGGTCACTTCTCCATCACCCTTCGGAAACAAGACATTATCAGAGGGTGGCAGTGACATGAGCTGCGCTGCCCCGTTCACATCCTTCTTCGAGGTGGAGAGAGTGATAGAAGCTGCGCCAAAGTGACTGCAGGGTTATCCTCCTGTGATGCCCCAATTGAGACTACCAATGAATGAAATGTCACAAGAAGTAAAGAAAAGAATGACAGATACAGGGAGTAGCTATATTGGGAGAATGATAGGGACTTCTGTAATAAAGCAAAATACAAAGTGTTCAGGGCCTTACAGACAGATATTTATTAAAGACATTATAGGTATCGGACAAGACCTTAATGATCAGTGAAATAATTTTTTTTTATAACCTTTCATGCTACACATGCTGTCTATTCTGCTGGCAGCATATTACAGAATAGAAAAAGTGAAAAAGATTAGTTTACACTGTAGATATGTGGAAAAGGGTTTAGAATATCTTGCTTAGTATAATTTATCAATTAAAATACCTGTTCATTCAGGGCTTTATTAGGTGGTCTTATTTAGTGATTGACAGCATGGGCATAATGACTGCAGTGTCTGAGGTTTCCGACAACCACCGGGACTGTGCGGGTGTGGGCCCTCCGAAGCTGGCACAAGCTTCAACTGGATGTGCATCCTTGGACGCACATTCAGTTGAAGTGCATTGCAGTGCAAAGACCCGTCGCGTCTGTGTGCAGCAATATTTGCTACCCGCCAATTAGACGAGAGCAGCTGACATTGATGTGCACATGAATGGGGGCCCATGGAAGTGACACCATGCGCTCCTGTCACATGCCAAAGTGGAGGGAAGGTGAGTATACTGTAATTGTTTCATTTTTTCTATGCATTAAAGAACAGCAGCAGAATATGGAACATATACCAAATTGGGGGATGTATATACTAGGATGGGGTCCAGGATAAGGGATATATATACCAGGATGAGGGATATGTATACCGTGATGAGGGATATATATTCAAGCATGGGGATATATATTAGGATGCGGCCCAGGATAAAATACATATATACTGTGATGAGGGATATGTATATCAGGATGGGGCCAAGGATAAAAGACATAAATACTATGATGAGGGATATATATCAGGATGGGCCCAGGCATTTTAAGGGATATATATACCAGGATGGATGATACATATAACAGAATGGGGCCCAGAATAAGAAACACATACACCAGGATGGAGATATATAACAGGATGGGGCCAGAAAGGGCAATATATACCAGGATACATGACATATACTTGTATATACATACCAGGATTGGCTAGGTTGAGGGACATGTATGACAGGATGGAGGACATATATACTCCAGGATGAGGGGGCCCGGTCCAAATCTTGCACCGGGGCCCATGGGACTGTAGTTACACCACTGATTCACAGCATTTATGTACACACATGCACAGATATCTGTCAGTCATGATTAGACCCTTTACTGGACTCGTAGTTAGTCTGGAAGCACTTGAATCCTAACTGAACTCAAGAGAGCAGGAAGATATATTACAAAATGACAAGTTCAGCAATCTGTTCAGCTTCTCCTCTAAAACATGGAGGACGGCATGAACAATGTCACAGGTTCCTGGTAATGGCAATATTGTTTTTTTTATTATTTTAACAAAGTAAACAATATTTCAAATATTGTAAAAAAAAATACATGGAATCTGTGCTGGCGTTACTACACAGCCTCCATAAAGTGCTTAGGGGATACAGATCCTCATCAGTAAACATTATACAGGATATCTGTCTGACTGAGAATACCCATTCAGCAATTTATTAGAATTTAATGCCCATTTTCCTGTGGAAATAATCTTTTAACTTTCCCCAAAATCGTTAAAATGCAGCTCATTCCCACACACAATAAACTAATTCTGCTTTCTGAGCTCCACCTCTGGGAAACGTATGAGCATCCACCATGATCACTAATGCTTGACCCTTGAGTGAAAGATGTTCTCTATATTTTACATTAAAATGTTCCCATTTAGAATATTTTATTGATCCATTTTCTATATGAAGGGTTTCTGTTGTCACCTGGAGAATTTCCTAATGACAATATATCTTATGGGAACTCCCTCCTTATGGTACTGGTGGCAAGCTATGGCGAACGGACAGTCACTGACATCTGTGATTTCTCGGATGAATTCTGATCTTGATTTGATAAAATTTGTGTTTTTAATCCATCTAATGGTGAGTGCAGGACAAAACATAGGTTTGGATGTTCCTTATCTTGCTGCCACAGCAGGGTTCACCTTTCCTTGCTCCATCCACCATTTATGGGAACATATTTTTCATTTACTGACAATTGTGTTAATATATAAAATAAACTAATTACCAGTTAATGTAGAATAAGGTGTTGATGGTTTTGTATACATCACCATCTGGCTACCATGACGGGTAAAGCATTACCTTTTGATGCAAAGTGCACTTCTTTACTGTATAGGCATCTCATTGACATGACCACATTTTAATGACCATAGTCATTACATCCTGGTGCTGCGACCTCTTTGGTCCATGATAAGAATATTCTTTCCAGAGGTGATGTTTAAATAGTTTCTTAAATGCTTTCAAATTATCTCTTGTGAAATCATCTTCTACCTCTCAGTAGTGACTTTGCTTTAATAGTTAATGAAAGTTCATGATGGAAATATAAACCCTGAAAATCTGATGTATATTTCTGGGTTGGATTATGACTTATGAAAGATCTGGTGTTACTACTATTCTGCTGTCTCTCATCTTCTCTGTTGTAGATATGCAGACTTTGAAAATGGAGTTCTCAGAGGAAAATTCCAAGGAACATCCCATGTACAAATAAGCTTAGAAGGAAAATTACGATTATGTTGTAGAATGTTGTAGTACGTTCCACTTGGCCCCTACTGGGCATCTTATTATGTGCTAGACGAGCCACTCAGGCATCAGGGTTTCTATGAGATTTTACCAATGCAATCCCTTTAGCCAGTGTTGTAGCTTGGATTGACAGCGCCCGAGTCAAGATAAATATTTTGAACCCTCTAATTCGCGGACCATTAGCAATCCTTGAGACCCTTCCAACAGTCCATTATTAAACCCCTTACCACTAAGCTTATGTATTGTACAGTACAGAACAAAAGTTTGGACACACCTTCTTATTTAAAGATTTTTCTGTATTTTCATGACTATGAAAATTGTACATTCACACTGAAGGCATCAAAACTATGAATTAGCACATGTGGAATTATATACTTAACAAAAAGTGTGAAACAGCTGAAAATATGTCTTATTTTCTAGGCTCTTCAATGTAGCCACCTTTTGCTTTGATGACTGCTTTGCACACTCTTGGCATTCTCTTGATGAGCTTCAAGAGGCAGTCTTACTACATCAATACAGGAACCGAATCATGCTTACTAAGTATACTATATAGATAGATACAACAACAAAATCAAGCTAACAAGAACAGAACCAAGCTTACTGCATACATATGGTACCAGAATAGAGATTACTACGTAGATATGGAAACAAAGTCAAGCTTAATGCATAAATATGGCACTATTATACCAGAACCAAGCTTGCTGCTTAGATATGTTACCTCAACTGTGCTTACTATATAGATATTGGAACATAGCAAAGCTTACTGCATAGATACAGGAGTAAAACCAAGCTCACTACATAGATACAGAACCATAACACAGCTCACTATATATATGCAAAGTTACCTAGTGAGGCTCTTTTGAACTCCATGTTTCAAAGCGAAAAAACCCTTTTGCAAACTTTATTTTCACCCTGTTTACATAGTCTCTGCACTTAGGTCGGGTTCACATTAGCATTTCTGTGCTCAGCATATGATCCGAATACATATGCATGCGTCAAGCGTACATATCTTTGACATTGTGTACGCAGGGACATGCATTTGCAGGCAGATGCATATGCATGTGTCGTTTCATGGTGTCCGGCGAACGCAACTTGTTGCATTTTTTGAGGTGTCAAACAATGCACAATCGTCCGCATGCGGATGATTGTGGATGATTGCGTCAAAAAAACGAATTACTGTCTATGGGGATGCAATGGTATGCAAGTATGCATTCGATATGCATGCATACTTCACACTAATCATGTCCATTAAAGGATGTTACCACATGCAAAATCACTGATGCATAAAAGGGTATCTGGAGACAGGTAGTCCATTACTCTCAAGACTCTGGATGGAAGCACAAGACTCAGGACAAAACTCTGGATGTAATAATAGAAGCTTTGAAAATGTCTGTTTGTCTTTGCAGTCTGTATTCTGTACTAGTTTTTTTTCTGTTCCTTGTAGACTGTTTGCTGCTGCTGTCCTGGTGCTGCTGCCGTTCTGGTACTGCTGCCTTCCTGGTGCTGCTGCCATCCTGGTGCTGCTGCCCTGGTGGTGCCTGACTGCTGTGTTGTTGGACTACTGCCTGTGATGTAAGTATTGGTGTCCATTGTTCTTTTTTTTGTGCTACATTGTGTTTGGCTTTTAACAATTTAATTTTTTCTTATCTGTTTTTATCTCTAGTGTTTCGCTTGACTGCTGCCTGCTCTTCCAACATGTCCTCCACTGAAGGTTCTGAAAGTGGACATGACATGAATATGTAATCTCATTTGATTTACTGATTCGTATGTATTGACTGTCAATACTAGACATGTATTTTCTTTACAAGTACCTGACAGTGCAGAAGAGCAGGAGCAGTCTAAATGATTCTTCCCAGGGTCATCGGCCTCAAGTTGCTGAGGAGGAAAGATGGGGTGTAAGCAGCCTTTATCATAGTTGTAATTGAATTTGTTTTCAGTTTTACTTACAATTTTTTTTTTGTATTTCATCTATAGGTTTCATAACGTGAGGAAGGACAACCGGATACCGATAATGACGTCCTTATTCAAGCTGTGCAAGAGCGAGCAGCGTTGTGGGACTCCCGTGATCAGAATCATTCTGACTCAGCCTTGATCCGACGACTCTGTGAAGAAGTGGCCAGATCGCTGTTGGATGATTGGGACCATGAAAGGCCACAAGTCAGAAAGGATTTTCATAAATATTGCAATGTGGTAATTTATGCGTCGGTTTTGCTGTAAATGTTGGTGTCTTTTTACAAAAATTTTTTCTTTCCCCCCACAGTGAAGAGAGCAAAAGTTCATTGGCGCTCGATGAAGGATCGCTTCAATAAGGACATGAGAGAGGAGATTTGGGTTTGAAGTGGTGCTGCTCAAAAAGTCAGAAAATATAAGCCATCAGCGGCTTTTTTTTCCTGTGGCTTGCATTGCTCAGTGAACGTATCTTTTGTGTTGTCTTACTATTATTTAAGCTTTTAATTTTTTAACTAATGTTTTTAATTTACTTTCCACACAGAACCTGGTGCAGCACCACAGAACCTGAATCTTCCTCTGTTGGAGCGGCCCCTGATCGACCAGCAAATGAACAGGCCCAATCATCCAACAGCGATGGAGCAACCAGGCAGGCTTCCCAGGCTGGGGAACAGTAAGCTGGTCCATCTGGTTTTCCCCTCTCCCAGGCCTCTGCCACTACTTTACTTTGGTCTGGTCGCCAGCGGCAGAGGGCCTGGGAGAGGTCAGTCATGCCTGAGTTTATTCACTTAAAGGGAAATACTGATAGTGTGACGGCAGCCTTACTCTGCAGTCACCAACAAAATGGCTGCTCACTGGGTTCGTGAATATCATCCTCTCTTATCCCTTAGCAAACACCCAGAAGGGGAGGAGAGGAGACATCACACACGTCATCAGACTCCACCCATAATTACTGCAGTGCAGTAATGTGAGCTATTTGTACACTAGGTTTTTCTGAAATTTCAGCAGCTGCTCCCCCTAGTGTTTCAAAGTGGAAATTCCAAAACTTTTCAAACTATTTTTCATATTTTACTAAATTATAAACAAATAATAATATTTTTTAAGAAAATGTAAACATTAATTCTTTACATTTTTACAATTGCTGTAAAAAAATTTTTTTTGATGGCACCTTCCCTTTAACCCCTTTACCCCCAAGGGTGGTTTGCACGTTAATGACCGGGCCAATTTTTACAATTCTGACCACTGTCCCTTTATGAGGTTATAACTCTGGAACGCTTCAATGGATCCTGGTGATTCTGACACTGTTTTCTCATGACATATTGTACTTCATGACAATGGTAAAAATTATTTGATAGTACCTGCGTTTATTTGTGAAAAAAATGGAAATTTGGCGAAAATTATGAAAATTTCGCAATTTTCCAACTTTGAATTTTTATGCAATTAAATCACAGAGATATGTCACACAAAATACTTAATAAGTAACATTTCCCACATGTCTACTTTACATCAGCACAATTTTGGAACCAAAATTTTTTTTTGTTAGGGAGTTATAAGGGTTAAAAGTTGACCAGCAATTTCTCATTTCTACAACACCATTTTATTTTAGGGACCACATCTCATTTGAAGTCATTTTGAGGGGTCTATATGATAGAAAATACCCAAGTGTGACACCATTCTAAAAACTACACCCCTCAAGGTGCTCAAAACCATATTCAAGAAGTTTATTAACCCTTCTGGTGCTTCACAGGAATTTTTTGAATGTTTAAATAAAAATGAACATTTAACTTTTTTTCACAAAAAATTTAATTCAGCTCCAATTTGTTTTATTTTACCAAGGGTAACAGGAGAAAATGGACCCCAAACATTGTTGTACAATTTGTCCTGAGTATGCCAATACCCCACATGTGGGGGTAAACCACTGTTTGGGCGCATGGCAGAGCTCGGAAGCGAAGGAGTGCCATTTGACTTTTCAATGCAAAATTGACTGGAATTGAGATGGGACGCCATGTTTCGTTTGGAGAGCCCCTGATGTGGCTAAACATTGAAACCCCCCACAAGTGACACTATTTTGGAAAGTAGACCCCCTAAGGAGCTTATCTAGAGGTGTGGTGAGCACTTTGACCCAACAAGTGCTTCACAGAAGTTTATAATGTAGAACCGTAAAAATAAAAAATCATATTTTTTCACAAAAATTATCTTTTCGCCCCCAATTTTTTTATTTTCCCAAGGGTAAGAGAAGAAATTGGACCCCAAAAGTTGTTGTACAATTTGTCCTGAGTACGCTGATAGCCCATATGTGGGGGTAAACCACTGTTTGGGCGGATGGGAGAGCTCGGAAGGGAAGGAGCGCCGTTTGACTTTTCAATGCAAAATTGACAGGAATTGAGATGGGACGTCATGTTGCGTTTGAAGAGCCACTGATGTGCCTAAACATTGAAACCCCCCACAAGTGACACCATTTTGGAAAGTAGACCCCCTAAGGAACTTATCTAGAGGTGTGGTGAGCACTTTGACCCACCAAGTGCTTCACAGAAGTTTATAATGTAGAACCGTAAAAATAAAAAATCATATTTTTTCACAAAAATTATCTTTTTGCCCCCAATTTTTTATTTTCCCAAGGGTAAGAGAAGAAATTGGACGCCAAAAGTTGTTGTACAATTTGTCCTGAGTACGCTGATAACCCATATGTGGGGGTAAACCACTGTTTGGGCGGATGGGAGAGCTCGGAAGGGAAGGAGCGCCGTTTGACTTTTCAATGCAAAATTGACAGGAATTGAGATGGGACGTCATGTTGCGTTTGAAGAGCCACTGATGTGCCTAAACATTGAAACCCCCCACAAGTGACACCATTTTGGAAAGTAGACCCCCTAAGGAACTTATCTAGAGGTGTGGTGAGCACTTTGACCCACCAAGTGCTTCACAGAAGTTTATAATGCAGAGCCGTAAAAATAAAACAAAATTTTTTTCCCACAAAAATTATTTTTTTAGCCCCCAGTTTTGTATTTTCCTGAGGGTAACAGGAGAAATTGGACCCCAAAATTTGTTGCCCAATTTGTCCTGAGTGCGATGATACACCATATGTGGGGGGAACCACTGTTTGGGCACATGGGAGGGCTGAGAAGGGAAGGAGTGCCATTTGAATGCAGACTTAGATGGAATGGTCTGCAGGTGTCACATTGCGTTTGCAGAGCCCCTAATGTACCTAAACAGTAGAAACCCCCCACAAGTGACACCATTTTGGAAAGTAGACCCCCTTAGAAACTTATCTAGATGTGTGCTGAGCACTTTGACCCACCACGGGCTTCACAGAAGTTTATAATGGAGAGCCGTAAAAATAAAACAAAAATTTTTTCCCACAAAAATTAATTTTTAGCCCCCAGTTTTGTATTTTCCCGAGGGTAACAGGAGAAATTCAATCCCACAATTTGTTGTCCAATTTGTCCTGAGTGCGCTGATACCCCATATGTGGGGGGGAACCACTGTTTGGGCGCATGGGAGGGCTCGGAAGGGAAGGAGTTCCATTTGGAATGAGGACTTAGATGGAATGGTCTGCAGGTGTCACATTGCATTTGCAGAGCCCCTAATGTACCTAAACAGTAGAAACCTCCCACAAGTGACACCATTTTGGAAACTAGACCCCCTAAGGAACTCATCTAGATGTGTTGTGATAGCTTTGAACCCCCAAGTGTTTCACTACAGTTTGTAACGCAGAGCCGTGAAAATTAAAAAAAAAAATCTTTCCCCCCAAAATTATTTTTTAGCCCCCAGTTTTGTATTTTCCCGAGGGTAAGAGGAGAAATTCGACCCCAAAAGTTGTTGTCCAATTTGTCCTGAGTACGCTGATACCCCGTATGTTGGGGGAAACCACCGTTTGAGCGCATGGCAGAGCTCGGAAGGGAAGGAGCGCCATTTGGAATGCAGACTTAGATGGAATGGTCTGCAGACGTCACATTGCGTTTGCAGAACCCCTAATGTACCTAAACAGTAGAAACCCCCCACAAGTGACCCCATATTGGAAACTAGACCCCCCAGGGAACTAATCTAGATGTGTTGTGAGAACTTTGAACCCCCAAGTGTTTCACTACAGTTTATAACGCAGAGCCGTGAAAATAAAAAATCTTTTTTTTTCCCACAAAAAATATGTTTTAGCCCCGAGTTTTGTATTTTCCCAAGGGTAGCAGGAGAAATTGGACCCCAAAAGTTGTTGTCCTATTTGTCCTGAGTACGCTGATACCCCATATGTTGGGGTAAACCCCTGTTTGGGTACACGGGAGAGCTCGGAAGGGAAGAAGCACTGTTTTACTTTTTCAACGCAGAATTGGCTGGAATTGAGATCGGACGCCATGTCGCGTTTGGAGAGCCCCTGATGTGCCTAAACAGTGGAAACCCCCCAATTATAACTGAAACCCTAATCCAAACACATCCCTAACCCTAATCCCAACAGTAACCCTAACCACACCTCTAACCCTGACACACCCCTAACCCTAATCCCAACCCTATTCCCAACCGTAAATGTAATCTAAACCCTAACTGTAACTTTAGCCCCAACCCAAACTGTAGCCCTAGCCCTAACCCTAGCCCTAACCCTAATCCTAACCCTAGCCCTAATCCTAGCCCTAACCCTATCCCTAACCCTAACCCTAGCCCTAGCCCTAGCCCTAACCCTAGCCCTAACCCTAGTCCTAACCCTAGCCCTAACCCTAGCCCTAACCCTAGCCCTAACCCTAACCCTAACCCTAGCCCTAACCCTAGCCCTAACCCTAGCCCTAGCCCTAACCCTAGCCCTAACCCTAGCCCTAACTCTAACCCTAGCCCTAATGGGAAAATGGAAATAAATACATTTTTTTAATTTTTCCCTAACTAAGGGGGTGATGAAGGGGGGTTTGATTTACTTTTATAGCGGGTTTTTTAGCGGATTTTTATGATTGGCAGCCGTCACACACTGAAAGACGCTTTTATTGCAAAAAATATTTTTTGCGTTACCACATTTTGAGAGCTATAATTTTTCTATATTTTGGTCCACAGAGTCATATAAGGTCTTGTTTTTTGCGGGACGAGTTGATGTTTTTATTGGTAACATTTTCGGGCACGTGACATTTTTTGATCGCTTTTTATTCCGATTTTTGTGAGGCAGAATGACCAAAAACCAGCTATTCATGAATTTCTTTTGGGGGAGGCGTTTATACCGTTCCGCGTTTGGTAAAATTGATGAAGCAGTTTTATTCTTCGGGTCAGTACGATTACAGCGACACCTCATTTATATCATTTTTTTATGTTTTGGCGCTTTTATACGATAAAAACTATTTTATAGAAAAAATAATTATTTTTGCATCGCTTTATTCTCAGGACTATAACTTTTTTATTTTTTTGCTGATGATGCTGTATGGCGGCTAGTTTTTTGCGGGACAATATGACGCTTTCAGCGGTACCATGGTTTGTTATATCTGTCTTTTTGATCGCGTGTTATTCCACTTTTTGTTCGGCGGTATGATAATAAAGCGTTGTTTTTTGCCTCGTTTTTTTTTTTTTTTTCTTACGGTGTTTACTGAAGGGGTTAACTAGTGGGCCAGTTTTATAGGTCGGGCCGTTACGGACGTGGCGATACTAAATATGTGTACTTTTATTGTTTTTTTTATTTTATTTAGATAAAGAAATGTATTTATGGGAATAATATTTTTTTTTTTTTTCATTATTTTGGAATATTTTTTTTTATTTTTTTTTACACATTTGAAATTTTTTTTTTTTACTTTTTTACTTTGTCCCAGGGGGGGACATCACAGATCAGTGATCTGACAGTTTGCACAGCACTCTGTCAGATCACTGATCTGACATGCAGCGCTGCAGCCTTCACAGTGCCTGCTCTGAGCAGGCTCTGTGAAGCCACCTCCCTCCCTGCAGGACCCGGATCCGCGGCCATCTTGGATCCGGGGCTGGAGGGAGCAGGGAGGGAGGTGAGACCCTCGCAGCAACGCGATCACATCGCGTTGCTGCGGGGGGCTCAGGGAAGCCCGCAGGGAGCCCCCTCCCTGCGCGGTGCTTCCCTGTACCACCGGCACATCGCGATCATCTTTGATCGCGGTGTGCCGGGGGTTAATGTGCCGGGGGCGGTCCGTGAACGCTCCTGGCACATAGTGCCGGATGTCAGCTGCGATAAACAGCTGACACCCGGCCGCGATCGGCGGCGCTCCCCCCGTGAGCGCTGCCGATCGCATATGACGTACTATTGCGTCCTTGGGAAGTAAAGCCCACCCCACATGGACGCAATAGTACGTCTAATGGCAGAAAGGGGTTAAGCTTGGTCTTCCAGGCTGGGATGAAGATGGTTGTAGAAAGACTGGATAGTGGCTTCGCTCACGTGAACACACTTTTCCAGAACGTCCACAGATGCCTTGACCACCTAGAAGCTGACCTTAATAGACTGACGCAACACTATTTCTCCGCTATAGAACATGGCGTGACAGAAAACCTTAGTCCTGATCTCCAACTCTATGTGATGAAGGCCTGTCAGGATGCTTACACTGAGGCGATGCAGCAGTCCTGATATCAACCGCAAGCACCAAGTTCTTTCCCTACAGGGCAACAACCTTCAGGACAGCATCAGTGGCACTATCCACCACCACCACAACCACTGGTAGACATTAGGACTGTTCCACCAGTACCCAGCTACACCATGCAGCCGAGTGCAGCAGCCCAGCGTTCCACTTCTACCATGCAGCCGAGTGCAGCAGCCCAGACTTCCACTCCCACCACGCAGCAACAGGAACGAAAAGGCTGAGGAAGCAGCAACACCAAGTCCAGGAAACATAAAACTACCAAAAAACATTAACCACCCCCTTCACCCTCACCGCCGAATGTGTCTTTGTTTTCAAGTCTATCCACACTTTCCCTTGGTTCTTTCCCATCCAATGTGTCAATCCCTTCCAACTTGTTTTCCACTCCTAGTTTGTCCTCTTCCCCCAATGTGTCCTCCGCCAATTTTTCTGACGCAATCCTCCAATTTTCTGCCACTTCCACTTCCCCTACTTCACCAACCACTCCCAGCTTACCATCACAGCCTGACACCCCGAGGTCCACATGTCACTCCCTCTCGCAGAACCCAAAAGTAATCACATTTTAATTTTTTAAAAGAATTTAAATTTGTTTTTATTTATGTTAATAAAAACAAATTTAAATTCACAATAACTGTCTCACTGTGTTTTCTTTATCTCTTTATTTAAACATGTGTGTATTGTTGAGTGAAGTATTTATCTCTTTATTTAAACATGTGTGTATTGTTTAGTGTATTGTTGAGTGAAGTATTAACGGGTGTTACAGTTAAGGTGTTAAAGTTACATTCAAGTTGTCAATATTACAGTCAGAAAAAAGTACAGGTACATAACAGCTCAGGTACATTTGACTAAACCATTTCATCTTGCCATGACACACATCCAAAGTAGACAAAGAGACAAAGTAGACAGCCAATTTATCCCTCATTTGGGCAACTTTCACTGTAGACCTCAGATGGTGAGTATGATAATCCGGCAATGTGATATTAGCAGGTTCCTCCTGTTCGAAGTGGGGTTATGCAGAACAACACATGCTTTCACAACCTCATCAATTGTCTCTATTTTAAGATTGATTGGTGTTCCCAAAATGCGTGATTTAGCTGCCAGCAAACCAAAGGCACACTCCACAGTTCTTCATGCCCTTGTCAGTCTGTAGTTGAAAATCCTTTTGGTGTGAATCAAGTCCTGACTTGAGTATGGTTTTATGAGGTTGGCACACATTTAAAACGCCTCCTCCCCAACAACAAATGGCATTGGCGGTCCTTCAGTGTTCGGAAAATTAAAATTATTAGCATACAAATATCCAATGTCAGAGTTTTTGAAAGTCTGTGAGTCATTTAGTTGTCCAAATGAGCCAACGTCAACAAATCGACATTCAGCATCTGCAATCACCATGAGAAGAATGGAAAAGTATTTTTTAGAATTGAAGTACTCGGATCCACTTCCAGCAGGTTTTAGAATCCGAATGTGTTTGCCGTCCACATCCCCACACAGTTTGGAAAATTACAAATTTCCCTGAATTTTTCAGCATTTTTTAGCCAGAGTTCAGTTGTGGGTTGAGGGAGGAATTCTGCACACAGAATGTCACACAATGTGCGGCAGGTGTCTCCAACAATCCCAGAAAGGGTGGACAATCCAATCCGAAATTGAAAATGTAAAGATCTTAAGGTCTCTCTGGTAGACAGGAATCTGTGGAAAAGAAAATGGGAAAAAAAATCAGTACATAGCTTTTATAACAAGAATATTAATGACAGGTGTTTCTTTTTCAAAATTACGTACCTAAGGGTCACCAACAGACATTCCTCAGCAGGAATTGCTCTTCATAGTAGCGTGTCCTGCCTGGTGATGGATCCTCACACACGATGCAGCAATTCATCAAAGCTATGTTCAGACATTCTTGTGTACTCGAAAAAGCTTTGCAGGTTTTCACGAAGCTCGGTGTACAATGTGTGATAGGCTCCATGGCTCTCTTGGCCTTCAACAGTGGGATGTTGCCAATAGCGACGACAATGTCTTTTCCTTTTTTGTCTTCTCCTTTCTTCCTCACAAGCCAAAGCAAAAGCCAATTTCAATGATAAATCGAGATTCAGATTGAAGCTCTCCACGCTAAGATCCAACTTGCAGCAGGATACAGCATCAAAAGAAGAGGATTTCATCTGTGCAGTGTCTATATATATATATATATATATATATATATATATATATATATATATATATAGAAATCCCGTAAGCCATGCCCATTGGGAAAGACCATATGCATGCATATAAACAATGAAAATGTAAAAATGCATACAAACGCATGAACACGCAGCGTTTTTGGCTGTCATGCGTAAGATCAAAAATGCTGCGTAAACATGCATTTGCATGTGTTTTGGCAGGTGTAAACATGCAGATGATACGCTGTGCACAGAAATGCTAATGAGAACCTAGACTAAGTCACATCCCTGCTCCATATATAGTTTGCATAGAGACAATCAAGTGCCACTGCCAACCTCTTTCTTTTTTGATAAACTCAATTGAAACAATAGGCGAAGCAAAAAAGATAGTGCTTGTCTCTAAAAAAAATTATTGGAACGGTGATGGGATGACAGCAGACAGAGTAAAAACAGACAAATCCTAATAGTGCACAATGTTAAGAGGCAGTGAACTTCTATAAATGTTCTAGACACCTCTTTCAAGTCAACTTGTCACTTTGAGAAACGCTATTTAACTGCATATGTAGGTTCAATCTGCAGGTAAATCGTGTTTAAAGCCTGGTTAGTCAGCTTACTGGAAAAATGTTGGCTACAGGGTGAAATTTACATTTTATTCTCCTTGCGGCCACTCGCTTCCAGTCATAGTGGTAGTTTAGAATCTGTTCCAGTTAGCACTCACTACAAAGTGAACATGCTGTAATAACTGCCCAGCACGTTGATTGTGACATCTTCGTAGGAGGTCCAGCCGTCAGCTAGGCTTCTTAGGGCAACCCACATGGCAGTAACACATGGCCACCCATCAGCAACCCTCAACTGTATCACAGGAGGCTGATGGGAATGGATACATGCACTGGCCATCACACTAATTATCGCTGTCAGTGAATAACAAGGCTTTTGACAAATGAGAAGAAGATATCTGGGATTTTGCTAAAAAAAAAAAAATTGTGCCTAAGCACTAACAGGCAGGTAGTTTTTTTCTTCACCGGAACAGAATGGTTACAGATTGTTTCTGCCTGTGACTCAGTGTCTCCTTTCACACCAACAGAGCGGTGGCTTTTTGTCTTTTCTGCTTTGTTGACAGTGAGTGACTGCTGACATCATGCTATTGACAGCTGGTTCCCCCAGTTAGGTAGCGGAGAACCAGCTGTCAATCAGAATGTCAACGGCAATCCTGCTCTATCAAAAAGGCAGAGAGGAAAAGAAGCCACCGTTCTGTTAATGTGATGGAATCTCATGAATCAAAGGCAGGAGCGGTCTGTGACCACTTTTTGCTGCACAGCAGGCTGGTAGGTTGAAACTACCTGCCTCTTAAGGTACCTTCACACTGAGCAACTTTACAACGAGAACGACAACGATCCGTGACGTTGCAGCGTCCTGGATAGTGATCTCGTTGTGTTTGACACGCAGCAGCGATCTGGATCCCGCTGTGACATCGCTGGTCGTAGCTGAAAGTCCAGAACTTTATTTGGTCGTCAGGTCGGCGTGATTCGTCATGTTTGACAGCAAAAGCAACGATGCCTGCAATGTTTCTTCATGGAGCGAACAACCAGCAAGAACGATAATTGAGTTGCCGTTACGTCACTGGATTGCTCCTGCATCGTTCTGGAGTTGCTGTGTTTGACATCTCTACAGCGACCTAACAGCGACGCTCCACCGATCTAGTTTAGGTCGGATCGTTGTCTATATCGCTGGAGCGTCGCTAAATGTGACGGTACCTTAAGTGCTTAAGCACAATGTTTTTTTCTTTTTTTAACCTCCCATATATCCGCTTTAAAACAGCTACAACTGAGGTGAACTCTAATCACTGCTGTTAGAGGCAGATGCCAGCTACAGTATGTACAAAAGCCAACATTTACTCGGTAAAGAGCAGGTTTAGCTCTTGAACCTGTTGCATTCAAGTGCACCCTTAAGCCCCCTTCACATGTCCATACTGTGGCCAGCAGGAAAGGCCATGCCCAGTTTGCTGTGCATGGCCATGTCTGATGTCACGGAGCAGGCAGCCAGCTGGCCATGTACACCTGCTGGGGAGGGGGCCCAGCAGGACATTTGCCACCCGGCCCAGCGCAGCCTTGCTTAATATGATACAGATATGACCAGTTCTATTCTTGTTAGTGCAGATTTCCTCACAGACTGCACTGTTCTCCTGTCCATACAATGGCTGCTGATGGAGGAGCATGAGACAAGATCTGTCCTTCTGTCCCCTCCAATAGAAAGCCTCACACAAGAACGCTGCTTTTCTATTGGAGGAGACTGATAGATATTTCTGATCTCATGCTCCTCCATCAGCAGCAAATTCATTGACACGAGAGCTGTGCAGTCTGTGAGGAAAGCCTCACTAATGAGAACATGAGGAAAACTGGTCATACCTGTATAATAGTAAGTGCCACACAAATCATGTCTACAACACATGTTAAAATAAAGATAATATGGCCGACCCAGTTAACTCTTTGTGCGGCTAGCAATAGCTAGTGTAATACAGCATCTATAGGAGGCCAACTGTGCATAATTTTTAATGAATAAATAATAAATAATAATAAAACCCAATTACAAAAATGATTTTTAGTCCCAACTAGTGTTGAGCGATACCGTCCGATACTTGAAAGTATCGGTATCGGATAGTATCGGCCGATACCCGAAAAATATCGGATATCGCCGATA
Source organism: Ranitomeya imitator (assembly GCF_032444005.1). Lineage (NCBI taxonomy): Eukaryota > Metazoa > Chordata > Amphibia > Anura > Dendrobatidae > Ranitomeya > Ranitomeya imitator. Next base: position 1,109,016,287 of record NC_091282.1, read on the forward strand.
CCGATATCCGATACCAATACAAGTCAATGGGACATCAAGTATCGGAATGTATCCTCATGGATCCCAGGGTCTGAAGGAGAGGAAACTGTCCTTCAGGCCCTGGGATCCATATTAAAGTGTAAAATAAAGAATTAAAATAAAAAATATTGTTATATTCACCTCTCCGGCGGCCCCTGGACATCAGCGGGAGGATCCGGCGTCCGGCACGGCTTCTTTCTTCAAAATGCGCGCCTTCAGGACCTGTGGAATGACGTCCCGGCTTCTGATTGGTCGCGTGCCGCCCATGTGACCGCCACGCGACCAATCAGAAGCCGCGACGTCATTCCTCAGGTCCTAAAAGGCGCTCATTCTAGGACTTTAGCTGAGGAATGACGTCGCGGCTTCTGATTGGTCGCGTGGCGGTCACATGGGCGGCACGCGACCAATCAGAAGCCGGGACGTCATACCACAGGTCCTGAAGGCGCGCATTTTGAAGAAAGAAGCCGTGCCGGACGCCGGATCCTCCCGCTGATGTCCAGGGGCCGCCGGAGAGGTGAATATAACAATATTTTTTATTTTAATTCTTTATTTTACACTTCCGATACCGATACCCGATATCACAAAAATATCGGATCTCGGTATCGGAATTCCGATACCGCAAGTATCGGCCGATACCCGATACTTGCGGTATCGGAATGCTCAACACTAGTCCCAACTGTATGAATTTTTGTAAAAAAAAAAAAAATGTCCCCAAATAATTCAAAGGGTTTCTTTATATCATACTTGTTATGTGTACCCTGGTTTTTCTCCTGGATCCCCTTCCTCTATATAAAAGGATGAAAGTGATGGGACTAAGCTACCGGACAAGCCTGACCCCTGGTAGGCGGTTGTTTTGAGAGTGAATGAAAGGAACAACAGGGGGAGCCATAGGAAATACTGTATGTTTTAACAATTTTTAGACACAGAAGCATTTTCATTACATTAATACAGTTGGAAAAATTGTAAGTCTCGAAGGTTCAGCCATAAAATGGTAAGACATATGAAATTACAACCATGTGAAATGGAAAATTCCCCAATACATAAAGCACACATATTACACCGAGCATGCTGGATGCAAACATTAGAAATAGAAAACCAGCAGTTCGTTCTTTCAAAAAATGATTTGATTCTTCTGTTTCACACATCTCTGTGAACAACCTATCCACACTGTCAGAAGGTGTTAGCAATGCGAACTTCTGGCCATGTTATCTTTTCAGCAAGCTCCCAGAGCATTCTATGTCTGTTCATCCTCTCCTGGTAACTGGCTCATGCATTACAGTCACATTAGGTCTCGGATTTAGGTTGTTCTTGATTTTTTCGCTCTATTGCCTGACTTTCCAAACACGCAGGACCATACATTGTCTTTTTTTACTGTAATTTACAGAATTTGACATTTTGTTTGTGCCTTGAAATCTTTTCTTTTTTATGTGCACTGTATCTCAGTAGCAAAACCCCACCGATGTTCTTCTGACAGCATTGCATTTTCCCTGCTGTTCAACTTCCTAACCTGAGATGCTCCCAATCATAAAAGTTAGAGATAAGCAAATCTTTTAAATTTCATATTCACCAGCTTTCCGGAATTTTTCTAAAAAGTTTGATTTGCAGCAAATTGAAAATACTGCAAAGCCTCTAATTGCAATGAAAAGGTATGCATGACACTCCAAGGTTCCCCCAGGACTGTATCTAATCTTTTGAGCTTTTCAATACAAACACAACCTTGGTGATGTCAAAGTGACCGCAAGATATGGCTATGGGAAATAATGTGTGGTAACCTATGGTAAACAACACTTCCTCAAAACTGGTCTTCATTGCCCTGTGCTGCCCCTTACTATCTGTATAGTTTGTTTATATCCCTATATCTGTGGCTCAGCTGTGTCGTTCTCTCACTATCCAGATTCCTCAAAAATGGCTGTTGCATGCCCTGCCTCAGCTTTTATACAGCATATGAGAGACCTTCCTGATTGGCTGTGCTAATCCATGTGATGTGATAGCTGTAAGGCATTATTCAGAAGCTCACTTGGCCCTCCCAAAGTCAAGGCAGCATTCTTTGATTGATGCAATATTATCCAATGTGTGACCATTTTAGGCAAAACATTCTACAAATTTCTTTTGCATGGAGTCATTTCACCCATTTCTAATCAAAGAAGTACTGTAAAGTATTATCTATGTTTAACTCAAAAGTGCGACCTACAATGTATTCACTCCTGTTTCAGACATTTTTCTTTTTGTTTTTTCCTCTCCTTTTACCTAGAATCATAATAACTTTTGCTTTTTTTCATAAGTTTTTCATCAACATAAGCTATATGAGGACTTGTTTGATTGTAGCAGAAAATGTAGTTTTGAATGACACCATTCATAAACAAATTCTAAGTGGGGTGGAAGGGTGAAAAAGTGGAGTTATGTCAAAATTATTGGGGGTTTATATCTACTATATTTAATGTGCAGCATACACGACCTGTCAAAATGAAATGAATCCCAGTCAAAGGAGCACCAAGATGGCAGCAACAAGTTAAGTCAGTGAATCCCTGGCTGCCATGATAACCCACTGACACTTTGCGATGGCATGGAGGGAAGATCTGGATGCAAATCGTCACTCACCCTGGTTAGGAACACTTACAATGGGTACGGAAAGTATTTAGTCCTCTTTAAATTTTTCACTCTTTGTTTCATTGCAGCCATTTGGGAAAATAAAAAATATATATATTTTTTCACATTAATGTACACTCTGCACCCCATCTTGACTGAAAAAAACAGAAACGTAAAGATTTTTTGCAAATTTAATAAAAAAGAGTAACTGAAATATCACATGGTCATAAGTATTCAGACCCTTTGCTCAGACACTCATATTTAAGTCACATACTGTCCATTTCCTTGTGGTACTCCTTGAGATGATTCTACTTCTCATTGGAGTCCAGCTGTGTTTAATTAAACTGATAGGACTTGATTTGGAAAGGCGCACACCTGTCTATATAAGACCTCACAGCTCACAGTGCATGTCAGACCAAATGAGAATCATGAGGTCAAAGGAACTGGCCAAGAAACTCAGACAGAATTGTGTCAAAGCACAGATCTGGCCAAGGTTACAACATAATTTCTGCAATACTCAAGGTTGCTAAGAGCACAGTGGCCTCCATAATCCTTACAAATGTGGCACCCCTAGGGGTATTTGCCACAAAAATAGTTACTGACAGTAAATACAAATACTAAAATAGCAAGACTGCACTACCACCTCCGGCCAGAAGGGGGAGCTCCAGAGACTCCCCTTGATCCATTCTGGTCTGAGAGAAGAAATGGCAGTTGGGCTAAGGAGCTGAAAGTGAGAGGTCACACAGCTGAATTTCTAACAGCCCTATGACGGTTTCTAGGCCCAAATCACCGGCCTGAGGAGAAGAGGGATAGAGAAAAAGGACATTGTGAGAACCGGGTAGCATTAATCACTACACAGAACAGGCGCAAAGACGGATACCGGATCCATGGCTGTATTCATTATATATAATACAGCAACCGGAAAAACGTGAGGTGATATCAGCTTCACTAGGGCCGGACGCAGCAACAGACACAGAGTTCAGCGGTACTCCCGGAGGGGGTAAACCGATAAAAGGACTCGGGTTGCCCGTCGAACCAGGACCCGGAGGGGACAGATTGGGCCGGCAGCCAGTTCACATACAGCAGCAGGGCCACACAGAAATTGCGTACAATAAGAGGCGAAGACCCCGGCAGGGTCAAAGTAACTCAGAGTTCCCATACAGACTCCGGTGACAGGACTGGTTGTAAATCCTTTTATGTTAAAGTAAACTGGTTAAACATTTCAGTGCCTCAGTCTTTCATTTGGACAATAGCCATCTATCCAGGATCAGGATCATCACCGCTGAGAGAACCTGCTGCTGATCAAGTAAGTGCCTGTTCCCTCACGATACCCCTTACACTGTGCATTGCCTGAGGCCACAGCACCGGGTCAAGCCACCCGTGACATCCCCCTCAAGAGACAGACCCCATTGGTCCGGTGCTGGGTATCCCGGTCTCTTGGGCGTCACAATTGGCGTCACGAACAGGATTCAGTAAGCCCGTATACCGGGTATTGTGTGCCATGATTGGAGTCCAAAATTGTGAAAACTTGGATGAAAAATCTTGAAAATTGACTTTATTAAAGAAAATTCCATTTCCCATTGAAAACTATTGAAAGTGACTTTTCCCCATTGGTTATAATGGAGTAAAGATGGCCGCCATCCCCTGAGGTACTCACTTCATAACCGTTACGCACGAGACTGTTAATTGAGCTACGCCATCACCTGAGCCCCAGTTTAACTGAAAAACTTCAGAATCCGCCATTACAGAGCGCGGTGGGTGGGAGCAGCAGGGGGCGTGTCATTGTGGGCGGCACCAAGCTGAGCGCTCTGACATCAGAGCAAGGGGAAAATCGATCCTGCTGCACAGCGGAACGAATCTACACTATCCCGACGGAAGCGGAGGACCGGAAGGGTCCGGATTAACTAAGGGGGCACAGTATGTCGCAGCACGGAGACGCCGCAGCACCCAGCGACGCTAATGCAGCTGAAAGACAGAGTGTCGATAGAGAGTCCGGTAGCGCAGCGGTGCAAGGAGTGGCGCCCATCATGCCGGTGCTGATGCCATATACCCCGGGTGGCCCATGGCTTCCAATGTATGAAGAATTGAAGAAACAGGGTATAATTGTTGTTGATGTTGACTGGCGGAACTGTGAACCAACTGTATTGATAGGAATGAATGTGTTAGAGAACTGCTTTTCCGAAGTCATTTCTGTCTTACAGCAAATTGCTGAAACTGCCCAATCCTGCCAGCAGAGAGTTCTCAGGAGGGAAATAAAAGTATTGATGTTAAGGCAACAGGTAGAAGTTGCAGGTGGAGAAATCGGCAGTGTGAGGGTAAGTGATCCAACGTCTATTGTAATTCCACCAAAAACAGAAATGCTGGTATGGTGTAGAGCAGCCATTGGTACTAAGGGACGAGATTATCAAGCCTTAATAGAACCAGTGTACACCGACAGCAGGCCCACTATACTCACAGCACGAGGGATAGTCGAGGTACACCGGGGACGAGTGCCGGTACGACTTTTGAACTGTGGAGAGGAAGAGGTCACTTTGCCAAGGTATGCTACAATGGCAAAGCTATATACTGTTGACGACAATGCCATCACAACCATTGAGCCCTTAGAACCAACTAGTCAGGTGGAAGGCAATGGCTCAGATGGAGAAATGGAGGATTGGTGCCAACAGCTACACGTGGGCATAAATTCAACACCTACCCATCAAAAACAAGGGGTGTATAGGCTAGTGATGGAATATGAACAAGTCTTCAGTAAACACCCATTGGACTTCGGACGGATAGAAGGGGTAGAACACACAATCCCCACCGGTGACCATCCCCCAATAAAAGAAAGATATAGACCCATACCGCCCGCTCACTATCAATGTGCAAAAGATATGCTGAGGGAGATGAAACAGGCCGGGGTAATAAGAGACAGCTGTAGCCCCTGGGCGGTCCCTCTAGTGATTGTCAAAAAAAAAGACGGAACCATGAGAATGTGCGTAGACTACCGGCAGATTAATAACATCACCCATAAAGACGCCTACCCCTTGCCTAGGATAGAAGAGTCCTTGACTGCTTTGAAATCTGCTAATTATTTTTCCACCTTAGACTTAACAAGCGGGTATTGGCAAGTCCCTGTGGCTGAGAGAGATAAGGAAAAGACGGCATTCACCACATCAATGGGTCTAAGTGAATTTAATCGTATGCCATTCGGACTCTGCAATGCATCCGGTAGCTTCCAGCGGCTGATGGAGTGCTGCCTCGGACACAAGAACTTCGAGACCGTCCTCCTGTACCTAGATGATGTGATCGTCTACTCAAAGACTTACGAACAACACTTAAAAGACTTGGCAGAAGTGTTCAAAGCCTTATCCAGCTATGGCATGAAAATCAAGCCATCCAAATGTCACCTTCTCAAGCCAAAGGTACAGTACCTGGGACACATCGTGAGTTCGGAGGGAGTAGCACCGGATCCCGAGAAAATAACCGCTATAAGGGATTGGCCGAGACCTACCAGCGCAAAAGAAGTGAGGCAATTCCTGGGATTGGTGGGTTACTATCGCAGATTTATAAAAGGATTTACCAAGTTGGCAGCACCCTTGCAAGACGCCTTGGTAGGGCAGACGAAGAAACCTTCAAACCGAAACCCTCCTTTCCAGTGGAACGACGAAAGGGAAGACTCCTTTGAACAACTAAAGAAGGCACTAACCGGAGAAGAGGTTCTGGCATACCCAGATTACCATCAACCTTTCATCCTCTACACCGATGCCAGTAATGTGGGACTAGGAGCGGTGCTGTCACAAAAGCAAGAAGGTCGGGAGAAAGTCATCGCCTTTGCAAGTAGAAAGCTCCGGCCTACTGAAAGAAATTCAGAAAATTACAGCTCCTTCAAATTGGAACTACTGGCAGTAGTTTGGGCTGTGACTGAACGTTTCAAACATTATCTGGCCGCTGCAGAATTTATTGTCTATACTGACAACAATCCGTTGACCCACCTGGACACAGCCAAATTAGGTGCGTTAGAACAGCGATGGATAGCCCGGTTATCTAATTACAACTTCAAGATCAAGTATCGAGCAGGTCGCAAGAATGGAAATGCTGATGCCCTATCCCGGATGCCACACTTGAGAGATGTAGAAGAAGAAACGGGGGAGCTTGAAGAAATTGAACTACCAGCCTTCCATCATCCCAAGGCAAAACATCATCAGTCAAGTACATATCAGAAACAACAAGAGGTGAATTTTAATCCGTTAGCACACCATAGATGGGCTGACACCCAAGACAGCAATCCGGCTGTGAAGTTGGTGAAGGAACTGTTAACTGACCAAAGTGCATATCCCGATGAGGATGCCCCAGAAGAGACGCATCAACTCTGGAAAGAGAGAGGCAAAATGTTCCTGTATCAAGAGAAGCTCTGTAGAAGGTACACCAATCCGAAAACACATGAATTGGTTTGGCAGATTATCGTGCCTAAACAAGATGTCAAGATGGTCCTCGAAGCTTACCATAATGGTGCTGGTCACTTTGGTTGGAAAAAGTTAGAAGTACTTCTAAGAGAAAGATTTTATTGGGTCGGGATGAGAAAATCAATCGAACAGTGGTGCAGAAATTGTGGCCCGTGCAACCTCAGAAGAAACGATCAAAAGAACCAAAGAGCACCACTGCAGCCCATAATCACCAAACAACCACTTGAACTTGTAGCCATAGACCACGTGAAGTTAATACCAAGCCGGTCCGGCTATGTCTATGCCTTGACCATCGTGGACCATTATTCATGCTTCTTGGTAGTAGTACCCGTAAAAGATCTGACAGCAAAAACAGCAGCCAAAGCGTTCCAAACGTACTTTTGTAGACCCCATGGATATCCGGAACAGGTTCTCACCGACCAAGGTACAGCCTTTGAATCAGAGATCTTCAGAGAATTCTGTAATATGTATGGTTGCAAAAAGATCCGGACGACGGCCTATCATCCACAAACAAACGGCTTATGCGAGAAGATGAACCATATTGTAATAGACCTACTAAAGACTTTACCTGAGACAGAAAGGAATCAATGGCCAGAGAAATTGCCTGACTTGGTGGATCTGTATAATCATGTCCCGGTGAGCTCCACCAACTGCACCCCAGCTTACCTTATGCGTGCAAGACCCGGCCAATTACCAATCGATCTAGAAATGGGAATTCTGAAACCAGACGCAGAAGTTCAAGACTCCAATTGGGATATCATACGGCAAAAGCAGTATCGCCAAGTGCAAGAGAGTGTGGAAAGAAGCCTTCAGCAAACTAGAGAAAGACAAGAGCGAACTTTCAACCAGAATGCTCTAGCGACCCCATTAAGACCGGGTGACCAAGTGCTCAAGAGAAATCGTCGAACCAATAAACTGGACAATCAGTGGGAAGCCGTACCCTACACAGTTTTACCAACAAGAGTGGATAATCCTAAAATGTGTCTCATTAGCAAAAACGGAGGCTTAACATCTGTACTAGTGTCAAGAGACAATCTTAAATTATGTCCGGAAGCATTGAAAGAGCCAGACGTTGTCCAGCCAGAACCAGAAGTTATTCAACCCATACAGGTTCAACCAGTAAAGGAAAAAGAAGAGGAAGTGTATCACACCTGTATAGGAGACTTTCCCAAAACCCTACTAACATACCATGGTGCAGTAGTGGTTCCCATGGTGGCCTTTTACCCAACACCGAACCCAATACCAGAAGTCCCAAGACAGGAAGAGGCTGACCCCGTACTACAGGAGGTTCCAGGCCAGGAAGAACAGATTCCTGGTCAGAGTAATCCCATTCACGGTGGACTTGCCAACTCCATAGTCGTGGAATTATCTTTAGCAGAGCGGGCAGATACTACATCCGCAGTAGACAGTAGTACACCACATGAAGAGACACCGCTATTACGTAGATCACAGCGTAGTACCCAGGGTCAATTACCGGCCAGGTATGCAGATTACCAACTATAAAGCTCATAATGTGAATTGTATATATGTTATGCCGTATATAGTTAAACAGAAAATGTAGTATAGTCATTGTTATCAGTCTGCAACGTTTAAGCCCAGTGCCTACAGAGACTTGTCTGTATGAACTTTTTGCATATTCTTGAACTTGTTATCAGCCCGGAGGCACTAAATCAAAGCTCCGGAAAGACTGCTTTTTGAACTTTGCTTTTTGCTCTTTTTGAACTTTCTTTAGACTTTATATTGATAACTCCGTTGGAAAAATGGAACTAAATTCCTGGACACTAAGTACAGTGCCTTTCCTAATACCTTCAAGGATAGAACTGTATTAATGGACGCTATTTGAAGTGACTTTTTACAGAACTCTATTTTTGTTTCCTTGAGTGGTTTTTGTAACTTTTCATTTTTAAGACTCTGTACCTATTAATTGTTATTTCAAAATGTTATCGTCCCACAGTCCCGGAGTACTGTTCTTAACTAAGGGGGAATGTGGCACCCCTAGGGGTATTTGCCACAAAAATAGTTACTGACAGTAAATACAAATACTAAAATAGCAAGACTGCACTACCACCTCCGGCCAGAAGGGGGAGCTCCAGAGACTCCCCTTGATCCATTCTGGTCTGAGAGAAGAAATGGCAGTTGGGCTAAAGAGCTGAAAGTGAGAGGTCATACAGCTGAATTTCTAACAGCCCTATGACGGTTTCCAGGCCTAAATCACCGGCCTGAGGAGAAGAGGGATAGAGAAAAAGGACATTGTGAGAACCGGGTAGCATTAATCACTACCCAGAACAGGCGCAAAGACGGATACCGGATCCGTGGCTGTATTCATTATATATAATACAGCAACCGGAAAAACGTGAGGTGATATCAGCTTCACTAGGGCCGGACGCAGCAACAGACACAGAGTTCAGCGGTACTCCCGGAGGGGGTAAACCGATAAAAGGACTCGGGTTGCCCGTCGAATCAGGACCCGGAGGGGACAGATTGGGCCGGCAGCCAGTTCACATACAGCAGCAGGGCCACACAGAAATTGCGTACAATAAGAGGCGAAGACCCCGGCAGGGTCAAAGTAACTCAGAGTTCCCATACAGACTCCGGTGACAGGACTGGTTGTAAATCCTTTTATGTTAAAGTAAACTGGTTAAACATTTCAGTGCCTCAGTCTTTCATTTGGACAATAGCCATCTATCCAGGATCAGGATCATCACCGCTGAGAGAACCTGCTGCTGATCAAGTAAGTGCCTGTTCCCTCACGATACCCCTTACACTGTGCATTGCCTGAGGCCACAGCACCGGGTCAAGCCACCCGTGACATCCCCCTCAAGAGACAGACCCCATTGGTCCGGTGCTGGGTATCCCGGTCTCTTGGGCATCACACATGGAAGAACTTTGGGACCATCAGAAGTCTTCCTAGACCTGGGCGTCCAGCTAAACTGAGCAATCATGAAAGAAGAGCCTTGGTGAGAGAGGTAAAGAAGAACCTCAAGATAACTGTGGCTGAGCTCCAGAGATGCAGTAGTGAGATGGGAGACAGTTTCACAAAATCAACTATCACTGCAGCCCTCCACCAGTCGGGCCTTTATGGCAGAGTGGCCCGACGGAAGCCTCTCCTCAGTGCAAAATATATGAAAGCCCGCATAGAGTTTGCTAAAAAACACAAGAAAGACTCCCAGACTATGAGAAATAAGATTCTCTGGTCTGATGAGACAAATATAGACCTTTTTTGGTGATAATTCTAAGCGGTATGTGTGGAGAAAATCAGGCACTGCTCATCACCTGCCCAATACAATCCTAACAGTGAAACATGGTGGTGGCAGCATCATGCTATGGGGGTGTTTTTCAGCTGCAGGGACAGGATGACTGGTTGTCATTGAAGGAAACATGAATGCAGCCAAGTGCAGAGATATCCTGGATGAAAACCTCTTCCAGATTGCTCTGGACCTCAGTCTTGGCCAAAGGTTCACCTTCCAACAAGACAATGACCCTAAGCACACAGCTAAAATAACAAAGGAGTAGTGTCAGAACAACTCTGTGACTCATTCTTGACTGGCCCAGTCAGAGCATTGGCCTAAACCCATCTCTTGAGAAATCTGAAAATGGCTGTCCACCAACGTTCATGGCAGTGGATCCCCAAATCCAGGTGTGAAAAACTTGTTGCATCATTCCCAAGAAGACTCATGGCTGTACTAGCTCAAAAGGATGCGTCTAATACTGAGCAAATGGTCGGAATACTTATGATCATGTGATTTCAGTTTTTCTTTTTTTATACATTTGCAAAAATTACTACATTTCTGTTTTTTTTCAGTCACGATGGGGTGCAGAGTGTACATTGATGAGAAAAAAAAGAACTCTTTTGAATTTACCAAATGGCTGTAATGAAACAAAGAGCTGCTAAAGGCTGTCAGCAGTAATTAGATGGTAAACAGCAGTGGTTTGAGCTAGCTGTGATTTCTGCTGTTAGAGGCAGTTGCTGACTTCCTAACACAGCCGGTACCTGCCTTGTATGGAGCAGGCTCAGCCCTTGAACCAGCACTGTACACCAGCACCTGATGCTTGACATTAAGTATATGTACATCACATGTCAGGAAGGTGTTACAGGTATGTTCCCACCATATCTAATGAAAAGGAAAAACTGTGTGTTAGAAAAAGGCTTCTGTTAAAGTGGGTTGTCTGGGTTTGGCATGAAAGTCTACAGTAACTCGCACTGTCAGGATTCTCAGTTGCCAGTTCCGGGAGATGCTGTCATGTGATTGCAAGTAAACAATATGCATACTCCAGGCCAGATTCCAACTAGATATGCATGGCCTCACTCAATGCAAGTCAATTGAGCGAGCATGCACACATCTAGTCGTAATGTGGCCGGATGTATGCATATTACATATTTGTGGTCACATAACTGCATGCTCCAGACACTGGAGAATCCTGACAACGTCCGCTGTGCTCAATGTGACAAATCACAAATCTTTTGTGCCAAACCTCACTTTCGTGCCAAACCTGGACAACCCTTATAAATATAGCTGCATATAAACACTTCTTCATTTGCCCTCACTCCTGAATGCTCCTTTCCTTCTTTACTTTATATTGACTCTATATGTGATGGGTAAATTGGACTGAGCCCTTTAGATTGAGGCGCTCCTACATATAAACCCTGCTAGAGTACTGTATGATGGGTGCTTTCTTCTCTAACTCCATAACACAGATGCAATATAAATGATATATGGATGCCTGTATCAATTATGAATACTCTTCATATACTCCTATAGGCACTTTGAGACTGCATGCTGCATATTTCATAGCTTATATAACCATATGAAAAGCCTTATATATAATACTGTTTCGACTCAGAAAATAAGGATGCGACAAGGATGCAAAAAAATGTGTGAGATTGGCCTGAGGGCTCTCGCACATGTAAGTGAGAGGTATGCGTAATGCCAAGGATGGGAAGGGATCTTAGTCCATAAATCTTAGCTCAAAAGCCTGTTATAGGCACTGAAGTGGTTAATTATAGTCATTTGTTATAAAATGTATAAACTACTTTTGAAATAGCGTCCACTTTTGACTTGTTCACATGGGGAGAGTCTTGGAAGTAGAGCAGATGACAGGTGCTGTCTAATGTCTCCCCATCAGTGGTGCCGCCGGCGCTGAATGCATCACTACCCGCAGCAGGAAGCAGCTCACACCTCCAGGGATCACATGTAATAAGGCTATTGGTGTCATGTCATTTTCACAGAGAACTATCAGCATCTCAGTTTCTTCTCGTATGTTTAGATACTTTAATATCCTTACTATAGTTTTATCGTTTTTCCTATGCGTCATTAATTGCTAATACATCATTCTTCTTCATCGCAGGTTTGGTACAGTAAAGTGTTAATGATTCTCACATACATTTCTGAGTTGTTCTGTCTGACTTGAATATAACATCCTATTCCTTCCAGTGTGCTGATTACAATTCTTGCCCGAATCCTAATTTTTATCTTTACTCCCGCACGTTGCGCACAGTATATGAATATATCCATCTCTTTCCCCCTAAAGGAAAAACTCTTGCTAAAAATTAAGTTGGGCTAGAGCAAACTACAGCGTTACATTCCCAGCAGGATACCTCTTCAGTTCTCCATGTGGTTGCAAAACAAAAGGTCGGAACTAAAAAGTATCTGTGAAATTATTTAATCTACAGTTGTTCTGTGAGGAAAAAGTGTATTTTTGAGCACAGTATTCCGCTGTGAATCGTGTTCATGTTGAGCACTTTTTCTGCAATGACGGTAGTTTTCAAGTCTCGGATCTGCATCAAACCTACGCTGTAAAAACTCTGACCATCAGTGGAAAAAGGCTGCCCTAATCCTGAGACCACCCCATGAAAATACTGAATCTAGGCGTTGTGACGACATATTTGTCTTTTCAAGAGTATGAGAGTTACGTGAATAGACTAGGCACTTGTATATGTTATTTCTGGTTCATGTGGCAGAATTCCATACCAAATCTGCAAGAAACACCTTCATGTGTGCATGGTCCTAGGTCTACTTCTTACCGAGCAGGTTAAATATAGCTTTTCTTATGAATAATATTTTAGACAATATTAGTATGTATGAGCATTTGGATGTATCCTGGTTTTGGCTAGACTCTGGTTTCGTAGGTCTTATACAGAGGCATATTATAGCTCAATACAAGATTTGAAGCACCAAGTGTTTTTTTTCATTTTAGCGTTGCAATGATGTAAGTACCCTGCCCCTAGTAATACACTTTCCAGCCGCTGTCTTCTGCTCCTCCCGGTTCTGCTCCAATATCTTGTGACCATATTATGACTGAATAAAAGTCAGCGGTAATGGTCACAAGCTCTCAGTGTAAGTCTATGAGAGCCTTCTTCTGGCCTCCACCTTGCTCATAGGCTTACACTGAGTAGTGATTTCCTGCTTTGTCCAGCAAACACTGGAGGGTTCCGGCAGGTCATAACCTGCAGAAGACGACTGGATGCGATGCTGATAACAGATGAAGATGGTGGCTGGTTGGTATAGTACTAGGGGTACAGAACTTACATTAGTGATAGCACTCCGGCAGAGAAGTAAAGAAACAAAAAACACTGGAGTGGTACTTTAAGAATGAAGATCTGTAGACATATATCTTTCTAAACCTCTGATTCTGTATGATATCACATTTATACATATTAGTCCAATTAATTAACAGAACACATTGAGCACAATGATAAACACACAGGGCCTGCCAGATGATATTACCAGACCACAGACAATGTATAGTTCAAAAAAATATATATTTTATTTATACAAAAAGGAATAAAAACATCCATATAATACAATCTCATAAATGTGGAAAAAATTCCTCCGCACCAATGTCTGGTTTAAAGTGCGGTGCATATAAGCTAAACAACAACCCCTCTTGGGTACTGTATGGTAAATATAAATAACTTTATTCCTGGTTGTTGTTACTTGGAGGCAAATCTCTAGGTCCGCCTGAAGCAATATATTCAGTCAATTGGTATATCAATGTATTAGCACAATTTACTTGAGCGCCAGCCCATAAGCTTATATGGACTTAATAATACGTCAAGATTTGCTGCCATAATAAAGCCTCCATGTACCACTAATGACTAAAAATGTAGGCCATGCTAGCATATATTCAGATGACTAAGATGTAAAATAGAAGACCATAATTACCTCTATGCACACACACGAGACCAGCTTATACCCCTACGCGCGTTTCGATATGTTCTTCCTCTGGGGGCGTGTAGTAAGAAAGGGAAGGAGGGCTATTTAAAATACCATCAGCCAATCATCTATTCTCCGGCAATACCACGTGTGAATACAGATGTCAGCGTTACATCCGGAGCGCCGGATCAGTGATGACGCTCCGCTGCGTTGCCTAGTGACCATGACGCTCTCCTATGTCAGCGTTATATCCGGAGCGCCGGATCTGTGATGACGCTCCGCTGCATTGCCTAGTGACCATGACGCTCTCCTATATCAGCGTTACATCCGGAGCGCCGAATCAATGATGACGCACCACTACATTGCCTAGTAGCCATGACGATCCCCTAACATGCCCATTAACCTAATGCGCAACCACTAGCAAACGGCCTATCATAGTTACCCTCGCCGGATCAGTAATGACACACCGCTATGTTGCCTAGTAACCATGGCGCTACCCTAACACGCCCATAAACGTAATGCGCAACCGCATGCAAACAGCCTATCATAGTTATCCATCGCCCAAAGCTCTGTATGAGCACAAGAGCGATAGCTGATTCAGGCCACCAAGCAATCTTAATAATAAAAGGTATTTCATATACTTTGCGCATTGTCAGGAACGCCAAATCAATGATGGTATACTGCTATTTTTCTTAATGGCCAAGATGTTTTCCTGACTCAAAGGGTACAATGATCTTAACGCCGCCCATCTGCTAATGCGCAGCTGCAAGAGAACGGATCAACAGTTGTAAGCTCAATAGCCTATCATCCAAGGCTCTACATAGAGGGCAAACAGAATCGCCATAAGTAAGTTAAATCATCCATTGTCAATACAATGCATCCACAATATGTGTATGCTACGCCATGCAACTACGTTACTATAGGTAAAAAATTCTGTATATTACCATCCACAACTAGGATCCAGCAAACTTGGAAAAATAACATAATTGTCCCAATTCACCGCAAGGGGGATAACCATGATATATTAACCCACAACCCAATTAGACAAGGGTAGTGAAAATAAAATTAAAAAATGAATAAATAAGGAAATGAAAAACTAAAATACATAAAACAAAATACAAGGGCATCATGCGACATAAATATCGCCACCCTCATAGGGATGGACAATCATCTCAATATTCATATAGACAGGCATAAATACATTTAAACAAGTGATTGTGTATAAGTCAGCGTGGGAGTAGTGGCGCATGTATACCCGGAGCCTCAGCTGTAAGGATCCACGCACCTCCGGAGGCGGCGGGACCCACATCCCAGCCCAATAATGGGGTGAGGTAGGGGGCACCAGCCTAAGCCAGAAGTGAGAGAATCCAGCCTTAGAGCCGGTATCATGCGCACATCCCAACGCTATACAAGAACATGTGAGAAAAAGTGTTGATGTGATGACAAAATACATCATACATAATATTTATCCATAGTAATATACTAAACACATTGTATAGCAATGCAAGAAAAAACCTACCCAATTGGGGCAATATATAATAAAGTGCTTATGTGCTAAAGTGATTAAACCAACATTTATATTAAGTTAATAATGATGATCCCCCGCGGTTTTCCATGATATCTGTTCTTAAAAGGAACTCCATTTCCAAGTTCTTCTGAGTCTGTATCCATTTTTCAACCACCCAAGGTTGATACATAGTGTTAGAGCCTTGAACGTAGTAAAAAGCATATATATGGCGTCCATAGGTTTTCAATTACACGTGCACCATCACAAAATCAAGTAGGTCAGAGCCGGAGATTGATCAATGATTGGTGTCAGATAAACTAAAGACATATAAAGAGAAAATAAAACAATTAAAATACATAACCAAAAACCCACTAAATCCCCTAAAAACTGTATCAGATAATTGACAACAAGAATATTGATTATAGAAAAGCCCCAAAACCAAGACTTTCATTTAAACCCTGAGGGGCCATGGTACCTAATCTATAGATCCACCGGCTCTCCACTTGAGCCAGGGTCCTACCAATGTCTCCTCCTCGTATTCCCATAGTTACAGAGTCTATGCCCCTTATTACCAATCCAACCGTACTACATGCATGATATTTCTTAAAATGTCTTGGCAACGTTTTTAAGCTGGTTTCATCCTCCACTGTTCTGGCCTTTTCTATATCTCTGCAGTGTTCTCTAATGCGGATTTTTAATTCTCGGGAAGTAAGACCGATATAAATTTTCCCGCAGGGACAGGTGGCATGATAAATTACTCCCCTAGTTGAGCATGTTATATGTTTTCTGATGTTGTATTTCTTTGTACCATCCGAATTTAAAAAGATCTTAGATTTGATGGTATTAGAACAGGCCTTACATAGACCGCATGGATAAAAACCAGCATTGGTAACTTCAGCTAATTTTTTGTTTGAACTGGTTGGATTATAGAAACTATGAACCAGAGTATCAGACAAATTCTTAGACCTTCTGATATACCAATTGACTGAATATATTGCTTCAGGCGGACCTAGAGATTTGCCTCCAAGTAACAACAACCAGGAATAAAGTTATTTATATTTACCATACAGTACCCAAGAGGGGTTGTTGTTTAGCTTATATGCACCGCACTTTAAACCAGACATTGGTGCGGAGGAATTTTTTCCACATTTATGAGATTGTATTATATGGATGTTTTTATTCCTTTTTGTATAAATAAAATATATATTTTTTTGAACTATACATTGTCTGTGGTCTGGTAATATCATCTGGCAGGCCCTGTGTGTTTATCTGTATGATATCACAGTTCATTTTTCTTTCTCAGATTTGTATTGAAAGCAAAAAAATCAATACGCTTTGTTCCACCAGATTTCTTTTTATGGAAAAGACTCTATAAAACAGTGCCATATGGAGACATCATATGGTCGCACATCGAATGCTTATGCTCAGTGTGGTAGAGTAGTGACTCCATGAGTCTCTGATTCTGATTCATGAGGATATAGCATTACCTGCAGTATAAAATAAATGTATTTGTAGAAAATTTGAGACATCACAAATGGGGTATCTTCAAGTACAGTAGTACATTTTTTACTTTCAAAATGACCTGTAGAGTTCACTGTAAGCAATTTTATTCTTCATAATGTTAAAGCTCAGTTCTCTCTACGATCTAAGTCAATAATAGCATTTTATTTCTTTATGTCTTGGATTACATTGAATTTCATCATTTCCTCGCACGAATATATTTACTTAAATATCCTTCCACATTGACATTGGCGGGAACGGTGCCGCCGAATGTATGACTCAGCCTCCAGATATTTGAGGTGTGACTTTGATGAATACCTCAGAGTCAGAGTTAAACTCCTATCATCATCAAAACCTAAATAAATGAGCAGAGATTTTTTTTCCCCTAATAATGGCACTTAGCAGCATTTCAGATTTCCATTCTTGCTCTGTTTCAAGGTTATTTATGCAAAGATTTAGATTCAAATGTACAGAAGTAATTGACTCCATTTATATTTTCATGAAATGAAATCAAAGGTGAATCGAGCGAGCCTGAAAGGGGTTAGGGAGGGTTTGCTATCTCCCAGATGAACAGGATTCCAATTAATTGTTATTTTCTTTATGTAAAGTGAACTGTGCTGCATTGTGCTGCAAACTAAATAGAGAGCAAACTAAATATATTTCTGTATCTTCTCTTCTTGTGTTCAAATCTAATATATATTTGTTACAGTAGAAAGCTAAATAATATTATTACTATACAAAATCAAAGGGGTTTTTCACTTTAGGAAAAGTGAACCCGGCACACTTTTGGATATCTAGTGTATCAAACAAAGCAGGTACTCAACTGTTGTGAATTCTGTTGTCGAACTCCCTCCTGTGGTCGTGAGTGGTACTTCGGCGAGTTCTGTCTATGGGCTCCCTCTGGTGGCTATGAGTGAAGCTGCTGCTTCTGAGGTTCCTTACACAGGTGACGTGGGTTGTCCTTTGGTTGGCTGCTCTATTTAACTCCTCTCAGATCGTTACTCCATGCCAGCTGTCAATGTTTTTGCATTTGTTCAGTTCGCTCCTGGATCTCTCTGGTGACCTGCCTTCTCCTGCAGAAGCTAAGTTCCTGATAGTAATTATTTGTTCACTGTTTTCTTGTCCAGCTGGTTTTCATGATTTTGTCTTGCTAGCTGGAAGCTCTGGGATGCAGAGTGGTCCCTCCGCACCGTGAGTCGGTGCGGAGGTCTTTTTTGCACACTCTGCGTGGTCTTTTGTAGGTTTTTGTGCTGATCGCAAAGTTACCTTTCCTATCCTCTGTCTATTTAGTAAGTCTGGCCTCCCTTTGCTGAAACCTGTTTCATCTCTGCGTTTGTGACTTTCATCTTTACTCACAGTCAATATATGTGGGGGGCTTCCTTTACCTTTGGGGAATTTCTCTGAGGCAAGGTAGGCTTTATTTTCTATCTATAGGGCTAGATAGTTCTTAGGCTGTGACGAGGCGCCTAGGTCTGGTCAGGAACGCTCCACGGCTATTTCTAGTGTGTGTGATAGGATTAGGGCTTGCGGTCAGAAGAGCTCCCACATTCCAGAGCTCGTCCTGTATGAGGTTTAACTATCAGGTCATTCCGGGTGCTCCTAACCACCAGGTCATAACAGTACAGCTTTAAGTAAATAGGGCAGCACACTGCAGCGCCAAAACATGCAAACTTGAAAACACAAAATTTGAACTGCATTACTGCACTGAAAATATGAAAAATGAGAGCTTTTAGCGCATAAAAATGGCCAATTTTATGTGTACCTCGTAGCCACGTATAAGAGAGATGCCTTATCGTGGCTACGAGGTACACATAAAATTGGCCATTTTTATGCGCTAAAAGCTCTCATTTTTCATATTTTCAGTGCAGTAATGCAGTTCAAATTTTGTGTTTTCAAGTTTGCATGTTTTGGCGCTGCAGTGTGCTGCCCTATTTACTTAAATATATACGAGTTGGCGACTCTGGGTTCAGCACCTGTTCACACTGTGTCTATGTTTGGATGTGCAGATCAGGTTTTTTGAAATGTATTCTCTAGCCTTCTGATCGTGCACTCCCCGCCTCCTAGCTTCAGGTGTTTTAATTATAATAGGTCCAATACCCCTCCACAGTGAGAGAGAATTTGAGTCCAAGGAGAGGTTTCACATGTACCCATTCAGATGGAGACGTTTATTCTCAGAGAGGTAGGTCAAGCATAGGGCCTCGTATAAGAGAGATGCCTTATCGTGGCTACGAGGTACACATAAAATTGGCCATTTTTATGCGCTAAAAGCTCTCATTTTTCATATTTTCAGTGCAGTAATGCAGTTCAAATTTTGTGTTTTCAAGTTTGCATATTTTGGCGCTGCAGTGTGCTGCCCTATTTACTTAAATATATACGAGTTGGCGACTCTGGGTTCAGCACCTGTTCACACTGTGTCTATGTTTGGATGTGCAGATCAGGTTTTTTGAAATGTATTCTCTAGCCTTCTGATCGTGCACTCCCCGCCTCCTAGCTTCAGGTGTTTTAATTATAATAGGTCCAATACCCCTCCACAGTGAGAGAGAATTTGAGTCCAAGGAGAGGTTTCACATGTACCCATTCAGATGGAGACGTTTATTCTCAGAGAGGTAGGTCAAGCGTAGGGCCTCGTATAAGAGAGATGCCTTATCGTGGCTACGAGGTACACATAAAATTGGCCATTTTTATGCGCTAAAAGCTCTCATTTTTCATATTTTCAGTGCAGTAATGCAGTTCAAATTTTGTGTTTTCAAGTTTGCATGTTTTGGCGCTGCAGTGTGCTGCCCTATTTACTTAAATATATACGAGTTGGCGACTCTGGGTTCAGCACCTGTTCACACTGTGTCTATGTTTGGATGTGCAGATCAGGTTTTTTGAAATGTATTCTCTAGCCTTCTGATCGTGCACTCCCCGCCTCCTAGCTTCAGGTGTTTTAATTATAATAGGTCCAATACCCCTCCACAGTGAGAGAGAATTTGAGTCCAAGGAGAGGTTTCACATGTACCCATTCAGATGGAGACGTTTATTCTCAGAGAGGTAGGTCAAGCGTAGGGCCTCGTATAAGAGAGATGCCTTATCGTGGCTATGAGGTACACATAAAATTGGCCATTTTTATGCGCTAAAAGCTCTCATTTTTCATATTTTCAGTGCAGTAATGCAGTTCAAATTTTGTGTTTTCAAGTTTGCATGTTTTGGCGCTGCAGTGTGCTGCCCTATTTACTTAAATATATACGAGTTGGCGACTCTGGGTTCAGCACCTGTTCACACTGTGTCTATGTTTGGATGTGCAGATCAGGTTTTTTGAAATGTATTCTCTAGCCTTCTGATCGTGCACTCCCCGCCTCCTAGCTTCAGGTGTTTTAATTATAATAGGTCCAATACCCCTCCACAGTGAGAGAGAATTTGAGTCCAAGGAGAGGTTTCACATGTACCCATTCAGATGGAGACGTTTATTCTCAGAGAGGTAGGTCAAGCGTAGGGCCTCGTATAAGAGAGATGCCTTATCGTGGCTACGAGGTACACATAAAATTGGCCATTTTTATGCGCTAAAAGCTCTCATTTTTCATATTTTCAGTGCAGTAATGCAGTTCAAATTTTGTGTTTTCAAGTTTGCATGTTTTGGCGCTGCAGTGTGCTGCCCTATTTACTTAAATATATACGAGTTGGCGACTCTGGGTTCAGCACCTGTTCACACTGTGTCTATGTTTGGATGTGCAGATCAGGTTTTTTGAAATGTATTCTCTAGCCTTCTGATCGTGCACTCCCCGCCTCCTAGCTTCAGGTGTTTTAATTATAATAGGTCCAATACCCCTCCACAGTGAGAGAGAATTTGAGTCCAAGGAGAGGTTTCACATGTACCCATTCAGATGGAGACGTTTATTCTCAGAGAGGTAGGTCAAGCGTAGGGCCTCGTATAAGAGAGATGCCTTATCGTGGCTATGAGGTACACATAAAATTGGCCATTTTTATGCGCTAAAAGCTCTCATTTTTCATATTTTCAGTGCAGTAATGCAGTTCAAATTTTGTGTTTTCAAGTTTGCATGTTTTGGCGCTGCAGTGTGCTGCCCTATTTACTTAAATATATACGAGTTGGCGACTCTGGGTTCAGCACCTGTTCACACTGTGTCTATGTTTGGATGTGCAGATCAGGTTTTTTGAAATGTATTCTCTAGCCTTCTGATCGTGCACTCCCCGCCTCCTAGCTTCAGGTGTTTTAATTATAATAGGTCCAATACCCCTCCACAGTGAGAGAGAATTTGAGTCCAAGGAGAGGTTTCACATGTACCCATTCAGATGGAGACGTTTATTCTCAGAGAGGTAGGTCAAGCGTAGGGCCTCGTATAAGAGAGATGCCTTATCGTGGCTACGAGGTACACATAAAATTGGCCATTTTTATGCGCTAAAAGCTCTCATTTTTCATATTTTCAGTGCAGTAATGCAGTTCAAATTTTGTGTTTTCAAGTTTGCATGTTTTGGCGCTGCAGTGTGCTGCCCTATTTACTTAAATATATACGAGTTGGCGACTCTGGGTTCAGCACCTGTTCACACTGTGTCTATGTTTGGATGTGCAGATCAGGTTTTTTGAAATGTATTCTCTAGCCTTCTGATCGTGCACTCCCCGCCTCCTAGCTTCAGGTGTTTTAATTATAATAGGTCCAATACCCCTCCACAGTGAGAGAGAATTTGAGTCCAAGGAGAGGTTTCACATATACCCATTCAGATGGAGACGTTTATTCTCAGAGAGGTAGGTCAAGCGTAGGGCCTCGTATAAGAGAGATGCCTTATCGTGGCTACGAGGTACACATAAAATTGGCCATTTTTATGCGCTAAAAGCTCTCATTTTTCATATTTTCAGTGCAGTAATGCAGTTCAAATTTTGTGTTTTCAAGTTTGCATGTTTTGGCGCTGCAGTGTGCTGCCCTATTTACTTAAATATATACGAGTTGGCGACTCTGGGTTCAGCACCTGTTCACACTGTGTCTATGTTTGGATGTGCAGATCAGGTTTTTTGAAATGTATTCTCTAGCCTTCTGATCGTGCACTCCCCGCCTCCTAGCTTCAGGTGTTTTAATTATAATAGGTCCAATACCCCTCCACAGTGAGAGAGAATTTGAGTCCAAGGAGAGGTTTCACATGTACCCATTCAGATGGAGACGTTTATTCTCAGAGAGGTAGGTCAAGCGTAGGGCCTCGTATAAGAGAGATGCCTTATCGTGGCTACGAGGTACACATAAAATTGGCCATTTTTATGCGCTAAAAGCTCTCATTTTTCATATTTTCAGTGCAGTAATGCAGTTCAAATTTTGTGTTTTCAAGTTTGCATGTTTTGGCGCTGCAGTGTGCTGCCCTATTTACTTAAATATATACGAGTTGGCGACTCTGGGTTCAGCACCTGTTCACACTGTGTCTATGTTTGGATGTGCAGATCAGGTTTTTTGAAATAACAGTACAGCTGGCCCAAAGTATTAATGCATCTCAATAGAGGGATAAGAGAAGTTCTGAGACCATTTTTTTTCTTTGCACTGTGTTTTGTCTTTCTTTTCCCCTAGACCTTTGGGTGGTTCAGGACACAGGTGTAGACATGGACATTCAAGGTCTGTCCTCTTGTGTGGATCATCTCACTGAAAGGGTACAAAACATTCAAGATTTTGTGGTTCAGAATCCTATGTTAGAACCTAGAATTCCTATTCCTGACTTATTTTCTGGGGATAGATCTAGGTTCTTGAATTTCAAAAATAATTGTAAACTGTTTCTAGCTTTGAAACCCCGCTCCTCTGGTGACCCCGTTCAAAAGGTAAAAATCATTATTTCTTTGTTGCGTGGTGACCCTCAAGACTGGGCATTTTCCCTTGCGCCAGGAGATCCTGCATTGCGTGATGTTGATGCGTTTTTTCTGGCACTTGGATTGCTTTATGATGAACCTGATTCAGTGGATCAGGCAGAGAAAATCTTGCTGGCTTTGTGTCAGGGTCAGGATGAAGCAGAGGTGTACTGTCAAAAGTTTAGAAAGTGGTCTGTGCTTACTCAGTGGAATGAATGTGCCCTGGCGGCAATTTTCAGAAAGGGTCTTTCTGAAACCCTTAAGGATGTCATGGTGGGATTTCCCACGCCTGCTGGTCTGAATGAGTCTATGTCTTTGGCCATTGAGATCGATCGGCGCATGCGTGAGCGCAAAGCTGTGCACCATCTGGCGGTATTCTCTGAGCATAAGCCTGAGCCTATGCAGTGTGATAGGACTTTGACCAGAGCTGAACGGCAAGAACACAGACGTCGGAATGGGCTGTGTTTTTACTGTGGTGAATCCACTCATGCTATCTCCGATTGTCCTAAGCGCACTAAGCGGTTCGCTAGGTCTGCCACCATTGGTACGGTACAGTCTAAATTTCTTTTTTCCGTTACTCTGATTTGCTCTCTGTCGTCCTATTCTGTAATGGCATTTGTGGATTCAGGCGCTGCCCTGAATTTGATGGACTTGGAGTTTGCCAGGCGCTGTGGTTTTTTCTTGGAGCCCTTGCAGTATCCTATTCCATTGAGAGGAATCGATGCTACGCCTTTGGCCAAGAATAAGCCTCAGTACTGGACTCAATTGACCATGTGCATGGCTCCTGCACATCAGGAGGATATTCGCTTTTTGGTGTTGCATAATTTGCATGATGTAGTCGTTTTGGGGTTGCCATGGCTACAGGTCCATAATCCAGTGTTGGATTGGAAATCTATGTCTGTGTCCAGTTGGGGTTGACAGGGGGTACATGGTAATGTTCCATTGCTCTCAATTTCACCTTCCACTCCGTCTGAAGTCCCTGAGTTTTTATCAGATTACCGGGATGTATTTGAAGAGCCCAAATCTGGTGCCCTACCTCCTCATAGGGATTGCGACTGTGCTATTGATTTGATTCCTGGTAGTAAGTTTCCTAAGGGCCGTCTGTTTAATTTATCTGTGCCAGAGCACGCCGCTATGCGGAGTTATGTAAAGGAATCCTTGGAGAAGGGTCATATTCGCCCGTCGTCGTCACCATTGGGAGCAGGGTTCTTTTTTGTGGCCAAGAAGGATGGTTCTTTGAGACCTTGTATTGATTACCGCCTTCTTAATAAGATCACAGTCAAATTTCAGTATCCTTTGCCGCTGCTGTCTGATTTATTTGCTCGGATTAAGGGGGCTAGTTGGTTCACCAAGATAGATCTTCGTGGTGCGTATAATCTTGTGCGAATTAAACAGGGTGATGAATGGAAGACGGCATTTAATACGCCCGAGGGCCATTTTGAGTACCTGGTTATGCCATTCGGGCTTTCTAATGCTCCATCTGTGTTTCAGTCCTTTATGCATGACATCTTCCGAGAGTACCTGGATAGATTCATGATTGTATATTTGGATGACATTTTGGTCTTTTCGGATGATTGGGAATCTCATGTGAAGCAGGTCAGATTGGTGTTCCACGTCCTTCGTGCAAATTCCTTGTTTGTGAAGGGGTCAAAGTGTCTCTTTGGAGTTCAGAAGGTTTCATTTTTGGGTTT
Organism: Ranitomeya imitator; assembly: GCF_032444005.1. Classification (NCBI taxonomy): domain Eukaryota; kingdom Metazoa; phylum Chordata; class Amphibia; order Anura; family Dendrobatidae; genus Ranitomeya; species Ranitomeya imitator. The sequence continues at coordinate 1,109,041,006 of NC_091282.1, forward strand.
CATTTTTTCCCCTTCTACTATCGAGATGGACCCTGTTAAGGTTCAGGCCATTTACGATTGGACTCAGCCGACATCTGTGAAGAGCTTGCAGAAGTTCCTGGGCTTTGCTAATTTTTATCGTCGCTTCATCACTAACTTTTCCATTGTTGCTAAGCCGTTGACTGATTAGACCAAGAAAGGTGCTGATGTGGTCAATTGGTCCTCTGCGGCTGTAGAGGCTTTTCAGGAGTTGAAGCATCGTTTTGCTTCTGCCCCTGTGTTGTGCCAGTCAGATGTTTTGCTTCCTTTTCAGGTGGAGGTTGATGCTTCTGAAATTGGAGCAGGGGCTGTTTTGTCGCAAAGAAATTCTGATGGCTCGGTGATGAAACCCTGTGCCTTCTTTTCTAGAAAATTCTCGCCTGCTGAGCGCAATTATGATGTGGGCAATCGGGAGTTGTTGGCCATGAAATGGGCATTCGAGGAGTGGCGACATTGGCTTGAAGGAGCCAAGCATCGCGTGGTGGTCTTGACGGATCACAAGAATTTGACTTATCTCGAGTCTGCCAAACGGTTGAACCCTAGACAGGCTCGATGGTCGCTCTTTTTCTCCCGTTTTGATTTTGTGGTTTCATACCTTCCGGGATCTAAGAATGTGAAGGCTGACGCCCTGTCAAGGAGTTTTATGCCTGACTCTCCGGGTGTTCCTGAGCCGGCGGGTATTCTTAAAGAAGGGGTAATTTTGTCTGCCATTTTCCCTGATTTGCGGCATGTGCTGCAAAAGTTTCAGGCTGATAGACCTGACCGTTGTCCTACGGAGAAACTGTTTGTCCCTGATAGATGGACTAGTAGAGTTATCTCGGAGATTCATTGTTCAGTATTGGCTGGTCATCCTGGAATCTTTGGTACCAGAGATTTGGTGGCTAGATCCTTTTGGTGGCCTTCTTTGTCACGGGATGTGCGTTCTTTTGTGCAGTCCTGTGGGATTTGTGCTCGGGCTAAGCCCTGCTGTTCTCGTGCCAGTGGGTTGCTTTTGCCCTTGCCGATCCCGAAGAGGCCCTGGATGCATATTTCCATGGATTTTATTTCTGATCTCCCTGTTTCTCAAAAGATGTCGGTCATTTGGGTGGTTTGTGATCGCTTCTCTAAGATGGTCCATTTGTTACCCTTATCTAAACTGCCTTCCTCCTCTAACTTGGTGCCATTGTTTTTCCAGCATGTGGTTCGTTTGCATGGCATTCCAGAAAACATCGTCTCGGACAGAGGTTCCCAGTTTGTTTTGAGGTTTTGGCGGTCCTTTTGCGCTAAGATGGGCATTGATTTGTCTTTTTCTTCGGCTTTCCATCCTCAGACTAATGGCCAAACCGAACGAACTAATCAGACTTTGGAGACATATCTGAGATGCTTTGTTTCTGCTGATCAGGATGATTGGGCGTCTTTCTTGCCTTTGGCTGAGTTCGCCCTTAATAATCGGGCCAGCTCGGCTACTTTAGTTTTTCCGTTTTTCTGTATTTCTGGTTTCCATCCTCGCTTCTCTTCAGGGCAGGTTGAGTCTTCGGACTGTCCTGGTGTGGATGCGGTGGTGGACAGGTTGCAGCAGATTTGGACTCATGTGGTGGACAATTTGACATTGTCCCAGGAGAAGGCTCAACGTTTCGCTAACCGCCGGCGTTGTGTTGGTCTCCGACTTCGTGTTGGGGATTTGTTTTGGTTGTCATCTCGTCACGTTCCTATGAAGGTTTCCTCTCCTAAGTTTAAGCCTCGTTTCATTGGACCATATAAGATTTCTGAAGTTCTTAATCCTGTGTCATTTCGTTTGGATCTTCCAGCTTCTTTTGCCATCCATAATGTGTTCCATAGGTCGTTGTTGCGGAGATACGTGGCGCCTATGGTTCCCTCCGTTGATCCTCCTGCCCCGGTGCTGGTCGAGGGGGAGTTGGAGTATGTGGTGGAGAAGATTTTGGATTCTCGTGTTTCGAGATGGAAACTCCAGTACCTGGTCAAGTGGAAGGGTTATGGTCAGGAAGATAATTCATGGGTTTTTGCCTCTGATGTTCATGCTGCCGATCTTGTTCATGCCTTTCATTTGGCTCATCCTGATCGGCCTGGGGGCTCTGGTGAGGGTTCGGTGACCCCTCCTCAAGGGAGGGGTACTGTTGTGAATTCTGTTGTCGAACTCCCTCCTGTGGTCGTGAGTGGTACTTCGGCGAGTTCTGTCTATGGGCTCCCTCTGGTGGCTATGAGTGAAGCTGCTGCTTCTGAGGTTCCTTACACAGGTGACGTGGGTTGTCCTTTGGTTGGCTGCTCTATTTAACTCCTCTCAGATCGTTACTCCATGCCAGCTGTCAATGTTTTTGCATTTGTTCAGTTCGCTCCTGGATCTCTCTGGTGACCTGCCTTCTCCTGCAGAAGCTAAGTTCCTGATAGTCATTATTTGTTCACTGTTTTCTTGTCCAGCTGGTTTTCATGATTTTGTCTTGCTAGCTGGAAGCTCTGGGATGCAGAGTGGTCCCTCCGCACCGTGAGTCGGTGCGGAGGTCTTTTTTGCACACTCTGCGTGGTCTTTTGTAGGTTTTTGTGCTGATCGCAAAGTTACCTTTCCTATCCTCTGTCTATTTAGTAAGTCTGGCCTCCCTTTGCTGAAACCTGTTTCATCTCTGCGTTTGTGACTTTCATCTTTACTCACAGTCAATATATGTGGGGGGCTTCCTTTACCTTTGGGGAATTTCTCTGAGGCAAGGTAGGCTTTATTTTCTCTCTATAGGGCTAGATAGTTCTTAGGCTGTGACGAGGCGCCTAGGTCTGGTCAGGAACGCTCCACGGCTATTTCTAGTGTGTGTGATAGGATTAGGGCTTGCGGTCAGAAGAGCTCCCACATCCCAGAGCTCGTCCTGTATGAGGTTTAACTATCAGGTCATTCTGGGTGCTCCTAACCACCAGGTCATAACACTCAACTACTCAGTTTCCGCGCCAGATCTCCACACCTGCTTCAGTCTCTGTTTTTTGTCTGCAGTGGTGATCTTTCATTGACAGCTCACTTCACCACTGCAGCCAATCACTGAGCACAGGGGCTTATGCCATCTACTTTTGACGAGCTGCTGAGCTCAATGGTTGACTACAGCAGTGATGTGAGCTACCAACATGACATACTGCACCCAAAACACTGAGATGGATTTAGCAGAGGAGAGTCATCACTGGGCCTGGACTATTCAATATTTCCGATGATTTGAATAATGAAAGAACTGTAAGTCAAAAGTAAAAACATTCCTGTCACATCTGTCAAAGCCACAAGCTCAAAAAAGCTACCTCAGAATCATAATACTAGAGGATAGTAAAAATTCACACTGAGGTCAGAAAACAGGAAGTATCAGGAAAACACCACAAGCAACGAGAAGAGCACAAGTCAGGTGGCAAATCTAATTGACTGGGGTTGGAGGTCAAAGACCAAGGAGTTTAAATAGCAGGCAACCCTGCCCAGGACTCTTAGAAAGAAGCACTCAAAAAGCAGACAATTGTCCCCACATCTCCCTCATGTCATGACAACAAAGTCCCTGGAATAAAACAGGACTAACGCTGTCAAGCATCACCGGCAACAAAGACTCAGTGGCCCCTAGTGACTGAAGCAGAATTCGGCACAGATGTTATAATTCCATAATGTTAGGGTGCACAGCCTAGATCATGAAATGCAATAACAGAGCCCTATGATGGCCGCAATATCCCAGTACCCTTTTCATTCCTGCCCTAACAAGGGCAGTCCACAACTAGACCTGTTAATATGGCCCTACACTCTCCCTAGATCCCCGCCTTGTGCACTGACATACTAAGTTATTCTAGCCATCATAGTGCTCTGTAGAGCCAGTACCCGGTTCCTTCTCTTAGACATCTATGCAGTATGACCTTGGACACTCCGAAACCAGTCCGCCATTAACTTACTGTCGAATCGCTAAGGATATTCATTTTCTTATATTTCTTACTATTAACTTACAGTTGTGGGTTTTCATGCATTTATAAGGACATCTATAGCATGAATGGGGCCTGTTTGTTGGGCTCTCTATACATGTGTTGTGACTGTCTCACACAGCCGCGACACATGCAGCTGCAGCACCGGACAGCTGATTATCGGGAGCGCTCCAGGTATCCGGGTTCCCTATGCAGCTATTCGGGAAGTGCGACAACTATTCGGATAAGGAGTTATCCGAAGCTATTTGATCTTCCCTAATAGGCACAACATTGGGAATAAGCAAAGCCTAATCCTCCCAGGGCTGCTGCACTGACCTCCTGTTCCGATTGTCTCAATAAGGAACTGGATAAGGAATATGAAAGTAGTGGTATCATCTGGACCAAACAAATTAATGGTAAAATAGGATTTTATTGAACTTGAACTTCACCCATACTGTGCCGTTCTACCACGATACCTCTACTTTTTTCTTCTGGTTTCATTATAGGGAAAAGAGCACCAAAATATGCTCAGTTTAAGGCTATGGTCACATTTTCCGGTTTTGATGCATTTTTTTTACGCTTTCTTAGGTAAATTTTTTGTCCTCAATATTTTGTGCAGAATGGAGCATCTCAATTCTTTCAGCTTTTATTCAGCATTTTTCACCCATTGCTGGTGGTGCAAAAACCGCCACAAATATGCAGATGTCAGTTTTTGATGTATTTTTGGTGCCAAAACCTGATGAAGTAGAATCAGAATGTTTTTTTTTTTTTGCTGCACCAAACTTTATCAGCATGCACAAATCTACCATGACAAAAATACAGCAAAAAAAATGAATCAAACCTAAGCGAAACCTGCATTTTTGCAGCAAGTTTCTTACTTCCAAGAGAGCAGGTTTTGTCTATGGAAAAAAACGCATAAAAAAATCCACATATGAACATAGCCTAACAGTGACTTTAAACACGCAGTGGGCATGAGTTTTCTTAAAATCTCTTTGCATGAACTATTGAAAGCAGTAAATTTTACGCACAAAATAATGCAGCGGAAAAAGTACAGTATATACAGTACATAGTTACATAGTTACATAGTTACATAGTTATTAAGGTTGAAGGAAGACTATAAGTCCATCTAGTTCAACCAATAGCCTAACCTAACATGCCCTAACATGTTGATCCAGAGGAAGGCAAAAAAAAGCCATGTGGCAAAGAGTAAGCTCCACATTGGGGAAAAAAATTCCTTCCCAACTCCACATACGGCAATCAGACTAGTTCCCTGGATCAACGCCCTATCGAGGAATCTAGTGTATATACCCTGTAACCTTATACTTTTTCAGAAAGGTATCCAGTCCCCTCTTAAATTTAAGTAATGAATCACTCATTACAACATCATACGGCAGAGAGTTCCATAGTCTCACTGCTCTTACAGTAAAGAATCCGCGTCTGTTATTATGCTTAAACCTTTTTTCCTCCAAACACAGAGGATGCCCCCTTGTCCCTGTTTCAGGTCTATGATTAAAAAGATCATCAGAAAAGTCTTTGTACTGTCCCCTCATATATTCATGCATTAAAATAACATCACCCCTTAGTCTTTGTTTTTCCAAACTAAATAGCCCCAAGTGTAATAACCTATCTTGGTATTGCAGACCCCCCAGTCCTCTAATAACCTTGATCGCTCTTCTCTGCACCCACTCCAGTTCAGCTATGTCATAGTAACATAGTACATGCACATTTTTAAGTAGATTTACTTAAATATCCAAGTAAAAAACTATGTATGAAAATACTCTAAAATTTACAGTATAAAAGGAGGCTCATGCTCATATTATTATAAGTTCAACAATACCCCAGCCTGTCCTGATGTCTACAATGGCAGAAGATAGACTTTTTATTAATGGAATGACAGGCTGACACCATTGACATCAGCGCTGCCCCTGTGCCATCAGCACCACTCACCGCGCCAGGGCAGCAGCGTCTGACAGCACACGGCGCAGGAGAGAGGCCACGTGAGCACATAACACTGTGAGGATGGTGACAATATATATTAAATATAATATAATTAAACTGCTTCCATCCAGGCTGTCTGATACATAGGATATCTTTAGCTTTGATCAATAAAGAACACCGCAAAGGTTATTAGTCATGTTTTATACATTTAATCATTTGTTTGCTATTGTTATGACATTGAGATACCCTCAAAGTCAGTTTATATGTCTTACTTAGATCATAATGTACTAGACGCGAGCTCAATAAGTATTTAATTGGAGAATTCTCCATCCCTGTAGCTTCATGTCCTGATAGATAAACAACTGCATGTATGAGGCACAAAATGGATAATGCTCACATCATTCATGCACCTCGGATAATTGCAATTAAGAAAACCATCTCAGGTTAGATGGAAATGGCACACCGCAGATTGATTGTATTTCAGGGCTTCATATGGATTCATTTCACCGCTGGGTTAGTATTTCGCTTTTTCCATGTTTATTCCAGGTCTTCTTGAAAATCATGAAAACAAATTGCTGTTTAAGCTAAAGAATAAGAAGAAGTCAATAATATAAACTCAGCGGTATCTCAAGCAGTAGGTAAAACTAGAAATTCCATTTGCTGTAGATTTCGTGCATCCCTAAGATTTTTTTCAAGATTTTTTTTATTCCACATATTTCTCTGATAAACCCGTTCATTAGCTTGTGAGCTTCCAATTTTCATTTTTTGCTCCCTTTCTTCCTAGAGCCATAACATGTTTACTTTTCCATCAATATAGCTGCTCGAGGGCTTGCTTTTTGCAGGACAAGTTGTACCTTTGAAAGACACCATTGATTTTAAACACACAGCGTATAGTGTGGTAAAATTGTAAAAAAAAAATTCAATTCCACAATTGTTTTTTGGCTCTTTATTTGCCATTTTCACTAAGTGCTAAAACTGACCTGCCAGTGTGATTCCCCAGGTCAGTACGAGTAGCCAGATATCTAACATGTATAGGTTCTTTTTTATTTTAGTGGTAAAATAAAATCTGAAACTTGTAAAAAAAAAAAATTGCTTATGTCGACATTTTCTGAGACCCATCGTGTCTCCATTTTTCAGGATCTGGGGCTGGGGGAGGGCTTATTTTTTGTGCTCTGAGTTGTAATTTTTATTGACACCATGTTGGGGTAGATATGATTTTATTGCAATGTTACGTCGGCCAAAAAAAATGTAATTCTGGCATTTCATTTTTTTTCTTTTTGCAATGTTTACAAATTTGATTAATTTACTTTATATTTTGATAGATTGGACACCTCTGAACTCAGCGATACCAAATATGTGTATTCTTTATTTTTTTTCATTGTTTTATTTTCAATGAGGCAAAAGGGGGTAATTTGAACTTGTGCTTTTTATTTTTGTAATACTTTTTAAAACTTCTTTTTTTACTTTTTACTTGTTTCAATAGTCCCCTTAGGAGACTTGAAACTGGGATCATCGGAGCGGCACATGTTAAATGCCACTGTCAGCGATTGACAGTAGCATTTAGCTGGTTAACAGCAGCATGTGGATCTCGGATCCACCTGCGACCGTAAGGCCTCTTTCACACTTCTGTTTTTTACAATCAGTCACAATCCATCAAAATGTTGAAAAGACGGATCCTGTGCAGATTGTAAAAAACGGGGACACTGGGTCAGTTTTTTTGACAGATCCGTCGAGGCTATGTGCACAAGTTGTGTATGCATCTTTGCCGCATTTTTCCGCTGCGAAAACGCATACACAACATAACCCAGGTTAAAAAATACTGAAAAAAGTAAAAAATCGTGATATTCTTGCCTTCCGGTGTCCCCCGCAGCCTTCCCGCGGCCTTCCCAACACTCGCGATGCTGCCAGCAGCTCCCGTTCCCAGTAATGCCTTGCGAGCAATGACTTTTGATGACAAAGCGGTCTCGCGAGACCACTACATCATCGGGTCATTTTACAAGGCATTACTAGGAACGGGAGCTGCCGGCAGCATCGCGAGCATCAGGAAGGCTACGGGGGATGCTGGAAGGTAAGAATATCACGATTTTTAAATTTTTTAAATTATTTTTAATATATCTTTTTACTATTGATGCTGCATAGGCAGAGAGAGCGAGAGAGCTCAGTTTCTAAAAACGGCATCTGTCGATGGATTCCTGCTCTTGACAGTCAGTGACAAATCCTGCATCCATAGGCTTCCATTATAGCCAACGATGGACAGCGCAGGATTCATCACTGAGCAATTTTTCGACGTACAGAAACAACGTTCCTCTGTGCATTGTCTCCGCCTGACGGACAGCAATTTTAGGATGGATCCAGTGCACAATGGATGAAAGGGAAGGCCATCCGTCACAATCCGTTGCTAATAGAAGTTTATGAGAAAAAAAACGGATCCAGCAGAAACATTTGCTGGGTCCGTTTTTTTCACAAAACGACGCATTGTGACGGAAAAAGAAAAACGGAAGAGTGAAAGAGGCCTCAGAGGAACATGACAGCTGATCAGATCAGCTATCACGTGCTGGTAAAAAAGCAGACTCAGCATCAGAGCCCGGATCAAAGACAGGGACATGACCTTTGACGTACCTATACATCAAAGGTCGTTAAGGGGTCAAAGATTATACAGACACAATGGTTCAGTGCCAGATATTTTGGTATATAAAAACAAAACTGGTAGCAATAACACAGTAGTACAAATAAAATAGTTTTTCGGATTAAACCACAATTTTTTTCCCAGAAATGGTGTCATTTGGCTTAGTTTGGTGTCAACGGGTCTCTCCCTATTTTTAATGCTAAGCTTTTAACTGTGAAATCAATAATCCTTGTGGTGCTTTCACATTGCATCTAAGGTCACATTCGCTGGTCCCGTCGGGGAACATATCTGAACCCCCAGCAAAGCAGGATCCAGATATATGCGCCGACAGGGCCATAGACTGTAATGGTGCCCGCAAAGTGAAAGTGAGCTCTGACGTGCATCTGACGTCTTCAGTCTGAAGACTAAGAACACAGCAGTTGTTTGAAACGCGTTCAGTTGTCCATGGCTGCTCCCTAACTATTTTGCTGGTAATTTGTAAGCCCTTGTTCTAATTTTTAAATGTTTGAATAAAGTATTTTTTGATATTTTACATCCTGGAGCTGGATTGCTATATTTTTTTTATATTTTACGTCCTGGCAGAGATGTCATTTCCGTGCTCGGATGATACCACCACAGCGATTTAACTTCTAATGGGTGAGCTGAATTAACTTCTTTTGTACTTGTAAGATTTTATGAGCAGCTAATTTTTCTCTCTCCTCTCCCCATGTGTATTTTCCAAGCAATTACAAGCTTTCCAGTGTTGAGATTTGTGCAAATATACTTTTCGCAAATCTAATTTTTTTGGTGAAAATTCAACAAAGACAGCAAATTTAAATTTTAAAAGAGCCGCTTATCTCTAATTTTGACAATTGAAATAGTTTCTATTGTCAATTTAATGCTTTAAACATTAGTGGACAAAGCTCATTGAGGAAAACAAGAATTTACCAATTTGCAAATTGATATGTGCACTACTTATAAACTATAGTCACTTCTATTTTTTAAAGCATTCTTATTTTGCAGCATTTTTCCACACTTGCCTAAAACTTTGTTCACGGTACGATATATATATATCGTATATATATATAGTATATATATACAGTATATATATATATATATATATATATATATATATATCTACTATATAATTGTCTTCAGGTGGATTGAGAGTGCAATAAAATATTACAACAACCTGTGTGTTTATTTCATTAAAATACTTTGCAATATTGTGTGTGTGTTTTTTTAACCATTTCATGCTATTGAATTAATAATGGATAGGTGTCATAATTGACGCCTCTCCATTATTAATCTGGCTTAATGTCACCTTACAATAGCAAGGTGACATTAACCCTTCATTACCCCATATCCCACCGCTACACGGGAGTGGGAAGAGAGTGGCCAAGTGCCAGAATAGGCGCATCTTCCAGATGTGCCTTTTCTGGGGTGGCTGGGGGCAGGTGTTTTTAGCCAGGGGGGGCCAATAACCATGGACCCTCTCTAGGCTATTAATATCTGCCCTCAGTCACTGGCTTTACCACTCTGGCGGAGAAAATTGCGCGGGAGCCCACGCCAATTTTTTGCGCAATTTAACCCTTAAATTTAATATCTACAGCGCCCAAATTTTGCACATATACACAACTAACATTAGTAGTGTGGAATATGCAAAAAAAATGGGGATATGACATGGTTTACAGTATGTAAACCATGTCTCATATCATGTCGGGTTTAGGAAGGAGAAATGAAAAGCCGGCAATTGAATTACCGGCTTTCTGCTATATCGCGCTGAAGTAAATATAAATATATATATATATGTGTCTCAATGACATATATATATATATACATATATATATATATATATACATATATATATATATATATATATATAAAAAACGAAACCTGACTTTGGAGCAAAGAACCCAAATTTGCCAAAAGTCGGCGACTTTTGAAATTGGCCGATCCGTTTCGCTCAGCCCTAGACATGGCAAAACACCCACGACCATTGCCACGACAAATCAGCGACCGGCACAGTCGGCGGCAAAATGGCTGCTCCTTCCTCCCCGCAGTCAGTGCCGGCTCCATACTCCCCTCCAGTCAGCGCTCACACAGGGCCGCGGTGTACTGCACTCCGTTTATGCTGGTATTAACCCTGTGTGACCAACTTTTTACTATTCATGCTGCCTATGCAGCATCAATAGTAAAAAGATCTAATGTTAAAAATAATAAAAAAATTAAAAATCGTTATATACTCACCGTCCGTCGGCCCCTCGGATCCACAAAAGCCCTTTCCTGCTCCTCGTGACGCTCCGGTGACCGCTCATGCATTGTGATCTCGCGAGATGATCTTCCACACACTATTTCAATTCCTTCTTCTTTACTCACTTGTCCTCTATCTTCAACATTCATGTTGTGAGGCAGTCTGGGGGATCATATGTGAGGGCCAATATGTGTCCCCAAGAGTCCTATTAAACCCTCTGGAGTGCCTTGTGATCACAGCAGGACGCCTGTGAGTCACAAGGCAAAATAAAAGTAAGAGTGGATTGGGTCCAAGTAGTGACTCAGTCAGATTTTTAGGAAAACCCATTAAGGGCTTTTATTTTTAGAGGGATTTGCAGGTTTGGTAGTGGGCGAATCCCTCTCTCCACTGAAATTGAAATCTGTGAGTTTTGCATTGGCTGTGTCAGTGTTGGAGTTTGAAAGCTGCAGAGCAGGTCTGTGTGGAGCTAACACAGAACTATGAACTTCCAGTAGGCTGACATACCTAAAATACATGGCGGTGCCATTGTCCACAGCAATGGGTTTTGAGTTCTGGACTGTGTTTGTGGAAACCTGGCTGTTATCCAGAGGATATCATTCCTGTGTGTGAGTTCTGAAAATAAAGACACTGTTTATGTTGAATGTTCTGTAGTCCCTGCCTATCTGTCGCACTGCATCAACCCTTCTGCACTACACTGTCTACTTCACTACAGTCCAGCTTAGTACTACAGTTCAGTTTGAAGAGTCCTATTCTCGGTTTAGCATCTTCGTTCCCCTCTAGGCAACTATATTGCCAGTATGACCGTTACTTATCTTCTCTGTCTCTGACGTTCTGGAACTCTTTTTGCCTCACGTACTCTGTCCTGTCTGACCCGTTACCTCTGTGAGTCATCACCTCTGGGGTGTACTGCTAGAGTGCTAGGTATCTTGACCCAGGATCCATATCTAATAGATCGCTATATTCTTTCGGTCACTTCTCTCGCTCTCCTCTAGGATCTTGATATCTTTTTTGTTTCTGTCCTCTCTTGTTAGGGACACCCACATCATGCAGTAATGCCCACAACAGACGTTACGTCTTCTTTCTACACACTCTGGGCAGCCTTTCTGATGTTCTTACAGGAAACTACCTCTGTCCCTTCAGCTTAGGCCCTCTCACTCCAGTATAGTCCAAACTATTAACTCTTACTTTCCCTACTGTCAAGCAAACACATAATTAACACCATTAACGCATTGCACAGTTCACATTACACAATATCACAATGTAATTGTTCTTCATGGGGGAAACATGGACAATATGTGCGTCTCCTTACACATTTGGCACTAGCATGGTTGAAATGGTTAATTTTAACAGTAATGGCTGGATACAATATCTTTGATTTTCTAAGGCTCCGACCTTTTACATTAAAGTTCATGGCACGGGTTTTATTTCCCTGAACAATCTTATTGGTTTCAAGTGTTTGAGAAATCCCTATAAACAGTTTTGTTAGTGCAATCAGCTTCTGCAAAATAAATGAGGAACACTCTGAGGCCAAGCTAGCTCTCTAATTCGGAAACAAGCAGTTCTGATTGTCAAGATAACAGTGATGAATATGAGCCAAGTCACGACTGATTTAGACAAATATCTAGCTATTTCTTTTCTCCTCTCTGTGGGAACTGAACTGGCTTGAAACTGACAAATAGCTTTGGTGAAACAGAAGTTGATGACATAAGACAATTAAAGGGTTAAAGCTGCACAGGCTCTGCGTGTGCTCCTGGCAGTGAGGACTTTTTTTAAGATTTTGCTTGTATTTCACACACTTACAGAATGTTATCTCTTTAAATATCTGCACATCATAGGCTTTCTCTCATGAGTAATATTTTTTATCTTGTCAAAGGACGCCTCACGTTTCTCCTTATACAGCAAAAAAACACTGGCCTTGGTCATGGATTAATATCTCACTATATGTAGTTAGGGAAGAAACAATATTCATCCATACTTCCCCTCAATCTATCAAAGTAAAAGAAATAATTTATTGAGCTATTTAACTCTATCAGGCTGTGTGCCCATGATGATTTTTTAGTGAGTTTTTGATGCTGCATATTTTCGCTGCGTCAGAACAGCAGAGTCTTACAGTTCCAGCCAAGTGGATGCAATTTATCGAAATCCTATACCCACTGTGTTTAATTTTTACTCCGCATAAACTAACCTGCGATGGGTGCTTCAAACTTACAACATGTAAATTTCTCTTGCGGGTAAACTACAGTTGTGGCCAAAAGTATTGACACCTCTGCAATTCTGTCAGATAATACTGATTTTCTTCCTGAAAATGATTGCAAACACAAATTCTTTGTTATTATTATCTTCATTTAATTTGTCCTAAATGAAAAAACACAAAAGAATTGTCCTAAAGCCAAATTGGATATAATTCCACACCAAACATAAAAAAAGGGGTGGACAAAAGTATTGGCACTGTTCGAAAAATCATGTGATGTTTCTCTAATTTGTGTAATTAAAAGCACCTGTAACTTACCTGTGGCACCTAACAGGTGTTGGCAATAACTAAATCACACTTGCAGCCTGTTGACATGGATTAAAGTTGACTCAACCTCTGTCCTGTGTCGTTGTGTGTACCACATTGAGCATGGAGAAAAGAAAGAAGACCAAAGAACTGTCTGAGGACTTGAGAAACCAAATTGTGAGGAAGCATGAGCAATCTCCAGGCTACAAGTCCATCTCCAAAGACCTGAATGTTCCTGTGTCTACCGTGCGCAGTGTCATCAAGAAGTTTAAAGCCCATGGCACTGTGGCTAACCTCCCTAGATGTGGACGGAAAAGAAAAATTGACAAGAGATTTCAACGCAAGATTGTGCGGATGTTGGATGAAGAACCTCAACTAACATCCAAACAAGTTCAAGCTGCTCTGTCCGAGGGTACAACAGTGTCAACCCGTACTATCCATCGGCGTCTGAATGAAAAGGGACTGTATGGTAGGAGACCCAGGAAGACCCGACTTCTTACCCCGAGACAGGCTGGAGTTTGCCAAAACTTACGTGAAAAAGCCTAAAATGTTTTGGAAGAATTTTCTCTGGTCAGATGAGACAAAAGTAGAGCTTTTTGGGCAAAGGCATCAACATAGAGTTTACAGGAGAAAAAAACAGGCATTCAAAGAAAGGAACACGGTCCCTACAGTCAAACATGGTGGAGGTTCCCTGTTGTTTTGAGGTTGCTTTGCTGCCTTTGGCACTGGACTGCTTGACCGTGTACATGGCATTATGAAGTCTGAAGACTACCAACAAATTTTGCAGCATAATGTAGGGCCCAGTGTGAGCAAGCTGGGTCTCCCTCAGAGGTCATGGGTCTTCCAGCAGGACAATGACCCAAAACACAATTCAAAAAGCACTAGAAAATGGTTTGAGAGAAAGCACTGGAGACTTCTAAGGTGGCCAGCAATGAGTCCAGACCTGAATCCCATAGAACACCTGTGGAGAGATCTAAAAATGGCAGTTTGGAGAAGGCACCCTTCAAATATTAGTGACCTGGAGCAGTTTGCCAAAGAAGAATGGTCTAAAATTCCAGCAGAGCATTGTAAGAAACTCATTGATGGTTACCGGAAGCGGTTGGTCGCAGTTATTTTGGTTAAAGGTTGTGCAACCAAGTATTAGGCTGTGGGCGCCAATACTTTTGTCTGGCCCATTTTTTGGAGTTTTGTGTGAAATGATCAATGTTTTGCTTTTTGCTTCATTCTCTTTTGTGTTTTTTCGTTTAAGACAAATTAAATGAAGATAATAATACCAAAGAATTTGTGATTGAAATCATTTTCATGAAGAAACAGAGTATTATCTGACAGAATTGCAAGGGTGTCAATACTTTTGGCCACAACTGTAAGTTCTATGTGTGGATATTTCCCATAGACTTGCATTAGATGTGGAAAATCAGCAAGTAAAAAACACATGTACATCTTTACTGCATTTCTACAGTGGAAGCACATTAAACACGCATGTAACTTGCACAATGAGTATTTGGTTAATTTTTGATGTTGCAGATTTAAAAAAAAAAAAAGGAAAGTAATTTATTTTACTTTATGGGTGCAGAAAATCTGTAAAATAAAAAAAATGGAGCCTATAGTATAAAAAACAAACCAGCTTTATTTAACTTCTTTACCACCAAGCCTGTTTTCACTTTCCTAACCAGGTCAAATTTTAACCCCTTTCCCTGAGTCCCTGGGAACAACGCGATGTGCTCCCATCAGCCGACACCTGCTGCCGCTAACAACAGTGAGAGCAGGATCGGCTGACGGGAGTATTCATCAGTCGATGCCTGCGTTGTAAATAAATAAATAAAAAAAGAAACTACATGGGTTCCCCCGTACCGTATTTTGGATAACCAGCCAGGCAAAACTCAAAGCTGGGGGCTACAACCCTCAGCTTCAGCAAGGATGGTTATCAAGAATAGAGCGGTCCCCACTCCGATTTTTTAAATTATTTAATTAAATAATTAAAAAAAAACAGAGTGGGGTCCTCCCTATTTTTGACAACTAGCCAAGCTAAAGCAGACAGCTGGTGACTGGTATTCACAGGCTCATAAGGGGCTATGGATATTGCCCCCATCCTTAAAATAGCTGCCCGCAGCCGTCCAGTAAAGGCGCATCTATGAAAAATGTTTTACCTTTTTTTTTTTACAAATATTTTACTTTAGACCCCAATCTTTTTTTTCAAAAGGGTTACAGGAGAAAATCAACCCCAAAATTTGCTGTACAATTTCTCCTGAACACGTCAATACTCCATATGTGGGGAGAAAAGTACTGTTTGGGTGTATGACAGGGCTTGGAAGGGAAGGAGCACCATTTGACTTTTTGATGGCAAAACGCATGTCACTTTTGGAGAGCCCCCGAAGTGCCTAAACAGTGGAAACCTCCAACAAGTGACCCTATTTTGGAAACTAGACCCCTCAAGGAAGTTATGTAGATGCTTGGTAAACACCTTGAACCCCCAGGTGCTTCTTAGATATTTATAAGATTGAGCACTGAAAACAATAATTTTTTTTCCCACAAAAATGTTCTTTTAACCTCCAATTTTTAATTTAACAGGAGAAATTGCACCATGCAATTTGTTGTGCAATTTCTCCTCAGTATGTCAATACTCCACGTGTGATGGATGGAAAACTTTTGTTTGGGCGCACGGCAGATCTCGGAAGGGAAGGAGTGGCATGTGACTTTTTGAATGCAAAATTTGAAGGAATAATTAGCTGTGTCCTACTTGTAGAGCCCCTGATGTGCCTAAACAGCGAAATCCCCCAAAAGTCACCACATTTTGGAAACTAAACCCCTCAAGAAATGTATCTAGATGAATGGTAAAGGCAACAGGAAAACTTGGAAACTACTATTTATTGTATACTTTCTCCTGAGAACGCAGATACTGCATATGTGGGGGAAAACTACTGTTTGGGTGCGCGGCAGGACTCAGAAAAAGGATAGCAGAAGAAAGTGGACCCAAAATTTGTTCTGCAATTTCTCTTGAGTACAGCGATAACCCATATGTGTTCAAAAACTACTTTTGAGGTACAGTACAAAGCTCAGAAGGAAAGAAGCGCCATATTGTAGTTCAGATACTGCTGTAATAGTTTGAGGGCGCCATGTCACTGTGACGCTACCAGAGAAATGGAGCTAGAGTAGACCCTCTGGACCGTGGAAAAGACCTACCCCTGGGCGAGCTGACCTAGTTAGACCGACCCCTATACAGGGACCGTCAGGAGCAGGCCCAGAGGTCACCAATCCACAGTAGTAGATACCGACAGGGATGGCTCAGAAGGAGGAGAGGAAGACAAGAAGAAGGAGGAGATCAAGAATGTTCTGGGGACGGAATGAACCAGGGAGACCGGTACTACAGCTACGGACAGTGGATGAGCGTAGGAACTGGACTGCAGAGAAGCTGAGACGAAGGCAAATCTGCAGAGAAAGAGAGAGAGCGAGTTAAGAGGAACGGATGATGGGAACAGCTATACTGAGCCAGAGCCGGGCACGGACACAGGAGAGCACAAGAATAAGTGTAGAGCACAAGGGTGCCAAACACAGAGAAAGAAGTGGCCAGAGACAAAAGCTAGAAGCACATAATGATCAGGCGCCTCCATGCAGGGGAGGCGGCCTGATATACTGTATGCCTCACCCGGATTGGCTGCATGGGATCTCCAGATCCAAGTATCCGGTAGCAGAAGAATTGGGATGCATGCGTCCTCTATGGAACCCAGGACACCTGCGCAGAAGCTGGATCCCTCCAGCAGAGCGTGAACCAGGGGAGGAGCACAGCGAGGACGAGCCACCGGGACCCAGAAGCAAGAGAGCAGGACCGAACAGTGGCAGGAAGAGCAGGCACCGCTGCAGAAGGACAGAGAACAGCGCGCCGGGACCCAGGAGTGGAGCTACAAGGGCAAGTAGGGAGCACAGCAGCATAAAGAGCTGGAAGAGCGTGCCGGGACCCGGAGGCGGAGCGATGGAGGTGAGCAGAGGGAGCGATGGTAACGGTACCCCCCTCCTTACAACCTACCCCCAGACTGGAGAGAAATTTGTTTAGAAGATGAGGTACATTGATATTTTCAAACAGTTCCCACGATTTCTCTTCAGGACCAAAACCCTTCCAATCTATTAAGAAAAAGTCTCTCTCACGAACCTTTTTCATGGCTAAAATATCCCTCACCTCAAAAATGTTATCGGCACAGACAGATTGAGGAGAGGTACGGGAAGAAGGATGGAAGCGGTTAAAGGGACTCTGTCACCTGAATTTGGAGGGAACAATCTTCAGCCATAGGGATGGGGTTTTCGGGTGTTTGATTCACCCTTTCCTTACCCGCTGGCTGCATGCTGGCTGCAATATTGGATTGAAGTTCATTCTCTGTCCTCCGTAGTACATGCCTGCACAAGGCAATCTTGCCTTTTGCAGGCATGTTCTACGGAGGACAGAGAATGAACTTCAATCCAATATTGCAGCCAGCATGCAGCCAGCGGGTAAGGAAAGGGTGAATCAAACACCCGAAAACCCTGCCCCTATGGCTGAAGATTGTTCCCTCCAAATTCAGGTGACAGAGTCCCTTTAAGGATAACGGGTTTTAGCAGAGACACATGAAAGGTATTGGGAATACAGAGCGAGGAAGGCAATTTCATCTTGTAGGCGGCTTTGTTGACTCAACTCAGAATCTCAAAAGGACCAATGTAGCGAGGACCATGTTTATAAGATGGTATCTTGAGTCTAATGTACTGCGAGGAGAACCAGACCTTGTCGCCGGTCAAAAAAGGAGAAGAATCTAAACGCCTCTTGTCGGCATGTTTTTTCATCCTTACAGACGCCTTATTGAGTGCTTCTTTAACTTCTCCCCATATTGTAGCAAATTTTAAAGTCAAAGATTCAGCTGCTGGTACTCCAGAAGTTGAAGAAATCGGAAGAGGCATATTCGGATGCTGTCCGAACACGATGAAGAAAGGGGATTTAGCTGAAGATTCACTGGAATGATTATTGTGAGCAAACTCAGCCCAAGGGAGAAGACTGACCCAATCATTTTGGTGGGCATTAGTGAAGTGTCGAAGATAGGCGGCCACAATCTGATTTGTTCGCTCAGCTTGACCATTGGATTGAGGGTGGTAGGCTGAAGAAAAATCTAGAGACACCTTCAAGAGTTTGCATAGCGCCCTCCAAAAGTGAGACGTAAATTGTACTCCTCTGTCGGACACGATGTGCTGAGGAAAACCATGGAGTTTGAAGATATTCGAGATAAATATCTTCGCCAATTCAGGAGCCAAGATTAAACCGGACAGGGAAACAAAATGAGCCATTTTAGAGAATCAATCCACTACCGTAAGGATGACTGTACAGCCAGATGAACTTGGTAGATCGGTAATAAAGTCCATGGCAATATGCTGCCACGGGGCAGAAGGAACTGGAAGGAGAAGCAGGACTCCATAAGGTAACTGCTTAGGAACTTTGTTCTTGGCACAGGAAGGACAAGAAGCGACAAACTCTTCGACATCTTGACGCAACGTAGACCACCAATAGTATCGAGCGATGAGAAGAAAAGTCTTCTTAATTCCCGCATGCCCTGCCAATTTCGAAGAATGTCCCCAGTGCAGCACCCTCTCCCTGCAACCCTCTGCTTCATGGGTTTTACCCGGAGGCGGACAGATCATCCTTAACCCCTTCCCGACCCATGACGCCACGTAGGCGTCATGAAAGTCTGTGCCAATCCGACCCATAACGCCTATGTGGCGTCATGGAAAGATCGCGTCCCTGCAGATCGGGTGAAAGGGTTAACTCCCATTTCACCCGATCTGCAGGGACAGGGGGAGTGGTAGTTTAGCCCAGGGGGGGTGGCTTCACCCCCCCGTGGCTACGATCGCTCTGATTGGCTGTTGAAAGTGAAACTGCCAATCAGAGCGATTTGTAATATTTCACCTAAAAAACTGGTGAAATATGACAATCCAGCCATGGCCGATGCTGCAATATCATCGGCCATGGCTGGAAACACTTATGTGCACCCACCCCACCCCACCGATCGCCCCCCCAGCCCCCTGATCTGTGCTCCGCTCCCCTCCGTCCTGTGCTCCGCTCCCCTGTCCTCCTGTCCGCTCCCCCCGTGCTCCAATCACACCCCCGTGCTCCAATCAAACCCCCCCGCACTCCGATCACCCCCCCGCACAGCGATCCCCCCGTGCTCCGATCCACCCCCCCACACAGCGATCCCCCACCCCGTGCTCCAATCCACCCCCCCGTGTTCCGATCCACCCCCCCATGCTCCGATCCACCCCCCCGTGCTCCGACGCCCCCCCCCCCCGTGCACTGATCTCCCCCCCTTATACTTACCTAGCCTCCCGGGGTCCGTCCGTCTCCTTTCCTGGGCGCCGCCATCTTCCAAAATGGCGGGCACATGTGCAGTGCGCCCGCCGAATCTGCCGGCCGGCAGATTCGTTCCAGAGTGAATTTTGATCACTGAGATATAACCTATCTCAGTGATCAAAATAAAAAAAATAGTAAATGACCCCCCCCCCCTTTGTCACCCCCATAGGTAGGGACAACAAAAAAAATAATTATTTTTTTCCCCACTAAGGTTGGGGTAAGAACTAGGGTTAGGGTTAGGGGTAGGGTTAGGGCTAGGGTTAGGGGTAGGGTTAGAGGTAGGGGTAGGGTTAGGGGTAGGGGTAGGGGTAGGGTTCGGGATGTGCACACGTATTCTGGTCCTCTGCGGATTTCTCCGCAGAGGATTTGATAAATCCGCAGTGCTAAACCGCTGTGGATTTACCGCGGTTTTTCTGTGCATTTCACTGCGGTTTTACAACTGCGATTTTCTATTGGAGCAGTTGTAAAACCGCTGCGGAATCCGCAGAAAGAAGTGACATGCTGCGGAATGTAACCCGCTGCGTTTCTGTGCAGTTTTTCTGCAGCATGTGTACAGCGGTTTTTGTTTACCATAGGTTTACATTGAACTGTAAACTCATGGGAAACTGCTGCGGATCCGCAGCGTTTTCCGCAGCGTGTGTACATTCCTTTAGAATTAGGCTATGTGCACACGGTGCGGATTTGGCTGCAGATCCGCAGCAGAGTTCCATCAGGTTTACAGTACCATGTAAACATATGGAAAACCAAATCCGCTGTGCCCATGGTGCGGAAAATACCATGCGGAAACGCTGCGTTGTATTTTCCGCAGCATGTCAATTCTTTGTGCGGATTCCACAGCGTTTTACACCTGTTCCTCAATAGGAATCCGCAGGTGAAATCCGCACAAAAAACACTGGCAATCCGCGGTAAATCCGCAGGTAAAACGCAGTGCCTTTTACCCGCGGATTTTTCAAAAATGGTGCTGAAAAATCTAATTCAAATCCGCAACGTGGGCACATAGCCTTAGGGTTAGGGTTGGGTTGGAATTAGAGTTGTGGTTAGGGTTAGGGGTGTGTTGGGGTTAGGGTTGTGATTAGGGTTACGGCTACAGTTGGGATAAGGGTTAGGGGTGTGTTGGAGTTAGAATTGAGGGTTTTCCACTGTTAAGGCACATCAGGGGGTCTCCAAACGCAACATGGCGCCACCATTGATTCCAGCCAATCTTGTATTCAAAAAGTCAAATGGTGCTCCCTCACTTCCGAGCCCCGACGTGTGCCCAAACAGTGGTTTACCCCCACATATGGGGTACCAGTGTACTCAGGACAAACTGCGCAACAATTACTGTGGTCCAATTTCTCCTGTTACCCTTGAGAAAATAAAAAATTGCTTGCTAAAACATCATTTTTGAGGAAAGAAAAATGATTTTTTATTTTCACGGCTCTGCGTTGTAAACGTCTGTGAAGCACTTAGGGGTTCAAAGTGCTCATCACATATCTAGATAAGTTCCTTGGGGGTTCTAGTTTCCAAAATGGGGTCACTTGTGGGGGGTTTCTACTGTTTAGGCACACCAGGGGCTCTGCAAACGCAACGTGACGTCCGCAGACCATTCCATCAAAGTCTGCATTTCAAAAGTCACTACTTCCCTTCTGAGCCCCGGCGTGTGCCCAAACAGTGGTTTACCCCCACACATGGGGTATCAGCGTACTCAGGAGAAACTGGACAACAACTTTTGGGGTCCAATTTCTCCTGTAACCCTTGGGAAAATAAAAAATTCTGGGCTAAAAAATTATTTTTGAGGAAAGAAAACGTATTTATTATTTTCACGGCTCTGCGTTATAAACTTCTGTAAAGCACTTGGGGGTTGAAAGTGCTCACCACATATCTAGATAATTTCATTTCGGGGTCTAGTTTCCGAAATGGGGTCACTTGTGGGGGGTTTCTACTGTTTAGTCACATCAGGGGCTCTGCAAACGCAACGTGACGCCCGTAGAGCATTCCATCAAAGTCTGTATTTCAAAACGTCACTACTTCACTTCCGAGCCCCGGCAAGTGCCCAAATAGTAGTTTACCCCCACATATGGGGTATCACCGTACTCAGGAGAAACTGGACAACAAATATTGGGGTCAAATTTCTCCTGTTACCCTTGGGAAAATTAAAAAATTCTGGGCTAAAAAATTATTTTTGAGGAAAGAAAACGTATTTATTATTTTCACTGCTCTGTGTTATGAACTTCTGTGAAGTACTTGGGGGTTCAAAGTGCTCACCTCACATCTAGATAAGTTCCTTTCAGGGTCTAGTTTCCAAAATGGGGTCACTTGTGGGGGGTTTCTACTGTTTATCCACATCAGGGGCTCTGCAAACGCAACGTGACGCCCGTAGAGCATTCCATCAAAGTCTGCATTTCAAAACGTCAGTACTTCACTTCCGAGCCCCAGCATGTGTCTAAACAGTGGTTTACCCCCACATATGGGGTATCAGCGTACTCAGGAGAAACTGGACAACAACTTTTGGGGTCAAATTTCTCCTGTTACCCTTGGGAAAATAAAAAATTGCTGGCTAAAAAATCATTTTTGAGAAAAGAATTTTTCATTTTATTTTCATGGATTTGCGTTATGAACTTCTGTGAAGCACTTGAGGGTTCAAAGTGCTCACCACACATCTAGATTAGTTCCTTTGAGGGTCTAGTTTCCAAAATGGGGTCATTTGTGGGGGATCTCCAATGTTTAGGCACACAGGGGCTCTCCAAACGCGACATGGTGTCCGCTAATGATTGGAGCTAATTTTCCATTTAAAAAGCCAAATGGCGTGCCTTCCCTTCTGAGCCCTGCCGTGCGCCCAAACAGTGGTTTACCCCCACATATGGGGTATCTGCGTACTCAGGACAAACTGGACAACAACATTTGTGGTCCAATTTCTCCTATTACCATTGGCAAAATAGGAAATTCCAGGCTAAAGAATCATTTTTGAGAAAAGAAAAATTATTTTTTATTTTCATGGCTCTGCATTATAAACTTCTGTGAAGCACCTGGGGGTTTAAAGTGCTCAGTATGCATCTAGATAAGTTCCTTGAGGGGTCTAGTTTCCAAAATGGGGTCACTTGTGGGGGACCTCCAATGCATAGGCACACAGGGGCTCTCCAAACGCGACATGGTGTCCGCTAACAATTGGAGCTAATTTTCCATTCAAAAAGTCAAAAGGCGCGCCTTCCCTTCTGAGCCCTGCCGTGTGCCCAAACAGTGGTTTACCCCCACATATGAGGTATCGGCGTACTCGGGAGAAATTGCTCAACAAATTTTAGGATCCATTTTATCCTATTGCCCATGTGAAAATGAAAAAATTGAGGCGAAAAAATTTTTTTGGTGAAAAAAAAAGTACTTTTTCATTTTTACGGATCAATTTGTGAAGCACCTGAGGGTTTAAAGTGCTCACTAGGCATCTAGATAAGTTCCTTGGGGGGTCCAGTTTACAAAATGGGGTCACTTGTGGGGGAGTGTTGTGAATTCTGTGGCTGAATTCACTCCTGTGGTCACAAGTGGTACTGCAGCTTCTGAGCTTCCTCCCTCAGGTGTTCTGGTGAGCTCGTTGGCTGCTTTGTTATTTAACTCCGCCTGATTCTGTCTTCCTTGCTCCTTGTCAATGTTCCAGTCTTGGATCTGAGCTTCTGGATCTTTCCTGTGGCCTGCTGCTCTGCTTAGATAAGTGCTTCTTTGCTTTTGTTGCTACTTTTTCTGTCCAGCTTGTCAATTCGTTTTGCTGGAAGCTCTGAGACACAAAGGGTGTACCGCCGTGCCGTTAGTTCGGCACGGTGGGTCTTTTTGCCCCCTTTGCGTGGTTTTTTGCTTTAGGGTTTTTGGTAGACTGCAAAGTTCTCTTTGCTATCCTCGCTCTATCTAGAATATCGGGCCTCACTTTGCTGAATCTATTTCATCCCTACGTTTGTCTTTTCATCTTGCTAACAGTCATTATATGTGGGGGGCTGCCTTTTCCTTTGGGGTATTTCTCTGAGGCAAGTCAGGCTTGTTTTTCTATCTTCAGGCTAGTCAGCTCCTCAGGCTGTGCCGAGTTGCATAGGTAGTGTCAGGCGCAATCCACAGCTGCCTTTAGTTGTGTTTAGGATAGGTTCAGGTATTGCGGTCTACAGAGATTCCACGTCTCAGAGCTCGTTCTATTGTTTTTGGGTTATTGTCAGATCACTGTATGTGCTCTGATTGCTGGTACACTGTGTCACTGGATTGCCTACATAACAGTTCAAGGAGCCAACCTAATGATTCTCAATAGAGGGAAAAAAGAAGTTCTGACATCATTTTTTTTCTCAGCTCTGTGTTCAGTCTTTTTTTTCCCCTAGACATTTGGGTGTTTCAGGACACAGGTGTGGACATGGATATTCAGGGTCTGTGCTCTTCAATGGATAATCTCGTTACAAATGTACAAAGGATTCAAGATACTATTGATCAGAAATCTATGTTAGAACCAAGAATTCCTATTCCTGATTTGTTTTTTGGTGATAGAACTAAGTTTCTTAATTTCAAAAATAATTGTAAGCTATTTCTGGC
This sequence comes from Ranitomeya imitator, assembly GCF_032444005.1. Classification (NCBI taxonomy): domain Eukaryota; kingdom Metazoa; phylum Chordata; class Amphibia; order Anura; family Dendrobatidae; genus Ranitomeya; species Ranitomeya imitator. Next base: position 1,109,065,106 of record NC_091282.1, read on the forward strand.
CTTGAAACCTCATTCTTCTGGTAATCCTATTCAACAGGTTTTGATTATTATTTCTTTTTTGCGCGGCGACCCTCAGGACTGGGCATTTTCTCTTGCGCCAGGAGACCCTGCATTGAGTAATGTCAATGCGTTTTTCCTGGCGCTCGGATTACTTTACGATGAGCCTAATTCAGTGGTTCAGGCTGAGAAAAATTTGCTGGCTTTGTGCCAGGGTCAGGATGATATAGAAGTATATTGTCAGAAATTTAGGAAGTGGTCAGTACTCACTCTGTGGAATGAATCTGCGCTGGCAGCTTTGTTCAGAAAGGGTCTCTCTGAGGCTCTTAAGGATGTCATGGTGGGTTTTCCTATGCCTGCTGGTTTGAATGAGTCTATGTCTTTGGCCATTCAGATCGGTCGACGCTTGCGCGAGCGTAAATCTGTGCACCATTTGGCGGTATTGTCTAAGATTAAACCTGAGCCTATGCAGTGCGATAGGACTATGACCAGAGTTGAACGGCAAGAACACAGACGTCTGAATGGTCTGTGTTTCTACTGTGGTGATTCCACTCATGCTATTTCTGATTGTCCTAAGCGCACTAAGCGGTTCGATAGGTCTGCCGTCATTGGTACTGTACAATCCAAATTCCTTCTGTCCATTACCTTGATATGCTCTTTGTCATCGTATTCTGTCATGGCGTTTGTGGATTCAGGCGCTGCCCTGAATCTGATGGATTTGGATTATGCTAAACGTTGTGGGTTTTTCTTGGCGCCTTTGCGGTGTCCTATTCCGTTGAGAGGAATTGATGCTACACCTTTGGCCAAGAATAAACCTCAGTACTGGACCCAGCTGACCATGTGCATGGCTCCTGCACATCAGGAAGTTATTCGCTTTCTGGTGCTACATAATCTGCATGATGTGGTCGTGTTGGGGTTGCCATGGCTGCAAACCCATAATCCAGTATTGGATTGGAATTCTATGTCGGTATCCAGCTGGGGTTGTCAGGGGGTACATGGTGATGTTCCATTTTTGTCTATTTCGTCATCCACTCCTTCTGAGGTCCCAGAGTTCTTGTCTGATTATCAGGATGTATTTGAAGAGCCCAAGTCTGATGCCCTACCTCCGCATAGGGATTGTGATTGTGCTATCATTTGATTCCTGGTAGTAAATTCCCTAAAGGTCGATTATTTAATTTATCCGTGCCTGAACACGCCGCTATGCGCAGTTATGTGAAGGAATCCCTGGAGAAGGGACATATTCGCCCATCGTCATCACCACTGGGAGCAGGGTTCTTTTTTGTAGCCAAGAAGGATGGTTCGCTGAGACCGTGTATTGATTACCGCCTTCTTAATAAGATCACTGTTAAATTTCAGTATCCCTTGCCATTGTTATCTGACTTATTTGCTCGGATTAAGGGGGCTAGTTGGTTCACTAAGATAGATCTTCGTGGTGCGTATAATCTGGTGAGAATCAGGCAAGGAGATGAATGGAAAACTGCATTTAATACGCCCGAGGGTCATTTTGAGTATCTAGTGATGCCGTTCGGACTTGCCAATGCTCCATCTGTGTTTCAGTCTTTTATGCATGACATCTTCCGTGAGTATCTGGATAAATTCCTGATTGTTTACTTGGATGACATTTTGATCTTCTCAGATGATTGGGACTCTCATGTGAAGCAGGTCAGAATGGTTTTCCAGGTCCTGCGTGTTAATTCTTTGTTTGTGAAGGGATCAAAGTGTCTCTTCGGTGTGCAGAAAGTTTCATTTTTGGGGTTCATCTTTTCCCCTTCTACTATCGAGATGGATCCGGTTAAGGTCCAAGCCATCCAGGATTGGACTCAGCCGACATCTCTGAAAAGTCTGCAAAAATTCCTGGGCTTTGCTAATTTTTATCGTTGCTTCATCTGTAATTTTTCTAGCATTGCCAAACCATTGACCGATTTGACCAAGAAGGGTGCTGATTTGGTTAATTGGTCTTCTGCTGCTGTGGAAGCTTTTCAGGAGTTGAAGCATCGTTTTTGTTCTGCCCCTGTGTTGTGTCAACCAGATGTTTCTCTTCCGTTCCAGGTCGAGGTTGATGCTTCTGAGATTGGAGCAGGGGCGGTTTTGTCACAGAGAGGTTCTGGTTGCTCAGTGTTGAAACCATGTGCTTTCTTTTCCAGGAAGTTTTCGGCTGCTGAGCGTAATTATGATGTGGGCAACCGAGAGTTGCTGGCCATGAAGTGGGCATTCGAGGAATGGCGTCATTGGCTTGAAGGAGCTAAGCATCGCGTGGTGGTATTGACTGATCATAAGAACCTTACTTATCTCGAGTCTGCCAAGTGCTTGAATCCTAGACAGGCCCGTTGGTCGTTATTTTTTTCCCGCTTCGATTTTGTGATTTCGTACCTTCCGGGCTCTAAAAATGTGAAGGCGGATGCTCTGTCTAGGAGTTTTGTGCCCGACTCTCCGGGTTCATCTGAGCCGGCGAGTATCCTCAAGGAAGGAGTCATTGTGTCTGCCATCTCCCCTGATTTGCGGCGAGTGTTGCAAAAATTTCAGGCGAATAAACCTGATCGTTGTCCGGCGGAGAAACTGTTCGTCCCTGATAGGTGGACTAGTAAAGTTATCCCTGAACTTCATTGTTCGGTGTTGGCTGGTCATCCTGGAATCTTTGGTACCAGAGAGTTAGTGGCTAGATCCTTCTGGTGGCCATCTCTGTCACGGGATGTACGTACTTTTGTGCAGTCCTGTGGGATTTGTGCTAGGGCTAAGCCCTGCTGTTCACGTGCCAGTGGGTTGCTTTTGCCCTTGCCGGTCCCAAAGAGGCCTTGGACACATATTTCGATGGATTTCATTTCTGACCTTCCCGTTTCTCAAAAGATGTCAGTCATTTGGGTGGTCTGTGATCGCTTTTCTAAAATGGTCCATCTGGTGCCCTTGGTTAAATTGCCTTCCTCCTCTGATTTGGTGCCTTTGTTCTTCCAGCATGTGGTTCGTTTGCATGGCATTCCTGAGAATATTGTTTCTGACAGAGGTTCCCAGTTTGTTTCAAGATTTTGGCGAGCCTTTTGTGGTAGGATGGGCATTGACCTATCTTTTTCCTCGGCTTTCCATCCTCAGACTAATGGCCAGACCGAACGAACCAATCAGACCTTGGAAACATATCTGAGATGTTTTGTTTCTGCAGACCAGGATGATTGGGTGTCCTTTTTGCCGTTGGCTGAGTTCGCCCTTAATAATCGGGCCAGCTTGGCTACCTTGGTCTCTCCATTTTTCTGCAATTCTGGGTTCCATCCTCGTTTCTCTTCAGGACAGGTTGAGTCTTCGGACTGTCCTGGTGTGGATTCTGTGGTGGACAGGTTGCAGCAGATCTGGACTCAGGTAGTGGACAATTTGACCTTGTCCCAGGAGAAGGCTCAACTTTTCGCTAATCGCAGACGCCGTGTGGGTCCCCGACTTCGTGTTGGGGATCTGGTTTGGTTATCTTCTCGTCATATTCCTATGAAGGTTTCCTCTCCTAAATTTAAACCTTGTTTTATTGGTCCGTATAGGATTTCTGAGATTCTCAATCCTGTGTCTTTTCGTCTGACCCTCCCAGACTCCTTTTCCATACATAATGTATTCCATAGGTCGTTGTTGCGGAGATACGTGGCACCTATGGTTCCATCTGTTGAGCCTCCTGCTCCGGTTTTGGTGGAGGGGGAATTGGAGTATATTGTGGAGAAAATTTTGGATTCTCGTGTTTCTAGACGGAAACTCCAGTATCTGGTTAAATGGAAGGGTTATGCTCAGGAAGATAATTCCTGGGTTTTTGCCTCTGATGTCCATGCTCCAGATCTTGTTCGTGCCTTTCATGTGGCTCATCCTGGTTGGCCTGGGGGCTCTGGTGAGGGTTCGGTGACCCCTCCTCAAGGGGGGGGTACTGTTGTGAATTCTGTGGCTGAATTCACTCCTGTGGTCACAAGTGGTACTGCAGCTTCTGAGCTTCCTCCCTCAGGTGTTCTGGTGAGCTCGTTGGCTGCTTTGTTATTTAACTCCGCCTGATTCTGTCTTCCTTGCTCCTTGTCAATGTTCCAGTCTTGGATCTGAGCTTCTGGATCTTTCCTGTGGCCTGCTGCTCTGCTTAGATAAGTGCTTCTTTGCTTTTGTTGCTACTTTTTCTGTCCAGCTTGTCAATTCGTTTTGCTGGAAGCTCTGAGACGCAAAGGGTGTACCGCCGTGCCGTTAGTTCGGCACGGTGGGTCTTTTTGCCCCCTTTGCGTGGTTTTTTGCTTTAGGGTTTTTGGTAGACTGCAAAGTTCTCTTTGCTATCCTCGCTCTATCTAGAATATCGGGCCTCACTTTGCTGAATCTATTTCATCCCTACGTTTGTCTTTTCATCTTGCTAACAGTCATTATATGTGGGGGGCTGCCTTTTCCTTTGGGGTATTTCTCTGAGGCAGGCTTGTTTTTTTATCTTCAGGCTAGTCAGCTCCTCAGGCTGTGCCGAGTTGCATAGGTAGTGTCAGGCGCAATCCACAGCTGCCTTTAGTTGTGTTTAGGATAGGTTCAGGTATTGCGGTCTTCAGAGATTCCACGTCTCAGAGCTCGTTCTATTGTTTTTGGGTTATTGTCAGATCACTGTATGTGCTCTGATTGCTGGCACACTGTGTCACTGGATTGCCTACATAACAGGGGAGCTCCAATGTTTAGGCACACAGGGGCTCTCCAAACGCGACATGGTGTCCGCTAAAGAGTGCAGCCAATTTTTCATTCAAAAAGTCAAATGGCGCTCCTTCCCTTCCCTTCCAAGCCCTGCTGTGCGCCCAAACAGTGGTTTACCCCCACATACGAGGTATCAGCGTACTCAGGACAAATTGGACAACAACGTTCATTGTTCAGTTTCTCCTTTTACCATTGGGAAAATAAAAAAATTGTTGCTGAAAAATCATTTTTGTGACTAAAAAGTTAAATGTTCATTTTTTCCTTCCATGTTGCTTCTGCTGCTGTGAAGCACCTGAAGGGTTAATAAACTTCTTGAATGTGGTTTTGTGCACCTTGAGGGGTGCAGTTTTTAGAATGGTGTCACTTTTGGGTATTTTCAGCCATATAGACCCCTCAAACTGACTTCAAATGTGAGGTGGTCCCTAAAAAAATGGTTTTGTAAATTTCGTTGTAAAAATGAGAAATCGCTGGTCAAATTTTAACCCTTATAACTTCCTAGCAAAAAAAAATTTTGTTTCCAAAATTGTTCTGATGTAAAGTAGACGTGTGGGAAATGTTATTTGTTAACTATTTTGTGTCACATAACTCTCTGGTTTAACAGAATAAAAATTCAAAATGTGAAAATTGCGAAATTTTCAAAATTTTCGCCAAATTTCCGTTTTTATCACAAATAAACACAGAATGTATTGACCTAAATTTACCATTATCATGAAGCCCAATATGTCACGAAAAAGCAATCTCAGAACCGCTAAGATCCATTGAAGCGTTCCTGAGTTATTACCTCATAAAGGGACACTGGTCAGAATTGCAAAAAATGGCAAGGTCTTTAAGGTCAAAATAGGCTGGGTCATGAAGGGGTTAAAGGGGCCACGGTAATGATCTTGGAAGGATCCAAGATATGTGCTGGTTCTTCGTCGATATTCTCTGGTTGGGAAAGCCTAGACAGTACGTCTGCTTTGACATTCTTGTTGCCTGGCCGGAAACGTAGCTTGAAGTTAAAATGGGCAAAAAACAAGGACCATCGGGCCTGTCGAGGATTAAGTCTCTGCGCAGTCTGGAGATAGACCAAATTTTTATGGTCTGAGAATATTACAAATGGATGCACGGCTCCTTCCAGAAGATACCTCCATTCTTCTAGCGCCAGTTTTATGGCCAACAGTTCTCGGTCTCCAATGGTATAATTGCGTTGTGATGCTGAAAACGCTTTAGAAAGAAACCCACAAGGAACCATCCGGCCCACAGAGGTCCTCTGTGAGAGCACCGCTCCGGCACCCGTGGAGGAGGCGTCAACCTCCAGAATGAATGGCTTGTTAATTTCAGGATGGTGCAATACAGGAGCAGAGGAAAAGGACTGCTTCAGTTGCACAAGGCATCTTCTGCCTCTGGAGTCCAAATCTTCAGGTTGGAACCTTTATGAGTTAGAGATGAAAGAGGTTGGATCACTGAGTAGAAATGAGTTATGAACTGCCTGTAGTTATTAGCGAATCCAAGAAATCGCTGGATGGCTTTTACCCCGTAGGGCCACAGCCAACTGAGAATGGCATTCACTTTCTCAGTGTCCATCTTAAGTCCGGAATCCGAGATGATGTAGCCTAGAAAAGGCAAAGAAGTCTGTTCGAAGATACATTTCTCATACTTAGCATAAAGATGATTCTCTCTCAAACGTTGCAGAACCAAGTGAACACTTCTTCTGTGGGTCGGTAAATCTGCCGAAAAAACTAGGATGTCATCTAGATACACCACAACACTGGAGTAGAGAATGTCTCGGAATATATCATTGACGAATTTTTGGAAAACTGCGGGGGCATTGCAAAGGCCGAACGACATGACCAAATATTCATAATGACCGTCCCGGGTGTTAAAGGTGATCTTCCATTCATCTCTGGCGCGAATACAGACTAGATTGTAGGCACCCCGTAGATCTAGTTTAGTGAAGATTCGAGCCCCTCTAAACCGATCAAAGAGCTCCAGGATGAGAGGTAGGGGGTACTTGTTCTTGACTGTGATGTTATTCAGACCTCGGTAGTCTATGCAGGGACGAAGCGAACCGTCCTTCTTCTTGACGAAGAAAAATCCCGCACAAGCAGGTGGAGAAGACCTCCAAATGAATCCTTTAGTTAAATTTTCATGGATGTATTCGGACAGGAGAAAGCGGGTAAATTCTTCCTCTAGGTGGTGTGGAACCGGGAAGAAGCTTGATCATGCAATCATAGGAACGATGCAGAGGAAGACTCTCAGCCTCTTTCTTATCAAAGACATCTATGAAGAACCAATATGGAAAAGGTAACCCGGAAGGGACAGAAACCGCCAGTGGAGGGACAGCCTCTTTCTTATCAAAGACATCTATGAAGGACCATTATGGAGAAGGTAACCTGGAAGGGACAGAAACCGCCAGTGGAGGGACAGCCTCTTTCTTATCAAAGATCTTTTATGAAGGACCAATATGGAGAAGGTAACCCGGAAGGGACAGAAACCGCCAGTGGAGGGACAACAGGATAAATGGACTGTAGGCATTGTTTTTGACAAGTGGATCCCCAATGAAGCACATCTCCTGAACGCCAGTCAAGGGAAGGTTCATGAATCTGGAGCAACGGTAACCTGAGTAACAGAGCATGGACGAGGTTAGGCAGGACGTATAAAGTGATCTTTTCATGATGTAAAGCCCCGATCCGTAGTTCTACCTCTTCAGTTACCATGGTGATGGCGCTTTGCAAAGGTCTCCCATCTACTGAGACAATCAGAAGTGGGGTATCCAAAGTGAGAACTGGAACGCAAAGCCTCCGAACCGCTTCAAGACTGATAAAATTGCCGGCTGCACCCGAATCCACATAGGCGACCTCGGAAAAACGCTTCTGATTAAGAACCAGTAAGACACACAGGATCAAAGGTTGAGAGGAATATGGAACACCTAGGGAGGCCTCTCTTACCTGTCCTAGGCGGAGGAGTTTTCCGGTCTTTCAGGGCAAGACCGCAACAAGTGAGAAGCGCTACTGCAGTAAAAACAGAGTCCTTGGGAATGCCTCTCCCTATGACGTTGCTCCGCCATCTTGACTCGATCTACTTGCATTGGTTCAGGTGGGGACGCAGTAGGAGACACCGAAGGCCGCGGACTCCCAAACCTGTGGACGGATGGTGTGGAACGAATAGGCATCCTCTCTCTAGCAGACTCACAAGATCGCTCCTGGAAATATAGGTCGATGCGCGTAGACAAGGAGATAAGATTGGTTGGGGTATCCCGTCCAGCTAGCTCATCTTCTATCCGACTAGACAGACCATGCCAGAAGGCGCCAACCAAAGCCTCATTGTTCCACCCCAACTCAGAAGCCAGGGTAAGAAACCGGATGGCATATTAGCCAACAGTTAGAGAACCCTGTTGAAGGTTAAAGAGAGACTCCGTTGTGGAGGCCAACTGTCCAGGCTCGTCAAAAACCTTAAGAAAGGTCTCCCAAAAAAACACCAATTGGGAGTCTATTGGATTATCACGCTCCCACAAGGGATTGATCCAAACCAAAGCCTCCCCCTCTAAATGGGATACTATAAAAGCCACTTTAGCCCGATCGGTGGGGTATTGATGGGGAAGAAGCTCAAAGTGGAGACAGCACTAGTTCAGAAACCCCCTACAGAGTTTGGGATCCCCGCTAAACCTAGGAGTCTTGTGAGACTACCTGAGTGGAGGCCGCTAAGACGGACTGCAAGTTAAACAGGTGGTCGTCAATTGAAGCCATGTAGGTCAGCATGCGTGCCTGCGTATATTGCTGCTGACAGAGCTCTTGCTGAAGACCCACTAGTTGAGTAGCATTAACTGGGTCGGCAGCCTGTAACGAAGTCAGATGAGACTCCATTGTCTTCATAAATGACATAATGCGCTGCTGGTTATCGCGCAAGTGCGCCAATTCTTTCTGGGCAGAAAACGCGGTGCCGGTGGGGTCCATGGCCTGATCGTACTGTGACACTACCAGAGAAATGGAGCTAGAGTGGACCCTCTGCACCGTGGAAAAGACCTACACCTGGGCGAGCTGACCTAGTGAGACCGACCCCTATACAGGGACTGTCAGGAGCAGGCCCAGAGGTCACCAGTCCACAGTAGCAGATACTGAGAGGGACGGCTCAGAAGGAGGAGAGGAAGATGAGAACAAGGCGGAGATCAAGAATGTACAGAGGACGGAAATACTGGAACCAGGAAGACCGGTACTACAGCTACGGACAGTGGATGAGCATAGCAACTGGACTGCAGAAGAGCTGAGATGAAGGTGAATCTGCAGAGAACGAGAGAGAGAGCGAGTTAAGAGGAATGGATGATGGGAACAGCTATACTGAGCCAGAGCCGGGCACGGACACAGGAGAGCACAAGACAAAGTGTAGAGCACAAGGATGCCAAACACAGAGAACAAAGTGGCCAGAGACAAAAGCTAGAAGCAAATGATGATCAGGCGCCTCCATACAGGAAGAGCAGGCGCCGCTGCAGAGGAACAGAGAACAGCGCATCGGAACCCAGGAGTGGAGCGACAAGGGTGAGTAGGGGGAACAGCAGCAGCAGAAGGAGCAGGAAGAGCATGCCGGGACCCGGAGGCGGAGCGATGGAGGTGAGCAGAGGGAGCGATGGTAACAGTCACATTGGCAGAACACCTGTGAGACACCCCATATATGACCTCATTTTACAAACTACACCCCCAAAGAATTCATCTAGTGGTGCAGTGATCATATTGACACCACATGTACAGAATTTTATACCATTGGATGGTGAAAAAGGAATAATTACATTTTTCCTACTAAAATGTTGTTTTAGCCTCAAGTTTTTAATTTTTCCAAAGGCTAATTAATAGGTAAAAATGGACCTCAGTTTGTTGGAAAAATGTATCCTGAGTAAGGCTATACCTTACATGAAATCCGGAAAAACTTTTCTGTGCCATACTGTATTATAGTGCAGATTTTACTGTTATGGTTTGCTGGCGACATGACCCACTGGGAGAGCGTTTTGACTTTTTTTTGCTACGCCATTTACCGTTCGGAATAATTCTTTTTTTAAATTGATAGATCAGGCAATTCTGAATGCAGTGATACCAAATTTTTTTTTTCTTTTTTCTTTTGACTGGGGTGAATGGGGGTGATTTGAACTTTTATGTATTTTTTATTTTTTTAAAAATTTTTTTAAACTTTTTTTTTTTACTTTTCACTTGCTTCAATAGTCTCCTTGGGAGACTAGAAGCTGCAATGACCCAATTGCCTCTGCTACACACAGGTGATGATCAGATCGCCTGTGTGTAGTAGAAATACTCACTTGCTATGACTGCTGGGCGGCACTGATAGAAATCCGGCAATCCGACAAGCACAGAGGTCTCCTGCAGACCCAGGGTTGTCATGCCAACCCATCGGCGACCCGCAGTCATGTGATCATCTTATGCTGATTTCAGATTTTTTTACTATAAAAACTATTGTGCTGTATTGTTTGTGCTTTCTAGTGCATTAATAGAAGAGATGTTAATGCTGCCAATCTTTCCTCTTGAATAGACCTGTATCGTTATAATGTTTGTTTAATGATTTGCATTGTCAGGCTACGTTCACATTTGCGTTGCGCGCCTGTGCGTCGCAACGCACGACGCACAAAAAACGCGCGCAAAACGCGCGCAAAAACGCTGCGTTTTGCGACGCGTGCGTCGTTTTTTGACGAAAATTGGACGCACGAAAAATGCAACTTGTTGCATTTTCTTGCGTCCGACGCTAGCGTCGGAAACGACGCACGTGTCGAAAAACGCGACCAAAAAAACGCACGCGTCCCCTATGTTAAACATAGGGGCGCGTCGCCGCTGCGTCGCCGCTGCGTCGCCGATGCAACAGCGACGCACATTAGCGTAACGCTAATGTGAACGTAGCCTTAGGCTGGGGTCACATTGCGTTTTGGTCAGAGCGCTAACGGACAGCATTGCACGGCGAAATTAACGCCATGCAACGCGTCCGTTAGCGCTCCCATTGCCCGCAATGTACCAGCGCATTGCTAGCGCGTGTCATTTTCGGCACACGCTAGCGACGCGCCGGTCTTTTGTAGCGCGCCTCGGACGCTGCTTGCAGCGTCCGCGGCGCGCCCGAGGTCCGTTCCCCGCTCTCGCAGATCGGGGATCTGCGAGAGCGGGGACGTTAACGCGACCCCGAAACGCGACCCTTTAAAAACATTGCGTTAGCGCAATCCGCTAGCGCTAGCGCTAAACGGATTGCACTAACGCAATGTGACCCTAGCCTTATTGATGAAGCTGTCTTCTGCACTGCAAGAGGTTGTTTACACCGGCAGCTAGAATTTCCTGGTAGTGAGTCAGAAAGAACCCAGGGTGTGAAGAGAAAGTAACTAAGGTTTATTATGAGCAGGATTGCATGCATGATAGAGGTTTCTGTTATTCCTATTTTGTTTTTGTTTTGTTTACCTTTCATTTATGTCCCTTGCCTCATGTGGTGGCGAGGGGACATATCAGGATTTAACAGGAGCATAGTAAGGTCATAGACTCAGTTCTCTCTACCTTCAAGAGTACCCTGGGACAAGGATAGTTAGGGTCCCAGTTCCAGGGAATTTTGAGGCCCCTCTTCTTTATCGAAGACCATCACAACATGACACTATGTGAGCTAAACTATGTGTGCCTCTTTCCTATCTTTTCAAGTTAAAACATATTACACTCATAGATCAATGAAAAGGTACATGTATTATAATCTGTCCCATCATTATGGTACAATATTTAATATGTAGATAAATAGAGTTTTCTTCCACCATCTTACACTAGCACCCTCCGATGATCCCAAATAGAGAGCTACCTTGTATGGGCAGTTTCTGTTCTGTTTGACTTATGTTGTCCTTGAATAATAAGGAAGATATTTATTTACTTGCCATAATAATAGATTTCTCATGCAGTGGCAGATGAGGCTCCTCTGAGGAAGAGGTTGAGGACCACTACCGACATCCAAGCATAGATTAATTAAAGGACAACTGGACAAGACATTCCGAACTCTATAAGGACCCCTCATTTTTATACTAGTGCACCTTAAAGCATATCCTAACAATATAAATGAAACAAGCTGTATAACTGATATAACAATTGCATAGCAGTAGTTTGCAGAGAGTTAAAGCTGGCAGCTTTTTGCTGGTGCAGATATTGTCTTTTTCACTGTCTGCTAACAAAGTTTTCTGTGCTTTTTCAAGGAATTAGATTTTTTCCATTCATTTATTAATTGCTGTTAAGCAGATGCTCGTTAATGCCTTTCTGTCCTAAACAACATTTCTCCTGACATCAGAGAAGGGAAGAATCGCACCTTTGTTAGCACAGTGAGAGGTACGGGCCGGGCTTGTTAGTATGTCACTGGTATTTTTAGCCTAAGCTGTGCTGGTCAGAGAGGCGCAGAATAAGTTGTGGAATTATGAGGATGGAAAGTGACAAGTATGTTATAGTGATAATTGAACATGTGATATCTACATATCTTTATTCCAAGCTCTTAACCAAACAGCTCAGAACTTTCAATAAGACTATATTGCAAAATGTTTTTTTAGTGGATAATACAAACATTTAACCCCACCCGGCATCTGCCATACATATGTGGATGTTGGAGCAGGCTTGTAAGTTGAACCCACTCCTTCCACAGCACCCGCTGCTTACAGCAGTGACTGAATTTAGGTCCAAGGATTCGAAAAGAAGCAGTTGAATGACAAAGAATATTTTTGTGTTTGATAGCGCAACTAGGCGTTTCGGGGACGATCCGTCCCCTTTGTCAAGTAGCATATGAGTAGAATGATTTTCTTGATTTGGCAGGGCACTCTTTTGGAATTTCACTCCTTCATGGGGGCACTCAACAATATTGATCGGAATATTCACCTGACATACAACCATGATTGTGAGGAAATTGATTTCCTATAGAAATGAAACTGTGACAAACTCATTCCTGCTTGCAACATCCATTCCTACCGGACAGTTTCTTCATGAGAAGCATTTGTTTTATTGACAATGACTTTGAATTAGAGACTTGTGATTAAAAAAAAAATGTTTTTCTGACCACGGCTATAGTCACAAATCCATCAATGAGGCCAACAAAAGGGCAAAAAACTCAAATCGCCAACAACTTCTATACTGTACACATAAACATGTTAAAAATGATCAGGGGAGGTTTATCAATCAATATCATTCACAATGCAAATTGCCTCTTCAGGGAAAAAGAGGACTTAAACTGTATAGCGCCACCTGTTTTCCTTTATCTCTGAAGATGCAATTTGCATATTAAATTTCCCAGAGGAGCATTGCACGGCAAAGAAGTCTTCTTACCTTGACAAGCCAGAGATGGTATGTCACTCTCCACAAGGAGAAACCTTACCCCTTAGATCCCAGTCCAGAGCCTCTCACCTAGCCAAATTAGTTCTCATGCTTCGCACTGACGAGGGCCAACAGCCCAAAACACCGTGTCTGCGAATTGAAATACTGATTTGACTTTTATCCTAAGTCATGTTGCACGACTCGTTAAAGGGTTGATTGTGACTTGTAGGATCGCTACTTCCAACAGGTGGCGCTATAGAGTTTAAGTCCTCTTTTTCTCAGAAGAGGCAATTTGCATATTAAATTTCCCAGAGGAGCATTGCACGGCGAATAAGCCTCCTTACCTTGACAAGCAAGAGCTGGTACGTCACTCTCCAAAAGGAGAAACCTTACCCCTTTCATTCACAATGGCACCTCATGAGAAAACGCATTTTAAAATTCTTCCCTATACTACTCATCGACTCTACCTTGCAACAGTATTTGTCCCTCTATCCTATTATTACCGCCTGACCCAGACATAACTTGAACCATATTTTGGCATCTAGTCATTTTCAGCCTTTGAGTTATACCTTCACTTGTTCACACCCCTGTTGGGGATGCATACCATGTGATGGATCATTGCATGCCCAAACATCAAACATCAGGTCACACATTTTATTGATTCCAAAGTGACAACTACATATACCATTACCCTCTATGTCTCTATGTCTGGAGGAAAGAAGGTTTAAGCATAACAACAGGCGTGGATTCTTTGCTGTAAGAGCAGGGAGACTATGGAACTCTCAACCATACGATGTTGTAATGAGTGATTCATTACTTAAATTTAAGAGGGGCCTGTATGCCTTTCTGGAAAAGTATAATGTTACAGGGTATATATACTAGATTCCTTGATAGGGCGTTGATCCAGGGAACTAGTCTGATTGCTGTATGTGGAGTCGGGAAGGAATTTTTTTCACCAGTGTGGAGCTTACTCTCTGCCACATGGGGTCTTTTTTGCCTTCCTCTGGATCAACATGTTAGGGCATGTTAGGTTAGACTATGGGTTGAACTAGATGGACTTAAAGTCTTCCTTCAACCTTAATAACTATGTTACTATGTTACCCATAACCTTTCATGTTCCACATGCGCAGTGATAAATTACACTGTTTGCTCCTGCCCAAAAACGTATGTGGGTCTCACATCTAGAGCTCTTAAGGTTAGGGGCAATGACCATGTTCATGACATCTCTGCTGCTAAAAATGAGTGTGGTTTAGAATCATTTAAACACATTCCCTGACACTTTAAAACCCATCATCAATGTGATTTGACACTTTAACATGTACAAGGTATCGATGGCATTCTTACAGGCACTTGTGGTGGAAACATTACACTTGTAGACTTTCCCAATCGGAAAGTAAATGGATCTGAACTTTAGACACATTACAATCTATGGGATTAAATGAGACCCTAAATTTTGCGCATTTCCTCTAAATTTTGTGACTTCTGTTTTAATAACTATACTCATAACACTGACCCTCTTGTCATTGACCAGTTTGTGTTTTTGACTATGGGATTATACATCATGGATGACTACTATGGGGTGCATTATAATTTATGGATGACTACTATGAGATGTGCAGTAAACTTTATAAATGACTACGGGGTGCATTATACTTTATGGATGACTACTATGGGGTACATTACACTTTGTAAATGATTAAGGGGTGCATTATACTTTATGGATGACTACTATGGGGTGCATTATACTTTATAAATGATTAAGGGGTGCATTATACTTTATGGATGACTACTATGGGGTGCATCAAGCTTTATGGATGATTGTGGGGGTGCATTATACTTTATGGTAGAGTATGAGCTGTGCATTACACTACATGGATAACTGAGCTGTGCATTTTACTGGAATACTATGTTACTAGGTAGTTTCACACACAAAGTAATTTGCAGCAAGTACTAGCAGTGTTGTAATGGTGCGTATGGCTATTAAATTTGAGTTTGGGAGGGGGACAGATGGTTTTAACCCCTTCTGACATTGGGTGTAGTAGTACGCCCATGCTGAATTCCCCCTGTTTTGTGTGGGCTCCAGCGCCCTCACCTTTCCGGGCACATGACAACTGATCTATACAGCTGACATGTGCCTGCAACAGCCGCGGGTGGAATCTCTGACAGCGGCATTTAACTCGTGCATACCGGAAGCGTGTTGCTAATCCCGCCCATCGGTGACCCTGTCATATGATTGCGAGTCACCAATGGGTCAGCATGACAACCAAAGGTCTGCAGCAGACCTCTATGGTTGTCATTGCCAGATTGCTATGAGCGCCACCACGTGGTCAGTGCTCATAGCAAGTGAGCATTTCTGCTACACACAGTCGATCTGATCAACGCCTGTGTGTAGCAGAAGTGATAAAAGTACTGCAGCTTCTAGTCTACCATGGAGACTATTGAAGCTTTCAAAAAGTAAAATAAAAATGTTTTTAAAAATATAAACAATATATAAAAGTTCAACGCACCGGCCTTTTGCCCCATTTAACCCCTTTCTGCCATTAGACGTACTATTCTGTCCATGTGGGGTGGGCCCTACTTTCCAAGGACGGAATAGTACGTCCAGCGCGATCGGCCACGCTCACGGGGAAAGCGCGGCCGATCGCGGCCGGGTGTCAGCTGCTTATCGCAGCTGATATCCGGCACTATGTGCGAGGAGCGGTCACGGACCGCCCCCGGCACATTAACCCCCGGCACACCGCGATCAAACATGATCGCGATGTGCCGGCGGTGCAGGGAAGCATCGCGCAGGGAGGGGGCTCCCTGCAGGCTTCCCTGAGACCCCCGCAGCAACGCGATGTGATCACGTTGCTGCGAGGGTCTCCTACCTTCCTCCCTGCAGCAAGGCCCGGATCCAATATGGCCGCGGCATCCGGGTCCTGCAGGGAGGGAGGTGGCTTACAAAGTGCCTGCTCAAAGCAGGCACTTGGTAACGCTGCAGCGCTCTTTGACAGATCGGTGATCTGACAGAGTGCTGTGCAAACTGTCAGATCACCGATCTGTATTGTCCCCCCTGGGACAAAGTAAAAAAGTTAAAAAAAAAATTTCCAAGTGTGTAAAAAAAAAAAAAAAAAAAATCCTAAATAATGAAAAAAAAATATATACAGGTCCTTCTCAAAAAATTAGCATATAGTGTTAAATTTCATTATTTACCATAATGTAATGATTACAATTAAACTTTCATATATTATAGATTCATTATCCACCAACTGAAATTTGTCAGGTCTTTTATTGTTTTAATACTGATGATTTTGGCATACAACTCCTGATAACCCAAAAAACCTGTCTCAATAAATTAGCATATTTCACCCATCCAATCAAATAAAAGTGTTTTTCAATAACAAACAAAAAAACCATCAAATAATAATGTTCAGTTATGCACTCAATACTTGGTCGGGAATCCTTTGGCAGAAATGACTGCTTCAATGCGGCGTGGCATGGAGGCAATCAGCCTGTGACACTGCTGAGATGTTATGGAGGCCCAGGATGCTTCAATAGCGGCCTTAAGCTCATCCAGAGTGTTGGGTCTTGTGTCTCTCAACTTTCTCTTCACAATATCCCACAGATTCTCTATGGGGTTCAGGTCAGGAGAGTTGGCAGGCCAATTGAGCACAGTAATACCATGGTCAGTAAACCATTTGCCAGTGGTCTTGGCACTGTGAGCAGGTGCCAGGTCGTGCTGAAAAATGAAATCTTCATCTCCATAAAGCATTTCAGCCGATGGAAGCATGAAGTGCTCCAAAATCTCCTGATAGCTAGCTGCATTGACCCTGCCCTTGATGAAACACAGTGGACCAACACCAGCAGCTGACATGGCACCCCACACCATCACTGACTGTGGGTACTTGACACTGGACTTCAGGCATTTTGGCATTTCCTTCTCCCCAGTCTTCCTCCAGACTCTGGCACCTTGATTTCCGAATGACATGCAAAATTTGCTTTCATCAGAAAAAAGTACTTGGGACCACTTAGCAACAGTCCAGTGCTGCTTCTCTGTAGCCCAGGTCAGGCGCCTCTGCCGCTGTTTATGGTTCAAAAGTGGCTTTACCTGGGGAATGCGGCACCTGTAGCCCATTTCCTGCACACGCCTGTGCACGGTGGCTCTGGATGTTTCCACACCAGACTCAGTCCACTGCTTCCTCAGGTTTCCCAAGGTCTGGAATTGGTCCTTCTCCACAATCTTCCTCAGGGTCCGGTCTCCTCTTCCCGTTGTACAGCGTTTTCTGCCACATTGTTTCCTTCCAACAGACTTACCATTGAGGTGCCTTGATACAGCACTCTGGGAACAGCCTATTTGTTGAGAAATTTCTTTCTGGGTCTTACCCTCTTGCTTGAGGGTGTCAATAATGGCCTTCTTGACATCTGTCAGGTCGCTAGTCTTACCCATGATGGGGGTTTTGAGTAATGAACCAGGCAGGGAGTTTATAAAAGCCTCAGGTATCTTTTGCATGTGTTTAGAGTTAATTAGTTGATTCAGAAGATTAGGGTAATAGGTCGTTTAGAGAACCTTTTCTTGATATGCTAATTTATTGAGACAGGTTTTTTGGGTTATCAGGAGTTGTATGCCAAAATCATCAGTATTAAAACAATAAAAGACCTGACAAATTTCAGTTGGTGGATAATGAATCTATAATATATGAAAGTTTAATTGTAATCATTACATTATGGTAAATAATGAAATTTAACACTCTATGCAAATTTTTTGAGAAGGACCTGTATATATTATTCCCATAAATACATTTCTTTATCTAAATAAAAAAAAAAACAATAAAAGTACACATATTTAGTATTGCCGCGTCCGTAACGACCTGACCTATAAAGCTGTCCCACTAGTTAACCCCTTCAGTAAACACCGTAAGAAAAAAAAAAAACGAGGCAAAAAAACAACGCTTTATTATCATACCGCCGAACAAAAAGTGGAATAACACGCGATCAAAAACACGGATATAAATAACCATGGTACCGCTGAAAGCGCCATCTTGTCCCGCAAAAAACAAGCCATGATACAGCAACATCAGCATAAAAATAAAAAAGTTATAGTCCTCAGAATAAAGCGATGCAAAAATAATTATTTTTTCTATAAAATAGTTTTTATCGTATAAAAGCGCCAAAACATAAAAAAAATATAAATGAGGTGTCGCTGTAATCGTACTGACCCGAAAAATAAAACTGCTTTATCAATTTTACCAAACGCAAAATGGTATAAACGCCTCCCCCAAAAGAAATTCATGAATAGCTGGTTTTTGGTCATTCTGCCTCACAAAAATCGGAATAAAAAGCGATCAAAAAATGTCACGTGCCCGAAAATGTTACCAATGAAAACGCCAACTCGTCCCGCAAAAAACAAGACCTCACATGACTCTGTGGACCAAAATATGGAAAAATTATAGCTCTCAAAATGTGGTAACGCAAAAAATATTTTTTGCAATAAAAAGCGTCTTTCAGTGTGTGACAGCTGCCAATCATAAAAATCCGCTAAAAAACCCGCTAAAAAAGTAAATCAAACCCCCCTTCATCACCCCCTTAGTTAGGGAAAAATTAAAAAATTAAATTTTTTTATTTATTTCCATTTTCTCATTAGGGTTAGGGCTAGGGTTAGGGCTAGGGTTAGGGTTAGGGCTAGGGTTAGGGTTAGGGCTGGGGTTAGGGTTAGGGCTAGGGTTAGGGCTAGGGTTAGGGTTAGAGCTAGGGTTAGGGTTAGGGCTAGGGTTAGGGCTAGGGTTAGGGCGAAGGTTAGGGCAAGGGTTAGGGTTAGGGCTAGGGTTAAGGCTACAGTTAGGGTTAAGGCTACAGTTAGGGTTGGTGCTAAAGTTAGGGTTAGGGTTTGGATTACATTTGCGGTTGCAAATAGGGTTGGGATTAGGGTTAGGGGTGTGTCTGGGTTAGAGGTGTGGTTAGGGTTACCATTGGAATTAGGGTTAGAGGTGTGTTTGGATTAGGGTTTCAGTTATAATTGGGGAGTTTCCACTGTTTAGACACATCAGGGGCTCTCCAAACGTGACATGGCGTCCGATCTCAATTCCAGCCAATTCTGTGTTGAAAAAGTAAAACAGTGCTCCTTCCCTTCCGAGCTCTCCCGTGTGCCCAAACAGGAGTTTACCTCAACATATGGGGTATCAGCGTTCTCAGGACAAATTGTACAACAACTTTTGGTGTCCAATTTCTCCTGTTACCCTTGGGAAAATACAAAACTGGGGGCTAAAAAATAATTTTTGTGGGAAAAAAAAAGATTTTTTATTTTCACGGCTCTGCGTTATAAACTGTAGTGAAACACTTGGGGGCTCAAAGTTCTCACAACACATTTAGATAAGTTCGTGGGGGGGTCTAGTTTCCAATATGGGATCACTTGTGGGGGGTTTCTACTGTTTAGGTATATTAGGGGCTCTGCAAACGCAATGTGACACCTGCAGACCATTCCATCTAAGTCTGCATTCCAAATGGTGCTCCTTCCCTTCCGAGCCCTCCCATGCGCCCAAGCGGTGGTTCCCCCCCACATATGGGGTATCAACGCACTCAGGACAAATTGGACAACAACTTTTGGGGTCCAATTTCCCCTTTTACCCTCAAGAAAATACAAAACTGGGGGCTAAAAAATAATTTTGAGGGGAAATTTTTATTTTTATTTTCACGGCTCTGCGTTATAAACTGTAGTGAAATACTTAGGGGCTCAAAGTTCTCACAACACATCTAGATAAGTTCCATGGGCGGTCTAGTTTCCAATATGGGGTCACTTGTGGGGGGTTTCTACTGTTTAGGTACATTAGGGGCTCTGCAAACACAATGTGACGTCTGCAGACCATTCCATCTAAGTCTGTATTCCAAATAGCTCTCCTTCCCTTCTGAGCCCTCCCATTCGCTTAAATGCTGGTTCCCCCCCACATATAGGGTATCAGCGCACTCAGGACAAATTGCACAACAACCTTTGGGGTCCAATTTCTCCTGTTACCCTCAGGAAAATACAAAACTGGGGGCTAAAAAATAATTTTTGTGGGAAAAAATTTTTGTTTTATTTTTATGGCTCTGCATTATAAACTTCTGTGAAGCTCTTGGTGGGTCAAAGTGCTCACCACACATGTAGATAAGTTCCTTAGGGGGTCTACTTTTCAAAATGGTGTCACTTGTGGGGGGTTTCAATGTTTAGGCACATCAGTGGCTCTCCAAACGCAACATGGCGTCCCATCTCAATTCCTGTCAATTTTGCATTGAAAAGTCAAACGGCGCTCCTTCCCTTCCGAGCTCTCCCATGCGCCCAAACTGTGGTTAACCCCCACATATGGGGTATCGGCGTACTCAGGACAAATTGTACAACAACGTTTCCGGTCCATTTTCTCCTGTAACCCTTGGTAAAATAAAACAAATTGGAGCTGAAGTAAATTTTTTGTGAAAAAAAGTTAAATGTTAATTTTTATTTAAACATTCCAAAAATTCCTGTGAAACACCTGAAGGGTTAATAAACTTCTTGAATGTGGTTTTGAGAACCTTGAGGTGTGACGTTTTTAGAATGGTGTCACACTTGGCTATTTTCTATCATATAGACCCCTCAAAATGACTTCAAATGAGATGTGGTCCCTAAAATAAAATGGTGTTGCAAAAATGAGAAATTGCTGGTCAACTTTTAACCCTTATAACTCCCTAACAAAAAAAAATTTTAGTTCCAAAATTGTGCTGTTGTAAAGTGGACATGTAGGAAATGTTACTTATTAAGTATTTTGTGTGACATATCTCTGTGATTTAATTGCATAAAAATTCAAAGTTGGAAAATTGCGAAATTTTCAAAATTTTCGCCAAATTTCCATTTTTTTCACAAATAAACGCAGGTAATATCAAAGAAATTTTACCAATATCATGAAGCACAATATGTCACGAGAAAACGATGTCTGAATCACCAGGATCCGTTGAAGCGTTCCAGAGTTATAACCTCATAAAGGGACAGTGGTCAGAATTGTAAAAATTGGCCCGGTCCATAACGTGCAAACCACCCTTGGGGGTAAAGGGGTTAAAGTAAAACAATAAAAAAATTAAATCTGCGCATATTTGGTGGCAGTGTGCTGCCTTATTTGCTTAACTATATACGAGTTGGCGACTCTAGGTTCAGCACCTGCTCACACTGAGTCTATGTTTGGATGTGCCGGTCAGGTTTTTGAAATGTATTCTCTAGCCTTCTGATCGTGCACTCCGCCTCCCAGCCATAGGTGTTTTAATTACAGCAGGTCCGATACCCCTCCACAGAGAGAGAGAATTTTGGTCTAGGAAGAGGTTTCACATGTACCCTTTCAGATGGAGACGTTTATTCTCAGCGAGGTAAGGCAAGTGTAGGACCTGGTATAAGAGAGATGCCGTAAAGGGGCTACCAGGTACACATAAAATTGGCCATTTTTATGCGCTAAAAGCTCTCATTTTTCATATTTCTAGTGCAGTAATGCAGTTCAAATTTCGTTTTTCAAGTTTGTATGTTCTAGCACTGCAGTGTGCTGCCTTATTTACTTAACTATATACGAGTTGTCGACTCTAGGTTCAGCACCTGCTCACACTGAGTCTATGTTTGGATGTGCCGGTCAGGTTTTTGAAATGTATTCTCTAGTCTTCTGATCGTGCACTCCGCCTCCCAGCCACAGGTGTTTTAATTACAGCAGGTCCGATACCCCTCCACAGAGAGAGAATTTTGGTCTAGGAAGAGGTTTCACATGTACCCATTCAGATGGAGACGTTTATTCTCAGCGAGGTAAGGCAAGTGTAGGACCTGGTATAAGAGAGATGCTGTAAAGGGGCTACCAGGTACACATAAAATTGGCCATTTTTATGCGCTAAAAGCTCTCATTTTTCATATTTCTAGTGCAGTAATGCAGTTCAAATTTCGTTTTTCAAGTTTGTATGTTCTAGCGCTGCAGTGTGCTGCCTTATTTACTTAACTATATACGAGTTGGCGACTCTAGGTTCAGCACCTGCTCACACTGAGTCTATGTTTGGATGTGCCGGTCAGGTTTTTGAAATGTATTCTCTAGTCTTCTGATCGTGCACTCCGCCTCCCAGCCACAGGTGTTTTAATTACAGCAGGTCCGATACCCCTCCACAGAGAGAGAAGTTTGGTCTAGGAAGAGGTTTCACATGTACCCATTCAGATGGAGACGTTTATTCTCAGCGAGGTAAGGCAAGTATAGGACCTGGTATAAGAGAGATGCCGTAAAGGGGCTACCAGGTACACATAAAATTGGCCATTTTTATGCGCTAAAAGCTCTCATTTTTTATATTTCTAGTGCAGTAATGCAGTTCAAATTTCGTTTTTCAAGTTTGTATGTTCTAGCACTGCAGTGTGCTGCCTTATTTACTTAACTATATACGAGTTGGCGACTCTAGGTTCAGCACCTGCTCATACTGAGTCTATGTTTGGATGTGCCGGTCAGGTTTTTGAAATGTATTCTCTAGCCTTCTGATCGTGCACTCCGCCTCCCAGCCACAGGTGTTTTAATTACAGCAGGTCCGATACCCCTCCACAGAGAGAGAGAATTTTGGTCTAGGAAGAGGTTTCACATGTACCCATTCAGATGGAGACGTTTATTCTCAGCGAGGTAAGGCAAGTGTAGGACCTGGTATAAGAGAGATGCCGTAAAGGGGCTACCAGGTACACATAAAATTGGCCATTTTTATGCGCTAAAAGCTCTCATTTTTCATATTTCTAGTGCAGTAATGCAGTTCAAATTTCGTTTTTCAAGTTTGTATGTTCTAGCGCTGCAGTGTGCTGCCTTATTTACTTAACTATATACGAGTTGGCGACTCTAGGTTCAGCACCTGCTCACACTGAGTCTATGTTTGGATGTGCCAGTCAGGTTTTTGAAATGTATTCTCTAGTCTTCTGATCGTGCACTCCGCCTCCCAGCCACAGGTGTTTTAATTACAGCAGGTCCGATACCCCTCCACTGAGAGAGAGAATTTTGGTCTAGGAAGAGGTTTCACATGTACCCATTCAGATGGAGACGTTTATTCTCAGTGAGGTAAGGCAAGTGTAGGACCTGGTATAAGAGAGATGCCGTAAAGGGGCTACCAGATACACATAAAATTGGCCATTTTTATGCGCTAAAAGCTCTCATTTTTCATATTTCTAGTGCAGTAATGCAGTTCAAATTTCGTTTTTCAAGTTTGTATGTTCTAGCACTGCAGTGTGCTGCCTTATTTACTTAACTATATACGAGTTGTCGACTCTAGGTTCAGCACCTGCTCACACTGAGTCTATGTTTGGATGTGCCGGTCAGGTTTTTGAAATGTATTCTCTAGCCTTCTGATCGTGAACTCCGCCTCCCAGCCACAGGTGTTTTAATTACAGCAGGTCCGATACCCCTCCACAGAGAGAATGAATTTTGGTCTTGGAAGAGGTTTCACATGTACCCATTCAGATGGAGACGTTTATTCTCAGCGAGGTAAGGCAAGTATAGGACCTGGTATAAGAGAGATGCCGTAAAGGGGCTACCAGGTTCACATAAAATTGGCCATTTTTATGCGCTAAAAGCTCTCATTTTTCATATTTCTAGTGCAGTAATGCAGTTCAAGTTTCGTTTTTCAAGTTTGTATGTTCTAGCACTGCAGTGTGCTGCCTTATTTACTTAACTATATACGAGTTGGCGACTCTAGGTTCAGCACCTGCTCACACTCAGTATATGTTTGGATGTGCCGGTCAGGTTTTTGAAATGTATTCTCTAGTCTTCTGATCGTGCACTCCGCCTCCCAGCCACAGGTGTTTTAATTACAGCAGGGCCGATACCCCTCCACAGAGAGATAATTTTGGTCTAGGAAGAGGTTTCACATGTACCCATTCAGATGGAGACGTTTATTCTCAGCGAGGTAAGGCAAGTGTAGGACCTGGTATAAGAGAGATGCTGTAAAGGGGCTACCAGGTACACATAAAATTGGCCATTTTTATGCGCTAAAAGCTCTCATTTTTCATATTTCTAGTGCAGTAATGCAGTTCAAATTTCGTTTTTCAAGTTTGTATGTTCTAGCGCTGCAGTGTGCTGCCTTATTTACTTAACTATATACGAGTTGGCGACTCTAGGTTCAGCACCTGCTCACACTGAGTCTATGTTTGGATGTGCCGGTCAGGTTTTTGAAATGTATTCTCTAGTCTTCTGATCGTGCACTCCGCCTCCCAGCCACAGGTGTTTTAATTACAGCAGGTCCGATACCCCTCCACAGAGAGAGAATTTTGGTCTAGGAAGAGGTTTCACATGTACCCATTCAGATGGAGACGTTTATTCTCAGCGAGGTAAGGCAAGTGTAGGACCTGGTATAAGAGAGATGCCGTAAAGGGGCTACCAGGTACACATAAAATTGGCAATTTTTATGCGCTAAAAGCTCTCATTTTTCATATTTCTAGTGCAGTAATGCAGTTCAAATTTAGATTTTCAAGTTTGTATGTTCTAGCGCTGCAGTGTGGTGCCTTATTTACTTAATTATATACGAGTTGGCGACTCTAGGTTCAGCACCTGCTCACACTGAGTCTATGTTTGGATGTGCCGGTCAGGTTTTTGAAATGTATTCTCTAGCCTTCTGATCGTGCACTCCGCCTCCCAGCCACAGGTGTTTTAATTACAGCAGGTCCGATACCCCTCCACAGAGAGAGAGAATTTTGGTCTAGGAAGAGGTTTCACATGTACCCATTCAGATGGAGACGTTTATTCTCAGCGAGGTAAGGGAAGTGTAGGACCTGGTATAAGAGAGATGCCGTAAAGGGGCTACCAGTTACACATAAAATTGGCCATTTTTATGCGCTAAAAGCTCTCATTTTTCATATTTCTAGTGCAGTAATGCAGTTCAAATTTCGTTTTTCAAGTTTGTATGTTCTAGCGCTGCAGTGTGCTGCCTTATTTACTTAACTATATACGAGTTGGCGACTCTAGGTTCAGCACCTGCTCACACTGAGTCTATGTTTGGATGTGCCGGTCAGGTTTTTGAAATGTATTCTCTAGCCTTCTGATCGTGCACTCCGCCTCCCAGCCACAGGTGTTTTAATTACAGCAGGTCCGATACCCCTCCACAGAGAGAGAATTTTGGTCTAGGAAGAGGTTTCACATGTACCCATTCAGATGGAGACGTTTATTCTCAGCGAGGTAAGGCAAGTGTAGGACCTGGTATAAGAGAGATGCCGTAAAGGGGCTACCAGGTACACATAAAATTGGCCATTTTTATGCGCTAAAAGCTCTCATTTTTCATATTTCTAGTGCAGTAATGCAGTTCAAATTTCGTTTTTCAAGTTTGTATGTTCTAGCGCTGCAGTGTGCTGCCTTATTTACTTAACTATATACGAGTTGGCGACTCTAGGTTCAGCACCTGCTCACACTGAGTCTATGTTTGGATGTGCCGGTCAGGTTTTTGAAATGTATTCTCTAGCCTTCTGATCGTGCACTCCGCCTCCCAGCCATAGGTGTTTTAATTACAGCAGGTCCGATACCCCTCCACAGAGAGAGAGAATTTTGGTCTAGGAAGAGGTTTCACATGTACCCATTCAGATGGAGACATTTATTCTCAGCGAGGTAAGGCAAGTATAGGACCTGGTATAAGAGAGATGCCGTAAAGGGGCTACCAGGTACACATAAAATTGGCCATTTTTATGCGCTAAAAGCTCTCATTTTTTATATTTCTAGTGCAGTAATGCAGTTCAAATTTCATTTTTCAAGTTTGTATGTTCTAGCACTGCAGTGTGCTGCCTTATTTACTTAACTATATACGAGTTGGCGACTCTTGGTTCAGCACCTGCTCATACTGAGTCTATGTTTGGATGTGCCGGTCAGGTTTTTGAAATGTATTATCTAGCCTTCTGATCGTGCACTCCGCCTCCCAGCCAC
Organism: Ranitomeya imitator; assembly: GCF_032444005.1. Taxonomy (NCBI): domain Eukaryota; kingdom Metazoa; phylum Chordata; class Amphibia; order Anura; family Dendrobatidae; genus Ranitomeya; species Ranitomeya imitator. The sequence continues at coordinate 1,109,090,922 of NC_091282.1, forward strand.
AGGTGTTTTAATTACAGCAGGTCCGATACCCCTCCACAGAGAGAGAGAATTTTGGTCTAGGAAGAGGTTTCACATGTACCCATTCAGATGGAGACGTTTATTCTCAGTGAGGTAAGGCAAGTGTAGGACCTGGTATAAGAGAGATGCCGTAAAGGGGCTACCAGATACACATCAAATTGGCCATTTTTATGCGCTAAAAGCTCTCATTTTTCATATTTCTAGTGCAGTAATGCAGTTCAAATTTCGTTTTTCAAGTCTGTATGTTCTAGCGCTGCAGTCTGCTGCCTTAGGCTAGGGTCACATTGCGTTAGTGCAATCCGTTTAGCGCTAGCGCTAGCGGATTGCGCTAACGCAATGTTTTTAAAGGGTCGCGTTTCGGGGTCGCGTTAACGTCCCCGCTCTCGCAGATCTGCGAGAGCGGGGAACGGACCTCGGGCGCGCCGCGGACGCTGCAAGCAGCGTCCGAGGCGCGCTACAAAAGACCGGCGCGTCGCTAGCGCGTGCCGAAAATGACACGCGCTAGCAATGCGCTGGTACATTGCGGGCAATGGGAGCGCTAACGGACGCGTTGCATGGCGTTAATTTCGCCGTGCAACGCTGTCCGTTAGCGCTCTGACCAAAACGCAATGTGACCCCAGCCTTATTTACTTAACTATAAAAAAGAATTAACCCAATCGCCAAATGGTGTACTGAGAAAAAAATTAAAAACTCCAGAATTACGTTTTTTTGGTCGACCGCTACAAAAATGACCGCTACAAAAATGTAATAATGGGTGATCAAAAGATTGTATCTACACCAAAATGGTATCAATAAAAATGTCAGCTCTGCGCACAAAAAATAAGCCCTCACCCAGCTCCAGATCATCAAAAATGGAGACAGATCTCGAAAAATGTTGCTATTTTTTCTTTTACCAAATTTGGGATTTTTTTTCATCACTCAAAGAAAAAAGAACCTATACATGTTTGGTGTCTATGATCTCGTAATGCAGAGATCAACACACACAGAATTTTTTTCCTGTTTTTCAGTACATGATATGTTAAAACCAATGGTGTCGTTCAAAAGTGCAACTTGTTCTGCAAAAAACAATCCCTTGCATGGCCATTTTGACCAAAAATTAAAAAGGTATGGCTCTGGGAATATGGGAGCAAAAAACAGAAATTCAAAAAATGAAATTCCCCTGGTGGTTTAAAATTCTGGATTCTGGAGATTTGTAATTTGCATTTGAAAAAAATATGGCTTTACTGCTACTTAGCTTGAGTCATATTTCTGCATATTTATGCATGCTCAGCACTGACACTTTATATGAATTGCTGCTATTCCTTTTTGGTCTTCCCATCCACCTAACTAGTATGGGTCTGTTTGCTTTGCACCTTTGTTCCATACTGTTCATTTTTCCACTGTATTATTCTTTATATATTTTGTCTTGAAATTGTCTAAATAAAATTTGTCACTTTTTATTTGGAACCTTTCTCTCTTTCTTTTGCTTAATCACTTTAGAAATGCCAAACATAGATGCAATATGTGGTTTAGGTACACTGAGGGGCTAAGAAGGAAGGGGGCATTTGGATTTGCGAGCGGAGAATTTTCTGAATTTATTTTAGCGGACGAGAAGCCATTTCGCTTTTCCATAGCCTTTGTGCTACCAGTAACGTGGAAGCCCCCTATATTTTCATTAACAGATGACAGACCTGAGTGAGGGCTTGCTTTTTTTGAATTGTTAACATTTATCATAATGTTTTGGATCACATTTATCCTGAGCCCTACGTTGAGCACTTACTTTGGGGTTTCCATCTAAATCTCTGAGTGACGTGATTCAGATGAAACCTCCGAGGGATCCATTCACTATAATGAGGCAGCAGAATTACTCTGGACTCTGTCTGGCCTCTGTTCAGCGGTGTCTTTCTTTTCAGAAGTTCACAAAACTGTGGTCGACGGCACTTTTATGCAATCCTAAAACGATGGACAATGCCAGATCACAGGTCAGTTGGCATCCACAGTGCCTCCATCTGCCTCATTATAGGGTTCTGTCTGAATCACATATTTCAGAGATTTACATGGAAACCCCAGTGAAAGCGCTCAGCGCAGAGCGCAGGATAAATGTGCGCTGAGCCTTACTGTCATCTTTGGGAGGCAGGATGAAAAAAATCAACAGCAGTTGAAGAAGTGGTTTTAGTTTTTTTACTCCATTCCTCATGTGGTATAAGTGATTATGTGACTTTATTCTTCTGGTCGGTGCGATTACAGTGATACCAGATTTATATCGGGTTTTTAAGATTGGCTGCTGTCACACACTAAATAACGCTTTATATTGCAAGAAATAGTTTATGCATCATGACATTTTGAGAGCTATAACTTTTCCATATTTTGGACCACAGAGTCATTTCGAGTTGACGTTTTTATTGGTACCATTTTTGGGTCCATGACATTTGTTGATTGCCTCCTTTTCCAATTTTTGTGAGGCATAATGAACCAAAACCAACAATTCAGGAATTTCTTTTTTTGGGGGGGTTATGCCGTTCCGTGTGTGGGAAAATTGATAAGGCAGCTTTATTCTTTGGGTCAGTATGATTACAGCGATACCTAATTTATATAGAATTTTTATGTTTGGCGCTTTTACACAATAGAAACTATTTTATAGAAAAAATATTTTTGCACCCCTTTATTCTGAGAGCTAGAACTTTTTTAATTTTTTGCTGATGGAATTGTGTGGTGGCTTGTTTTTTTGCGGGACAAGATGACATTTTCAGTGGTACCATGTTTATTTATATCCGTCATGTTAATTGCTTTTTATTCCACTTTTTGTTTGGCTGTCTGATGGTAAAGCATTGTTTTTTGCATTGCTTTTTATTTTTTTATGGTGTTCACTAAAGGGGTTAACTAGTGGGACAGTTTTATAGGTTGGTTTGCTGCGGACGTGGTGATACCAAATATGTGTACTTTTTATTGTTTATATTTTTTTCATACAAATATTTTTTATAGATACAATATCTTTAGATTTTTTATTATTTTTGTAATATTTTTAAAAATATTTTTACAATTACGGTATTTAAAATGTTTTTTTTAAACTTTTTAAACTTTTTTAGTTTGTCCCAATATGGGACTATAATTTTTAACATGCTGATCGCTGGTACAGCATGGGGATGCAGCAGCATGTCCATGCTGTAGAAACTGTCATCTCTGCACTGACTGGGAAAGTTGCTGATCATGCATTGCGCATGATCTGCAACATTCCAAGCTCTAGTGACCCGGATGTCATCGTGGCGACATCGAGTCACCATGGCAACGATCAGTTCTCTGCTCCCGGAATGCTCACTTTGGATCACAGCAATTAGGGGGTTAAAGTGCTGAGATTGGTGTGTGACCACTCATGCCACTTAGTGTCAGGTGTCAGCTGTCAGAATCAGCTGACACCCAGCTGCGATCGCCCGCGCACAGCCCGTGTGCACAGGCAATCTCCAAACAGTAATAATACATCCCCGGACAGATAGGCCCAAGGCACAGGGACGTATTATTACGACAAATGTCAGACATGGGTTAAGGTGCTGTGCTGTTATTTAGTATATCACAGATTAATTAATTCACAGTCACACTAACTATGCAGGTACATCACCTCCCTATCTCACTTGAATCTTTGGAATAATATTCTCAGACCGACTACCGCTTCTATTTTGAATGTGATTCACTAGTGTTATAACACATTCCAATTTAGACTTTTTTCTGTCCCTATGTGGTATGAGCGGTGGTCTCTGACCTCTTGTCCTTTGGCTGTTTAATCCCAAAATGACGCTGATCATTGACACTTGCAGTTCTAGTGCCCCTTGACTGACTACACAATATCACACATCATATTATATAGCCCTGCATTACTGGGAAGTTTGCCCGGCCACGCTTGACCTGAGTTACCGGCTCTGAGACTATTCACCAATGTGTGAAATGGCACTGAGATTTTTTTGCATATCGAATCTAATCACAGAATGTTTTTGAATTTGCATGGACATGTGAATGTGAGGAAATTTGAACCAAAGTTGATTCTGCACAGATCAATCCAGTCATCTCTAGCTATGCCTGTTATTTCCTATTAGTCCTTGAAGTGTACAACTTGGTTTTACTTTTCTTATTTAATTACCTTTAAAACTACATAATTAATTCTCTAAGTTGTCACTGAGTTCATACTCTTCTTATATCATGTTAGTCTTTATTATTACTTCATCTTTTTCTTTTTTTAATTATTTTTTAACTTTTTTCTCATAACATTCCTGCCAAGCCCAATGAGCCCTGAGGTTAAAATTCTAAGGAAGGATCAAATATCAAAGATAAAATAAATTATGACTTAGTGATAAAAGATGGATAAGAACATAAGTAATTACTATTTTTTTTCTCTTTTTTCCACATGCCTTTTTACAGTTAGTGTTTTAATTCTCTGGAAAACATATAAATCTGTTATCGTTTGATATAAGGGTTCTTGTTAACCTACTCATGACTCACTCAGATTCTACCTAAAATGATGCTATATACTTTACTAAAGTCTCCAAAAAGAGGAGATGCATTTGTCATTACACCCAAGCCAAAAACTGTTGTAGTAAAGTCACATATTATGGCACAAGCCATATTTAAACCATAATTTGGGACCTTTTAAAATTTTTCACTTTGCAAAAGTGGATGGGGATTGATTTTATAGGGCATGCACGGCAATGAACAAGTCTAATTTATTAAGAGTTGTGAAACTCTTAATAAATTAGGTACATCTTATGGCAGCATGAGATTTTTTAAAGTCTGACGCAAAGTGCTGCAGTCTTAATATCCCAATATCGTTCTCTGAGTGGATAGATAACGGTTACATAGATTGATAAGAGGATACATGATACATTGATAGACACACAAATTGATAATCCTTTGACTTGTCAATCAGTTAACTATTCCCTCCTTTAAAAACAATTGTATTTTTCCTTTACTGGTAACCCACTATTAGATATGCTGGATATGCTGGTACCTCATCAACCTAGCATTTAGTGCCTACCATGCAGATACCACCTTCTTTTCTCTGCCTCCTGATGTTTCTCATTGTGTTTTATAGAGATCAGATAATCCCATGGCTTCTCCGAACCATTTTTACTTAGGGACACTCATGTTTACTTCTTTTCATCCAGATGTCATCTCTCTACTATCCAGAGTTATCTTCTCATTCTGCATGGAGAAAACTGAATTTATCATCCTTTCCTCATCTTACTCACACACCCGACATATTAAAATCTAATAGTTCTACACTATTTCCAGTCTAAGCTTGGTGCACCAGGATAATCTTTAATTCTGTCTCATCTTTCAAAGTGCACATCAAAACTCTTACAACCTCCTGCTGCCACCACCCCAACAAACCTTTCTGAAATCTCTTCGTCAAAACAGCATGATAAATTGATGATGTTGAGGTTGGTGGCACAAGACTGCTGAGTCCATTGATTGGGTGCCGTGGTCACAAACTATGGACATGATGCCAAAATTGTAGCTCTAATGAGCAGTGAGGAGACCAGCAGGGAAGAGGCATTGGAGCAGCAAGAATTTAGCGAAGTAATTTTTTTATCATTCTTTCAAAGCATAGGCAGCCATGTCCCCATTTTTGATTAGATTGGACAATCCCTGTAACTCAAGGGTGCACAACATGTGGTCCATGGTGCCATTCTGTGCAGCCCCTAATGAAATGGACAGAAAATATTTCTCTGCCAGGTTAATTTTATGTGGGCAGCCACACACAGAAGAATTGTGGCAGCAGCAGAAGCTGGGACTGACAAATACAAATGGTGTTCTGTATAGAGATGTTAGGACGCCTCATACATCAGGAGAATGGGGTCTCCTAAACCGTTTGGCTCCAGAAAGGAGTATATGAATAAGACAGGTGGCCATGTCTGTGGCTAACTCCACTGTACATTATGAGAGTTCTGAAACAATAACCAGTAAGCAAAGAACCCATCATCTATTGTAGATAGCCATGTGCATGCATCGTTAGTGGCTATTCACAGTTTTTTTTTTTACTAAGACTTAAAAGTGGATTTTTTCGGCAAATCTACATAAAAAACACTTCAAATACTCTTTGAATAAGCTTCCTATTAGTTTTACTGCTAAGTGTTCAAAATACACTGACTTGTGAGCACTAAAGGAGCTTTTCCCATTAAAGTCAGTCAGAAACTTATTCGAAGAGTATGTTATGCTGTATTTTTTGAGTGTTTAGGATCAGAATCTAACAACAACAACTCAGTGTTAACATACATTAGAGTGAAGATTTATTATATAAGTCTTGCAAGTAGAATTTGTATCTATCAGGTATTTATGGTATATATTTTCTATATGCCACGAATGTCACAGAAGGTAATAACCCTTACATTTTTAGTGCGGCCCTCAGGTTGGTTCAGTATAAAAATATGGGCCTTCAACTAAAAAAGGTTGTGCACCCCTGTTCTAACAGAAACAGTTACACGGGTAATTATTAAGAGTGTCAATATCACAAAAAACTCAATGGGGTAGATTTACTAGTTAAAGTTTAGATACTTTTTACCCCTTAAAGGTGACAAGAGAAGAAGCCAGTGGATCAGAAGATAATATGAGTTTAAGTTATTTCAATTATGCAATAAAATAATGCTATATAAATTTATCGAACAATTCTAAATGACTATTTGACACTTTTTAATTCCCTCCTCAGTCCAAGAGTTCAGAAAAAAATTATCATATCCGACAGGAAATTTTCTCCCATTCCCTATGCATTCTCTTCTCTCTTGCATTTCATCTAGTTCACTTTCTGTCTTTGAACCGGTCGCATAAGAAGAAGTTACCAGGCTCCTCTCTAATAGTGACCCTATTCCCTCACATCTCCTTTAGTCCCTTTTTCCTGACTTTCACCACTCACCCAACTAAAATAGTTAACCTTTCTCATCTGTTATCTTTCCTTCCTACCTTCTTCTCCACGGTATTCACAGTGGAAAATGAAATGCTAGGTGAAATCCCAAGAAACAATGAAAACCCTATATTAAGGGTCACCAATCTAACCCAAGAAGAGGTGCGAAACCGGCTAAATAAGATTAAAATAGATAAATCTCCGGGTCCGGATGGCATACACCCACGAGTACTAAGAGAACTAAGTAATGTAATAGATAAACCATTATTTCTTATTTTTAGGGACTCTATAGCGACAGGGTCTGTTCCGCAGGATTGGCGCATAGCAAATGTGGTGCCAATATTCAAAAAGGGCTCTAAAAGTGAACCTGGAAATTATAGGCCAGTAAGTCTAACCTCTATTGTTGGTAAAATATTTGAAGGGTTTCTGAGGGATGTTATTCTGGATTATCTCAATGAGAATAACTGTTTAACTCCATATCAGCATGGGTTTATGAGAAATCGCTCCTGTCAAACTAATCTAATCAGTTTTTATGAAGAGGTAAGCTATAGGCTGGACCACGGTGAGTCATTGGATGTGGTATATCTCGATTTTTCCAAAGCGTTTGATACCGTGCCGCACAAGAGGTTGGTACACAAAATGAGAATGCTTGGTCTGGGGGAAATTGTGTGTAAATGGGTTAGTAACTGGCTTAGTGATAGAAAGCAGAGGGTGGTTATAAATGGTATAGTCTCTAACTGGGTCGCTGTGACCAGTGGGGTACCGCAGGGGTCAGTATTGGGACCTGTTCTCTTCAACATATTCATTAATGATCTGGTAGAAGGTTTACACAGTAAAATATCGATATTTGCAGATGATACAAAACTATGTAAAGCAGTTAATACAAGTGAAGATAGTATTCTGCTACAGATGGATCTGGATAAGTTGGAAACTTGGGCTGAAAGGTGGCAGATGAGGTTTAACAATGATAAATGTAAGGTTATACACATGGGAAGAAGGAATCAATGTCACCATTACACACTGAATGGGAAACCACTGGGTAAATCTGACAGGGAGAAGGACTTGGGGATCCTAGTTAATGATAAACTTACCTGGAGCAGCCAGTGCCAGGCAGCAGCTGCCAAGGCAAACAGGATCATGGGGTGCATTAAAAGAGGTCTGGATACACATGATGAGAGCATTATACTGCCTCTGTACAAATCCCTAGTTAGACCGCACATGGAGTACTGTGTCCAGTTTTGGGCACCGGTGCTCAGGAAGGATATAATGGAACTAGAGAGAGTACAAAGGAGGGCAACAAAATTAATAAAGGGGATGGGAGAACTACAATACCCAGATAGATTAGCGAAATTAGGATTATTTAGTCTAGAAAAAAGACGACTGAGGGGCGATCTAATAACCATGTATAAGTATATAAGGGGACAATACAAATATCTCGCTGAGGATCTGTTTATACCAAGGAAGGTGACTGGCACAAGGGGGCATTCTTTGCGTCTGGAGGAGAGAAGGTTTTTCCACCAACATAGAAGAGGATTCTTTACTGTTAGGGCAGTGAGAATCTGGAATTGCTTGCCTGAGGAGGTGGTGATGGCGAACTCAGTCGAGGGGTTCAAGAGAGGCCTGGATGTCTTCCTGGAGCAGAACAATATTGTATCATACAATTAGGTTCTGTAGAAGGACGTAGATCTGGGGATTTATTATGATGGAATATAGGCTGAACTGGATGGACAAATGTCTTTTTTCGGCCTTACTAACTATGTTACTATGTTACTTTAAAACACATAACTTAAAAAAGATACTCTGACCAGAACTGCACTGCTAATCATAGACCTATCTCTGAGCTTCCCTTCATTTATAAACTCCTGGAATGTCTAGTCCACTTCCCGTCTAATCCACGATCTCTCAGATAATACTCTTCTTGACCCTTTACAATTCAATTTCTGCTCTTTACGCTACTGAAACTATCGTTCCTAAAGTCTCTAACGATCTTACAGCTAAATCTATTGGTCACTACTCCCTGCTGATTCTCCTGGATCTCTCTGCAGCATTTGACTCTGTGAATCCTCAGCACCACCTGACTATGCTCTGCTCTATCATCCTCAAAGATACTGCTCTTTCTTGGTTCTCCTCCTACCTCTCTGTCTTGTCCTTCACTGTTTCTTTTGCTGGCTCCTCTTCTTCTTCGTAACTCCTTACAGTCAGGATTTCTCAGGGCCCAGTACTAAGTAATATTTTTTTTCTCCTTGTATACTGCCTTTATTGGTCAAATAATCAGTAGATTTGGTTTTCAGTACCATCTCTATGCTGATGACACCCATTATACACATTGTCTCATGACATCCTCACTGCATGTCTACAAAATACCAGTGATTGTCTTTCCACTGTCTCTAACATTATGTCCTCACCTCCATCTATCTGAAACTGAATCTGGCAAAACCTGAACTCCTTATGTTTCCTCTCTCCAGTAATCTACCTATTCTCAAGATTAGCATTTTAATGTGTGGTTCTACCATTACTCCTCAGCAACATGCCCACTGTCATGAATTCATATTTGATTTCTATCTTCCATTCACCCCCTACATCCGATCGCTCACTCGCTCATGCCACCTACACTTACAAAAATTCTCTAGAATATGACCTTTTCTTACCTTTAACTTTTCAAAAACACTTACTTTTGCTCTTACTCATTCTCGTCTTGACTATTGCAATTCTATACTAATTGGTCTCACTCGTACTAAACTCTCTCCTCTCCAATCCACCCATAATACAGCAGCCAGGATCATATTTTTTCCAACTGCTACACCAATGCCTTTATCCTGTGCCAGTCATTGCACTGGTTTCCCTTTTGCTAAAGGGTCCAATATAAACTTTTAACTTTCACTCACAAAGCTCTCCACAGTTCTGCACCACCCTACATCTCCTCCCTCATCTCTATCTGTGACCTCTATTTTGCTAATGACCTAAGGCTAACATCCTCAAAAATCTGAACCTCCTACTCCGGTCCTAAAGATTTCTCATGGACTGCGCCAATTCTCTGGAATGCATTACCCAGGACAATTTGATTAATTTCCAATACTAACATTTTTAAGTGTGGCCTAAGAATGCATTTCTTCAGACTGCCCTATTGCCTCGCCTCATTTTTAGAATTCTTCCCATTTTGCCCTTTCAAAAATGTATTTCAAATCAAGATCCTTCTAGCATGTACAGCTCTGGCAAAAATTTAGAGACCACCACATCAAAACCTTGTCATGGGCAGCTCAATCTCCAGACCTGAACCCCATTGAAAACCTCTGAAAAATAATCAATAGGATGATGGATAGCAGGGCTAGACTGGCCATATGGCAATTCTGGCAAATGCCAGAAGGGCCTGTCTGGTCATGGGCTGCCTTGTCTGCTATGTTGTTAACAGAATCGGTGTTCTCAAGATACCCATACTGTTAAGAGTTGTGATGGAGCACAAAGTTGCTTGACTCCGTCACTTACCCTTACTGAATTATGTGAATACTAGATGGTGGCCCGATTCTAACTCATCGGGTATTCTAGAATATGCATGTCCACGTAGTATATTGCCCAGCCACGTAGTATATTGCCCAGACACGTAGTATATTGCCGAGCCACGTAGTATATTGCCCAGTCACGTAGTATATTGCCCAGCTACGTAGTATATTGCCCAGTTACGTAGTATATTGCCCAGTCACATAGTATATTGCCCAGTCACATAGTATATTGCTCAGCCACGTAGTATATTGCCCAGTCACGTAGTATATTGCCCAGTCACGTAGTATATTGCCCAGTCACATAGTATATTGCTCAGCCACGTAGTATATTGCCCAGCCACGTAGTATATTGCACGGCAACGGAGTATACAGCACAGAGCCATGTAGTATACAGACTTAAAATAAAAAATAAACATATACTCACCCTCCGTTGAAGTCCTGGCACTGTGTGCGGTGCACGTGGCAGCTTCTGGTCCCAGAGTTGGTATGGGCGCAGGACCTGTGATGACGTTGCGGTCACATGACCGTGACATCATGGTAGGTCTTTCTCGCAGGACCTGTGATGACATCACGGTCACATGACCGTGACATCATGGCAGGTCCTTGTCGCATAACATCCTTGCCACCAGAACCTGCTGCTTGCATGGAGCGGTCACCGCCGCATCGCGAGGAGTGGGAAAGGCATCGGAATGTGAGTATATGATGATTTTGTATTTTTTAAATTATTTTAACATTAGATCTTTTTGCTATTGAGGCTGCATAGGCAGCATCAATAGCAAAAAAGTTGGTCACACAGGGTTAATAGCAGCGGTAATGGAGTACGTTACACCGTGGCATAACGTGGTCCATTAGAGCATTAACCCTGTGTCAGTGCTGACTGGAGGGGAGTATGGAGCGGGCACTGACTGCGGGGAGGAAGGAGTGGCCATGTTGCCGCTGGACTGCGCCCGTCGCTGATTGGTCGTGGCAATGGTCGTGGGCATTTTGCCACGACCAATCAGCGACTTGGATTCCATGACAGACAGAGGCCGCGACCAATGAATATCCGTGACAGGAGGACAGACAGACAGAAAGACGGAAGTGACCCTTATACAATTATATAGTAGATGTCTAGTGTCTGTACAAGTTCCCTCTGAAGTATTAAGTGCTGTGGAATATGTTGGCGCTATAGAAATAAAAAATATTTTTACAAATTATTACATTTATTTTCATAAATAATGTATACTGTATATGTTGCTAATCTATTGTTATGGTCCGCTATCTCCCTGAGATATTTGGGAGAATTGCAATGTTTATATGTTGAGAAAACTGAAGAATCATAAAACTTTTATGCCAAAAGGCTTCATTATGTTTAATTAGGGTAAATTGAGAAGTCTTCTGTTGCCAGCATTTCTTCTCTGAGTCTTGGAATTACATGACTAAAAGAGCAATATGACCATAAGTGTCGCAATACAATGACAGGGTCTAATTTGCAAATTGCCTTTTCTGAGAAAAAGAGGACTTAAGCTCTATAGCGCCACCTGTTGGAAGTAGCGATCCTCCAAGTCACAATCAACTCTTTAAGGAGTCGTGCAATATGACTTGGGATAAAAGCTAGACTAGATTAGGGTCTAATTTCTAATTTGTTCATAGACAAACCTATCCATCTATTAAAAGAAAGTCCAAACCATTTAAGAGTGAAACATTCCAATGATTCATTAAAGTTCTCACTAGGGTTGAGCGAAACGGATCGGTCAATTTCATAAGTCGCCGACTTTCGGCAAAGTCGGGTTTCGTGAAACCCGAGCCGATCCCAGTGTGGGATCGGCCACACGGTCGGCGATCTTCGTGCCAAAGTCGCATTTCATATGATGCGTTAAGCTCCATTTCTCAGCCAATGAAGGTGGACGCAGAGTGTGGGCAGCGTGATGACAAAGGTCTCAGTCCCCACCATCTTAGAGAAGGGCATTACAGTGATTGGCTTGCTTTCTGCGGCATCACAGGGGCTATAAAGGGGCGTGCACGCCGACCTCCATCTTACTTCTGCCGATCTGAGCATAGGGAGAGGTTGCTGTAGCTTCATCTGAAGCAGGGATATTGTTAGGAAGGGAATATTAACCTACAAACTGCTTGTGCTGTAGCGATTTCCACTGTCCAACACCACCTTTTCTTTGCAGGGACAGTGGAGGTTTTTTTTGGGTGCATCAGCTCTGTAGCTTATTAGGCTGCATTCTAAGGCTCCCTGATAGCTGCATTGCTGTTTGTACGCCGCTGTGCAAACCAACTGCTTTTTTCAAAGCAAAAATCCTGTTGCTCCTTCTTTTCTGCACAGTTCTCTTGTTTCTTTGTCCACACTCTTGTGTGCAGCAGTCCTTTTTATTGCTGGCATACTTGTCCTTTGATCATTGTAGGGGGATTGAAATTCTACTACAGCCCTTGTATTTTTTGATATATCTGTCATCCACTTTCTGCCACTCAAACTGTAGTGTAATACAGTGGGCCTGATTTTTTCCTGCTGTCTCCCACACATAAAAAAGGGAGATTTGTATTGCCACTGAGTGCATCTGCGTCAGTCCTGTTGTGGCATCTGTCATCCACTTTCTGCCACTCAAACTGTAGTGTAATACAGTGGGCCTGATTTTGTCCTGCTGTCTCCCACACATAAAAAAGGGAGAGTTGTATTGCCACTGAGTGCATCTGCGTCAGTCCTGTTGTGGCATCTGTCATCTACTTTCTGCCACTCAAACTGTAGTGTAATACAGTGGGCCTGATTTTTTCCTGCTGTCTCCCACACATAAAAAAGGGAGATTTGTATTGCCACTGAGTGCATCTGCGTCAGTCCTGTTGTGGCATCTGTCATCCACTTTCTGCCACTCAAACTGTGTAGTGTAATGCAGTGGGCCTGATTTTCCCAGCAGTCTCGCACACCTATAAAAGGAGATTTAAACTCACAACAAGTTTACGTACACCTTCTAACTGGTTTTACAGTACCATATAACGTTTGTTAGTTTGGTTACATTTTTCCAAGAATGAGGAAGTCTGGTGGAAGAGGTCGTGGCCGTGGGCGGTCATTGCCAGCTGGTAATGATGGTAGTGGTGGTGGAGCATCAGGTGGTCGTGGGAAAAGCAATATAGCACCTAAGTCTCGAGTTGTTGAGCCAGCGTCATCATCTGGCTACACAAGGCCTTGAACGCTCCCTTTTCTGGGAGTAGGAAAACCGCTTTTAAAGCCGGAGCAGCAGGAACAAGTTTTGGCTTTCCTTGCTGACTCTTCCTCTAGCTCTTTCGCCTCCTCTTCGGAAAGTGCAAAATTTAAAAGCAGTGCATTGTCAGTGGATGCTCCTGGTCAGGAACAAGTCACTTCCTTGTGTCCTTCACCCAGAACAACAGAGAAGGATGCGTCAGGCGACACAACAGGTTACTCCATGGAGCTTTTTACACATACCGTGCGTGGGTTAGAAAGGGAAATTGTTAACAGGCCATGCCCATTACAAGATGAATCGGACATGGAGTGCACAGATGCACAGCCACAGCTAGATTATTATGCTGTTCCATTGACTCAGATCACAACATTGCCCTCGCAGTGTACTGAGCCAGATTCTGACCCTGATGAGACTATGGTGCCCCGTCCCGAATGCTATAGCACCGGCTTCCATGGTGACACAGAGGAAGGTGCACAGGACATAGAAGAGGAGGTGATAGATGAACCAGTTGTTGACCCCAATTGGCAGCCATTGAGGGAACAGGGTGCCGCCGGCAGTAGCTCTGAAGCGGAGGAGGAGGAGCCGCAGCAGGCATCAACATCGCAACAGCTTTCATCTGGCAGGCCCGTATCTGGCCAAAAACGTGTGTCAAAACCAAAAACAGTTGTAGGACAGCGTGGCCATCCGGTTAAAGTAGCTCAGTGTGCAATGCCTGAAAAGGTATTTGATAGTAGGAAGAGTGCAGTCTGGCAATTTTTTAACCAAGATCCGAATGATCAGTGCAAAGTCATCTGTGAGAAATGCTCAAGGACCTTTAGCAGAGGTCAGAATGTAAAAAAATCTAAATACAACTTGCATGCGTAGACATTTAACCACTATGCACTTGCAAGCCTGGACTAACTACCAAACGTCCCGTGACGTTGTTGCACCCGCAAACAATGAAGCTAGTCAGCAACGCTACATTCCTTCCCTCACTGTAAGCACACCGTTTACCACACCACCTGCAGCAAAAGTGGAGGTATCATCGCAAGGCCAAAGCAGTCAGGGAATCACCAGGTTCTTGGTAGGAAACACTGTATGTAGGCCAACAGCAAGAATACCATCACCAACCCTCTCTGTCTGCCATGTGCACCACCACCCCCGCTAGTTCCACCATATGCAGCTCTCCAGTCCAGCTCACCCTACAAGAGACTCTCATTAGGAAAAGGAAGTACTCATCCTCTCATCCGCGCACACAGGGTTTGAACGCCCACATTGCTAGACTAATCTCGTTAGAGATGATGCCCTACCGGTTAGTTGAAAGTGAAGCTTTCAAAGCCCTGATGGACTGCGCAGTACCACGCTACGACATACCCAGTCGACACTTCTTTGTGAGAAAAGCCATCCCAGCCCTCCACCAGCATGTCAAAGACCGCATTGTCCATGCACTCCGACAATCTGTCAGTAGAAAGGTGCACCTCACAACAGATGCATGGACCAGTAGGCATGGCCAGGGACATTACGTGTCCATCACGGCACACTGGGTTAATGTGGTGGATGCAGGGTCCACAGGGGACAGTCATATTGGGACAGTTCTGCCTAGCCCACGGTCTAGGAAACAGTTGGCTGTAGGCGTTCGCCCCCCCTCCTCCTCTCGTCCTCCAGCAGAAGCGAGAGCTCGTCCACAGACCGCAGTCGCACGACCACTCCATCCGCAGCTGCCACTGTTGCACACAAGGTGTCCCATTATGGAACAGCTAGTGGCAAGTGTCAGCAGGCTGTGTTGGGAATTAAGTGTTTGGGCGACAACAGCACAATGCAGAAGTTCTGTCTGAGTTCTTGCAGCAAGAAACTGTCATGGCTGGGCAGTGTACATCTTGAGGCAGGCAAGGTAGTCAGTGATAACGGAAGGAATTTTATGGCTGCCATAGCCCTTTCACAACTGAAACACATTCCTTTCCTGGCTCAAACCTTGAACCTGGTGGTGCAGTGCTTCCTGAAAAGTTATCCGTGGTTACCCGACCTGCTCCTGAAGGTGCGCAGACTTTGCTCGCACATCCGCCGTTCGCCCGTACACTCCAGCCGTATGCAGAACCATCAGCGATTTTTGAAGCTTCCCCAGCACCGCCTAATAATCGACGTTGCAACAAGGTGGAACTCCACACTGCACATGCTTCAGAGGCTGTGCGAACAGAGGCGGGCTGTTATGTATTTGTGGGAGGATACTGTAAGTACTCGGGCAGAAATCCGAGAGTGGACCCTCTGGGTCGTGACTCTAGAGCCCCCGGGGTCGAGCGGACCAGATGGAATCACCCCCTATACAGGGAGTGTTAGGAGCAGGACCTCGGGGGAATGGAGACACAACAGCTAGAACCAAAGGGGTGACCCAAGATAAAGAAGGAAACCAAAGGCTATAAGGATGGCAGGGAATAATAGGAAAACAAGACTTAACTGAAAATGACTGGAACACGGAACGGCAGAACACAGCAGGAACACGGACTGGCAGGACTCAGCAGGAACACGGACCGGAAGGACTCAGCAGGAACACGGGCTGGCAGAACACAGCAGGAACACGGACTAGCAGGATACAGCAGGAACACGGACTGGCAGGATACTGCAGGAACACGGACTGGCAGGATACAGCAGGAACACGGACTGGCAGTATACAACAGGAACACGGACTGGCAGGATACAGCAGGAACACGGACTGGTAGGATACAGCAGGAACACGGACAGGCAGGACACAGCAGGAACACGGACTGGCAGGATACAGCAGGAACACGGGCTGGCAGGACACTAAGACAAAGTAAAGACTGGGCTGAGAGAAGACACTGGTGCAGGGGAGCCTAGGGCATAGGGACACTGACGGCAGACAGTGCACCTACAAAGCAAAGGCGTCTTACCTAGGGAGACGCCGGGAAGAAATACCCGATGGGCGCTGCCATGTTGGGGCGGAGCCACCGGGTCGCGACCTCCCAGAAGGCTCTGCGATGGAGGAGACGCGACCGCGCATGCGCAGAGGGACCGGACGCCGTGAGCCGGCGAAGGAGGAAGCAGAGCGGCGCTGGACAGGATCGTGAGTGCGCCGAGGGACGGGAGAAGCCGGGTAAGTATGCGCAGCGTGCGCAGCGTACGTAACAGATACACATACACGGGCAGGCAGTTGCATGGCAGACATGGAGTTGTCAGGTGTGCAGTGGTCGAAGCTACAAGACGTGTGTCAAGTCCTTCAGTGTTTTGAGGAATGCACACGCCTGGTTAGTGCAGATGACGCCATCATAAGCATGAGCATCCCCCTAATGCGTCTGCTGATGCAAAGTTTGATGCACATAAAGGAGCAGGCATCTGCAGCTGAGGACGAGGGAAGCCTTGATGACAGTCAGCCATTGTCTGGTCAGGGAAGTCTACTGGACGATGTGGCGGGCGAAGAGGAGGAGGACGAGGAGGATGATGGGGATGAATATTTTTTGGATGAGGAAGCTTCTCAGGGGGCAATAGAAACTGGTGGCATTGCAAGGTCAGGTTCAGGGTTTTTGAGGGAGACAAGTGACGTTGATTTGCCAGAAAGTGCTCCTCAACCCAGCACAAGCAGTGAATTGACACCTGGAACATTGGCCCACATGGCGGATTATGCCTTGCGCATACTAAAAAGGGACCCACGCATTATAAAAATGATGACCGATGACGATTACTGGTTGGCCTGCCTCCCGGATCCACGCTATAAAGGGAAATTGCAAAATATCATGCCACATGAGAACCTTGAGCAAATATTGGCTACCAAACAAGCAACTCTTCTAGACCGTTTGGTTCAGGCATTCCCAGCACACAGCGGCGGTGATGGTTCTCACACGAGCTGCAGGGGGCAACATGACAGAGGTGTTAGAGGTGCACAAATCAAAAGTGGCGTTGAACAGAGGGGTTTTCTGACCAGGTTGTGGAGTGATTTCTCAATGACCGCAGACAAGACAGGTACTGTAGCATCAATTCAAAGTGACAGGAGACAACATTTGTCCAGTATGCTTACTAACTCTTTTTCCTCCCTTATCGATGTTCTCCCTCACCCGTCATTTCCATTTGATTATTGGGCATCCAAAATAGACACCTGGCCTGAATTGGCAGAATATGCATTGCAGGAGCTTGGTTGCCCAGCAGCTAGTGTGCTATCAGAAAGAGTATTCAGTGCTGCTGGTTCAATACTGACCCAAAGAAGGAGTCGTCTGGCTACCCAAAATGTTGATGATCTAACCTTCATTAAAATGAACCAATCATGGATTTCTAAATATTTTGCCCCACCTTTCCCGGCTGACACCTAGCTTTCCTGTAAAAAGGTCTTGCTTTTGGATTGGTTTTACTGAGTGTTCCAATTTCTCCATTTGCAGCTGCTGTATGTCCAGCATACGACATTTTTACACCTCCCTAAATGGGCTTACTCCCCCCATGGGGCTGTGGTCACCACTTGGCGCAAGCACCCATGAGAGTGCCGTTTGTCTGAAGAGGTGGGTGTGCCCACTTTTGGGCGACGGCACTGGCACAGGTTCCCTCATAGTACAAAGAAGTGTCTCTGGTGGTGGTGGTGTGCACCCAACGTCAGACACACCGTTGTAACATGAGGGGCCCTGGGCCAGTACCGTCGGCCATGAGAGAGTGTCCCCCCAAGCTCAAACAGTGCTCTACCACTTGCAAAATTATCTCTCACTGCTCCACCACTGTTTATTCTATGCGGGTAAATCCTTCAATGGCAATGCCAATACCAATTTGTTGACATATATGATGCTAGCAAAAATATTCAGGTGCCCTGTCCTACATTTACACCAGTTAATACTTTGCACCAAATACCACTGTCTGCAAGTCAGCAGAGGAGCCTACCCCTGTACCTAGGTATGCCACCTGTTTTTTTGTTAAATTTCTTTTTTGCCAGACATAAACCTCAATTTATTATTTTGGCCTACTAACTGTGTCAGACACTACTTCCAATTGTCCTCCGCTGACCACACCAATGCTGCCTGTGTACCCCTGGAACCTATTAAAAAGTGCTTAGAGCCTACTTTTTTTATTTTAGGCCTAATAAGTCTGTCTGCGGTCCCTCCTTCCAATTGTCCTCCACTGACCACACCAATGCTGCCTGTGTACCCCTGGAACCTATTAAAAAGTGCTTAGAGCCTACTTTTTTATTTTAGGCCTAGTAAGTCTGTCTGCGGTCCCTCCTTCCAATTGTCCTCCACTGACCACACCAATGCTGCCTGTGTACCCCTGGAACCTATTAAAAGTGCTTAGAGCCTACTTTTTTTTTATTTTAGGCCTAGTAAGTCTGTCTGCGGTCCCTCCTTCCAATTGTCCTCCACTGACCACACCAATGTTGCCTGTGTACCACTGTAACCTTTTTTAACCCCTTCATGACCTTGGGATTTTTCGTTTTTCAGTGTTCGTTTTTCACTCCCCTCCTTCCCAGAGCCATAACTTTTTTATTTTTCCGTCAATTTGGCCATGTGAGGGCTTATTTTTTGCGGGACGAGTTGTACTTTTGAACGACATCATTGGTTTTAGCATGTCGTGTACTAGAAAACAGGAAAAAAATTCCAAGTGCTGTGAAATTGCAAAAAAAGTGCAATCCCACACTTGTTTTTTGTTTGGCTTTTTTGCTAGGTTCACTAAATGCTAAAACTGACCTGCCATTATGATTCTCCAGGTCAGTCCGAGTTCATAGACATCTAACATGACTAGGTTATTTTTTATCTAAGTGGTGAAAAAAAATTCCAAACTTTGCTAAAAAAAAAAAAAAATTGCGCCATTTTCCGATACCCGTAGCATCTCCATTTTTTGTGATTTGGGGTCGGTTGAGTTTTTGCGAGCCGAGATGACATTTTTAATGATAGCATTTTGGTGCAGATACGTTCTTTTGATCGCCCGTTATTGCATTTTAATGCAATGTCGCGGCGACCAAAAAAAGGTAATTCAGGCGTTTTGAATTTTTTTCCCGCTACGCTGTTTAGCGATCAGGTTAATGCTTTTTTTTAATTGATAGATCGGGCGATTCTGAGCGCGGCGATACCAAATATGCGTAGATTTTATATTTTTTTTATTGATTTATTTTGATTGGGGCGAAAGGGGGGTGATTTAAACTTTTATATTTTTTTTATTTTTTTAACATTTTTTTCAACTTTTTTTTTTTACTTTTGCCATGCTTCAATAGCCTCCATGGGAGGCTAGAAGCAGGCACAACCCGATCGCCTCTGCTACATAGCAGCGGTCTGCTGATCGCTGCTATGTAGCAGAAATGGAGGTGTGCTGTGAGCACCGACCACAGGGTGGCGCTCAGAGCCACCGGCGATCAGTAACCATAGAGGTCTCAAGGACCTCTATGGTTACAATGGAGATGCATCGCCGACCCCGATCATGTGACGGGGTCGGCAATGACGTCATTTCCGGCCG
This sequence comes from Ranitomeya imitator, assembly GCF_032444005.1. Taxonomy (NCBI): domain Eukaryota; kingdom Metazoa; phylum Chordata; class Amphibia; order Anura; family Dendrobatidae; genus Ranitomeya; species Ranitomeya imitator. The sequence goes on from NC_091282.1 coordinate 1,109,110,889, forward strand.
CCCGGCCGGATGCGGTAGTTAAATGCCGCTGTCTGCGTTTGACAGCGGCATTTAACTAGTTAATAGATGCGGGCAGATCGCGATTCTGCCCCCGCCTATTACGGGCACATGTCAGCTGTTCAAAACAGCTGACATGTCCCGGCTTTGATGCGGGCTCACCGCGGAGCCCTGCATCAAAGCAGGGGATCTGACCTCGGACGTACTATCCCGTCCGAGGTCAGATAGGGGTTAAACTGCTTTGAGCCAACTTTTTGGTTTAAGGCCTACTACCTGTGTCTGTCTGCGCCACTCAATACAGCTGTCCTCCTCTTAATAAAGCTGAGCTTCAATTGTCTGGTTTTCAGCCTATCGTAATTTGAAAACTGCATTGGGACTACTAGTTTGGTTGGGGCCTACTAACGGTGTCTGCCGCTCCAAGGTTTTCTCCTGGTTTCCTTTACTGAGCTTCTATCTTCAGGCTTTCATTAAGTAGTTTTAATAATATAAAGCATGTGGCCTACTAGTTTGGTTGGGGCCTACTAACAGTGTCTGCCGCTCCTAGGTGTTCTCTTGGTTTCCTTTACTGAGCTTCTATCTTCAGGCTTTCATTAAGTAGTTTTAATAATATAAAGCATGTGGCCTACTAGTTTGGTTGGGGCCTACTAACGGTGTCTGCCGCTCCAAGGTTTTCTCCTGGTCTCCTTTCCTGAGCTTCGATCTTCAGGCTTTCATTAAGTAGTTTTTAGATTACACTGCATTTGGCCTACTAGTTGGGTTGGGGCCTACTAACGGTGTCTGCCGCTCCAAGGTTTTCTCCTGTTCTCCTTTCCTGAGCTTCGATCTTCAGGCTTTCATTAAGTAGTTTTTAGATTACACTGCATTTGGCCTACTAGTTGGGTTGGGGCCTACTAACGGTGTCTGCCGCTCCAAGGTTTTCTCCTGGTCTCCTTTCCTCAGCTTCGATCTTCAGGCTTTCATTAGGTAGTTTTTAGATTACACAGCATTTGGCCTACTAGTTGGGTTGGCGCCTACTAACGGTGTCTGCCGCTCCAAGGTTTTCTCCTGGTCTCCTTTCCTGAGCTTTGATCTTCAGGCTTTCATTAAGTAGTTTTTAGATTACACTGCATTTGGCCTACTAGTTGAGTTGGGGCCTACTAACGGTGTCTGCCGCTCCAAGGTTTTCTCCTGGTCTCCTTTCCTCAGCTTCGATCTTCAGGCTTTCATTAAGTAGTTTTTAGATTACACTGCATTTGGCCTACTAGTTGGGTTGGGGCCTACTAACGGTGTCTTCCGCTCCAAGGTTTTCTCCTGTTCTCCTTTCCTGAGCTTCGATCTTCAGGCTTTCATTAAGTAGTTTTTAGATTACACTGCATTTGGCCTACTAGTTGGGTTGGGGCCAACTAACGGTGTCTGCCGCTCCAAGGTTTTCTCCTGGTCTCCTTTCCTCAGCTTCGATCTTCAGGCTTTCATTAAGTAGTTTTTAGATTACACAGCATTTGGCCTACTAGTTGGGTTGGGGCCTACTAACGGTGTCTGCCGCTCCAAGGTTTTCTCCTGGTCTCCTTTCCTGAGCTTTGATCTTCAGGCTTTCATTAAGTAGTTTTTAGATTACACTGCATTTGGCCTACTAGTTGAGTTGGGGCCTACTAACGGTGTCTGCCGCTCCAAGGTTTTCTCCTGGTCTCCTTTCCTCAGCTTCGATCTTCAGGCTTTCATTAAGTAGTTTTTAGATTACACTGCATTTGGCCTACTAGTTGGGTTGGGGCCTACTAACGGTGTCTGCCGCTCCAAGGTTTTCTCCTGGTCTCCTTTCCTCAGCTTCGATCTTCAGGCTTTCATTAAGTAGTTTTTAGATTACACAGCATTTGGCCTACCAGTTGGGTTGGGGCCTACTAACGGTGTCTGCCGCTCCAAGGTTTTCTCCTGGTCTCCTTTCCTGAGCTTCGATCTTCAGGCTTTCATTAAGTAGTTTTTAGATTACACTGCATTTGGCCTACTAGTTGGGTTGGGGCCTACTAACGGTGTCTGCCGCTCCAAGGTTTTCTCCTGTTCTCCTTTCCTGAGCTTCGATCTTCAGGCTTTCATTAAGTAGTTTTTAGATTACACTGCATTTGGCCTACTAGTTGGGTTGGGGCCAACTAACGGTGTCTGCCGCTCCAAGGTTTTCTCCTGGTCTCCTTTCCTCAGCTTCGATCTTCAGGCTTTCATTAAGTAGTTTTTAGATTACACAGCATTTGGCCTACTAGTTGGGTTGGGGCCTACTAACGGTGTCTGCCTCCTTGCTGTTCTCCTCTGAACAAAGCAGTGCCGCCTGTTTACTACTGTTACCAATTTTGAACTGCATTTAGCCTACTTACTGATTTGGGCCTACTCACTGTGTCAGCCTCTCATTACAGTTGTCCTCCACTGAACAAAGCAATGCCGCCAGGTTAGTCCTGTTACCAATTTTGAAATGCATTTAGCCCACTTTATTATTTGGGCCTATATCTGTGTTCCCTCCTCATCCTGCCCATTGCCCAGCCGGTGCTAGACTCTGCTGGGACATTGACCCAGACCACTACATTCCCCTTGCACGCTACACAGCCAGAATCTGACCCTGCTGAAAGTCAGGTTCCCCTTCCTGCATACTATACCACCTTACACGGGGACAAAGAGGAAGGTGCAGATGAAAGTGTAGGTTCCTTCATCAGGTGGGGGGGAATACTCGTTGGCGACGTCACTGGCACAGGGCCCCTCATAGTACGCAAAAGTGGCGCTGCCGGTGGGAGGCGCCCCCACCGTGCAAACACACTGTCGTACTTTGAGGGACCCTGTGCCAGTGCCAATGCGAACGAGTGGACCCCCCTGCTTGCTCAGGATCACTGCACTTGCAAAGTTGAAATACTTACCTCTCCCTGCTCCACTACCGTGACGTGGTCCACGTTTCCTGGGCCCACTAAATACTTGAACCAACCATACCCCCACAACTTTAGCCAAATGACCCCCAATTTCCAATGCCTAACTATTATTATAAGGTAAATTAAGATTGACAAGCTTCAGTAACAAGAATGGATGTTTTTGCCATTAAAATGGGCACTGTAGGTGTTTTCCTGGCCTCCACTCACTGCCGACTATGCTTCCCCATTGACTTGCATTGGGTTTCGTGTTTCGGTCGATCCCCGACTTTTCGCGACAATCGGCCGATTTCACTCGACTCAACTTTTGAGATAGTCGGGTTTCGCTAAAGTCACTCAACCCTAGTTCTCACTATTTGCACTTGAACAGCTTAGAATGCAGCCTTTGTTTTAGATATAACATATCAATAAATACCGTACTACAAATCTTGCAGTGATAACGTGTTGGCACTGGGCAGGTATTGAACTGTCTATCTACAGATACTACATGTCAATATGTAAATATTTGCCAAGTTCTAGGATTTAAGCACTTCTGGATCACAGATGTATTTTAAACATCCAGGCAGTCCGGCTCCTATACGCGATTGTGTAGCTGCGGGAGCAGGCATACGGCTGTATGAGACAGCCAGAGTCCCCATGGAGAAGGCATAGACAGTTTTTTACCATCTGTACCATCTCTATTGCTGTATATACAGTGCCAATAAAGCACTTTATATGCAGTAATAAAAAACTGACTGTGCTTCCTCCTCCATACAATGAGGCCATGTGATCGCTATATAAAGTGAGGAAGCAGGAGACCCGGACAGCTCTGCTATATAGCCACACGGCTGCATATTCTTTGTAACTGTGGCTAATATACCAGTCCCTGTTACAAGGAAAATATAAATATTTAAATATTGAAATGCTTTCCAAAGGCCTTTACTTACATTATGGAGGGTGGTGTGTGGTGTGTAAAATGAATGAAAAGAAAATAAATAATTAATTAAAAAATAGTGGGTAAAAAATAAATACAAATAAATAAATAAAAATGCCACTGTAAATCTAAGTTGACGGTCAGACGCTTCTCAATCAGCCAAACCAGATCTCCACTTTGCACTGACGAGAAGCAGTACCCAGAAACACAGTGTCTGCAAATTGAGATTCTGGTTTGGCTTTTATCCTAAGTCATGTGATAAGGCTCGTTAAAGGGTCGACATTGACTGTTAGGATTGCTACTTCCAATAGGTGGCACTAGAGTTCTAGTCCTCTTCGTCTCTGAAGAGACAATTGGCATAAATTGCTGTAACAAACTTTCCCCTTGTAAAATAAAAATGAAAAGACTGTGTCTGATATATAAAAATAATTGTTACAGAATTGGGTAACAGATTTTTAAATGTATTTAGTGGTTCTTTGTGGTCAGAAAAAAAAAGTAAAATATAAACACTTATTTCCATTATTCGCCCACTGATATAAAAAAAGAGAATATAACAGTGACATAAAAAAGGTAAGCTCCACAAATCATGAAAAAAAAGATGAAAATATCCGAGCAAGAAAATCATTTTACAGCTTTTTAATTGCATGTAGGAAACACAAAAATGTGCCTGGTAAAAAATGTGGGTAACTGTCCCAGTCTTGAACAGATTAAAGAGGGTCCATTTAAACTGTTCACCCCAAAGCTTGTTTTCACTTTACTAACCAGGTCAAATTTTACAATTCTGACCAGTGTCATCTTGAGTGTGTGAGATATGGGAAAATTATATCTAATTGATATCATATTGATATCTGATGGAACTCCCTGTCAGATGCAGTGTCCCAAAGATACTCGCTCCAAACTCAGCCCCCACATTTGGCATTCCCCAGGCCAAAAAGCAAGTCAAATACACCTGATATAATAGGACATCATTATCCAGCAAAGGCACTTCTTTGGACAGAGCAGACCACTGTTTTTCTTTAATTAGCCCAAGGAAATAGGCCTTTGAAGCTCTCTCCAGGGGAGGCCGAAAGACCATAGACCCTGTGTCTCCCAGCACCAAGTTCAGCAATTATCACAGGGGTGTGAATTCTTGTGCAGGACCAGCCAGCTGGAGTCTTTTGTTTGACTCAAGCAGACATTATAAATCCCAGACCAGCATAGGGCTCTGAGATATTGAATCCAGAAAATGACCTATAATAACAGAATGCAATATCTCTGAACCTAGCCGAGCATATAATTAGAATTGGCATTCCTTCCTCCACACACCCGTACCCTTCAGCCACCTGTAGAAATCTGCGTTATTGAGTTATAAAGCATAGCTACCAGGAATTACATATGGTAGGCATATTTGGTCTCCCTGCGCATATAAAATCCAGCAGAATCCAGTGTCACCACCGCCATCTTAGTCAGGCCCTCGGGCAGAAAGTTATGAGCATCCACGGTTCTGGACAGAAAACCATACTCTCAGATATGGGAGGAGAGAGGCTGAACAAGCCCAGGGGTGGGCGTAGCGTGTGGGAGGGGGCAGCCTAGGGGATAACAGGCAGATCCTCATTTTGGTCTCAGTTTTTCTACTGGCATGAGACCCATTACCTGACGTGACCAGAGAATCATGTAACAAAGATTTGGACCTGTGATCCATCAGTGCCTCCCTGTAGTCACATGCTATATAACATGGAAATTGCAGTCTCTCTGTTCCCTACCCTTGTACTATATTCTTGACTATATACCTGCATATCTGTTCTTGTAAATATATACCTGTATATGTCTAATGCACCTTTCGGTGATTAAATATAAAATTAATCTTGGGCTGCTCTTTTATCTCAATTCACGAATCCCCACGTCCCCACGCTCATTTGGTTATTATATGCTACCCGGGTTGGTTTCCTGATATAAGCCTGTTGTCGGATGGGGCTTATATAGAACGTGATGAACTGGTGGCAGCATACCGTACTGTGTTAGTGAGGAGCCCTGACAGTGACAGCCAGGAGGTCACAAGCCTGGATTGGTTATGTATATTCCCCCTCACTGGAAGCGCATCAATAACTTGTACCTATAAGGGAATCCTTTCCGGGGACTATTTACCCTCGGCGCAGTTCCCTGACTGACCTGGGGCAAGTGGTGGCGCCAGAGAGCCAATCCCTGCTGGGTCCTTCTCTCCCCTCCCCACAGGTGAGTGAAGTCAGCACAGCCCTTCCCCTGTGCGATCCGTCACAGAGTGATAATAACTCTGTATGCTTGAAGGAATCACAGTGATTCTGAGACTCCTTTTTTGGGACACATTATGTTTTATGTTAGTTGTAAATTTAGGTTAACATTTTTTGTGTTTATTTGTGAAAATTCCGTAATTTTGACAGACATTAAAAAAATTATGCAACTTTCAATTTTTATATCCTTAAACCAGTAAGTTATGCTGTACAAAACAATGTAAAATTAACATTTCTCATATGTCTATTTTATATCACCATCATATTTACTGTATTTTTTGGACTATAATATGCTCCGGACCATAAGACGCACCCCAAATTTTCAGAAGAAGAATAGGGAAAAAAAATGAATGCGTCAAATGAGGGTCCGTCTTACAGTCCGAATCATTCAGCTTACCTGGGGGGTACAGTGTGATAGGGAGCGCTGGTGGAGCAGGGTCTTAGGAGGTGTTCGGTGGTCTGACTGTGCAGGTGGTGTTCAGGATGGTGCAGCAGGCTCAGTGGTGTGGGGGCTCAGCCATTTTTTGAAAGCCCCCACACATCCATCCCATGCTGATGCGTGGCAGTTTGGCAGATGATTGGTGGTGCAGAGGCTCCACCGGCAATTGTGGAAATCCCGGAGCCCCCGCACATCATCCCGGGCTGGTGCACGGCTCTTTTGCAGATGATCAGTGGTGCGGGGGCTCTGCCGGCTTTTTGTGAAAGGCTGGAGCCCCCACACTTCCATTGCTGTAATGAGTTGATCCTCATGAAAATGGCCACCGGAGGCAGCGCATGCGCAGAATGAGATCTCGGGAGATGAGATCTCGTCTCACAAGATCTCATTTTGCACATGCGCCTCTCCGGCAGCCATTTTCATGAAGAACAACTCATCATTACAGAAATGGAAGTGTGGGGGCTCCGGCCTTTCACAAAAAGCCGGCAGAACCCCCATACCACCGATCATCTGCAAAAGTGCTGTGCACCAGCCCGAGATGGATGTGCGGGACTCCGGGATTTCCACAAATGCCGGCGGAGCCCCCGCACCACCGATCATCTGCCAAACTGTCACACATCATCCTGGCATGTGTCTCCTGGTAAGTGCATCCCGACCATAAGACGCACCCCCATTTTCCCCCAAATTTTTTGAGGAAAAAGTGCATCTTATGGCCCGAAAAATACAGTAACCCGTTAACCCCCAGAGTGCTAATTTGCCAAAACACAGAAATTTGGTGACAATTTTGAAAATTTTGCAATTTCCAACTGTGAATTCCCAAGTGCTTCAAAGATGTTTATAACTTAGAGCCGTGAAAATAAAAAAATCATATTTTTTCCACAAAAATTCTTTTGACCTCAAAGTGTTTTTTTCCCAAGGGTAACAGGAGAAATTGGACATCAAAAGTTGTGCAATTTCTCCTGAGTATGCTGATGCCCTATATGTGGGGGTAAACCACTGTTTGGGCGCATGGTGAACTCGGAAGGGAAGGAGCGCCGTTTGAATTTTTCAACGCAAAATTGGTTGAAATTGAGATTGGCCTTAATGTTGTGTTTGCAGAGCCCCTGATGTGCCTAATCATTGGAAAACCCCCATAAGTGACCCCATTTTGAAACTAGACTCCCCAAGGAACTTATCTTAGATGTGTGGTGAGCACTTTAAAGCCCCAGGTGCTTCACAGAAGTTTATAACCTTGAGCCGTGAAAATAATAAAATCACATTTTCCTCACAAAAATGTTATTTTTGCCCCAAATTTTGCATTTTCATAAGCGTTACTAGAGAAATTGCACCATACAATTTGTTGTGCTTTTTCCCTTGAGTACACAGATACCCCATATGTGGGGAAATACTACTTTGAGGCTCAGTGCAAAGCTCAGAAGGGAAGAGGCGTCATATTGTAGTTCAGATTTTGCTGGAATGGATTGAGGGTGCCATGTCACATTGGCAGAGCCCCTGAGGTGCCAGAACAACAGAAACAAAATAACTACATTTTACCACCAAAATTTTTTGTTTTGGCCAAAGATTTTACATTTTCCCACAAGAAGTGGGTAAAAATGGCACCAAAATTTGTTTCACAATTTCTACTGAATGTGGCAATATCCTATATGTGGCTGTAAAGTAGTACTTAGCTATACGGAGAGACTCGAGAGGAACGTAGCACTATTTGCCTCCTGGACTGCAGTTTTTACTAGAATAGTTTGCGGACTCCATATACAGAGCCCCTAATTGCTAGAACAGCAGAATCACCCCTCAAGTGACCCCATTTGGGAAACTATACCCCTTAAGGAATATATCTACAGGTGTAGTGATGATTTTGACTTCATGGGTATTTTCCAGAAAAAAGCAGCAATGAATGTTGCCGAGTGAAAATTGCAAACTGTCGTTGTAGTGAGTACGCTCTAGTGACCGGTGTGTTGCAGTCATCACTACTTTATGCCCAGCCCATGTTTCTGGAGATATGCACCCGCAAATTAAGCGGGCTCTCGTCGCTTCAGAAATGCCAAACATCTGAATGTTATATGTGGTTTAACCCCTTAGCGACCGCCGATACGCCTTTTAACGGCGGCCGCTAAGGGTACTTAAACCACAGCGCCGTTAATGAACGGCGCTGTGGAAAAAGTCCATAGCGCCCCCCAGAGGCCGATTTTCTCCGGGGTCTCGGCTGCCGAGGGTAGCCGAGACCCCAGAGAACATGATTCGGGAGTTTTTTAACCCACCCCGCATTTGCGATCGCCGGTAATTAACCGTTTACCGGCGATCGCAAAAAAAAAAAAGCGATCTCTTTTTAATTTCTCTGTCCTCCGATGTGATCGCACATCGGAGGACAGAGAAAAGGGGTCCCAGGTGGCCCCCCAATACTCACCTAGCTCCCTCGATGCTCCTCGTGTCTCCCGGTGGGCGCCGCCATCTTCAAAATGGCGGGCGCATGCGCAGTGCGCCCGCCGGCCGGCAACGGGAGAATTTTTGGGGTCTCGGCTGCCGGGGGTAGCCGAGACCCCCAAAGAGCACGATCGGGGTCGGTATTACCGACCCCTGTTTTGCGATCGCCGGTAATTAACTGTTTACCGGCGACCGCAAAAAAAAAAAAAAAAAAGTAAAGTGTAATTCTCTGTCCTCTGATGTGATCGCACATCAGAGGACAGAGAAATAGGGGGATTCGGGGACCCTAGCATACTCACCTAGGTCCCTGGATCCTCTTGCTGCTCCTCCTGGCCGCCGGCAGCAGAACATGGCGGACGCATGCCCAGTGCGCCCGCCATCTGTCTCCATCTGCCGGCCGGCAGGAGAACAGCAGTTGGGGCTAAAATTAGGGTTAGGGTTAGGGGTAGGGTTAGGGTTAGGGGTAGGGTTAGGGGTAGGGTTAGGGGTAGGGTTAGGGGTAGGGTTAGGGGAAGGGTTAGGAGTAGGGTTAGGGGTAGGGTTAGGGGTAGGGTTAGGGGTAGGGTTAGGGGTAGGGTTATGGGTAGGGTTAGGGGTAGGGTTAGGGTTAGGAGTAGGGTTAGGGGTAGGGTTAGGGGTAGGGTTAGGGTTAGGGCTAGGGTTGGGGCTAAATTTAGGGTTAGGGTTGGGGCTAAATTTAGGGTTAGGGTTGGGGCTAAACTTAGGGTTAGGCTTCTTTCACACTTACGTCGGTACGGGGCCGTCGCAATGCGTCGTCCCGACATACCGACGCACGTTGTGAAAATTGTGCACAACGTGGGCAGCAGCTTTAGTTTTTCAACACATCCGCTGCCCAATCTATGTCCTGGGGAGGAGGGGGCGGAGTTACGGCCACGCATGCGCGGTCAGAAATGGCGGATGCGACGTACAAAAAAAGTTTCATTGAACGTTTTTTTGTGCCGACGCTCCGCCAAAACACAACTGATCCAGTGCACGACGGACGCGACGTGTGGCCATCCGTCACGATCCGTCGGCAATACAAGTCTATGGGCAAAAAACGCATCCTGCGGGCACATTTGCAGGATCCGTTTCTTGTCCAAAACGACGGATTGCGACGGAATGCCAAACGACGCAAGTGTGAAAGTAGCCTTAGGGCTAGGGTTAGGGTTGGGGCTAAAGTTAGGGCTAGGGTTGGGGCTAAAGTTAGGGTTAGAGCTGGGATTAGGGTTAGGGTTTGGATTAGGGTTGGTATTAGGGTTAGGGTTGGCATTAGGGTTACGCTTGGGATTAGGGTTAGGTTTGGGATTAGGGTTAAGGTTAGGGTTGTGATTAGGGGTGTATTGGGATTAGGGTTAGGTTTGAGGTTAGGGTTGAGATTAGGATTAGGGGTGTGTTGCATTTAGGGTTTTGATTAGGGTTATGGTTAGGGTTGACATTAGGGTTGTTTTGGGGTAAGGGTTGTGATTATGGTTAGGGTTAGTGATTAGGATTATGGATGAGGTTGGGATTAGGGTTAGGGGTGTGTTGGGGTTAGGGTTGGAGCTAGAATTGGGGGGTTTCCACTGTTTAGGTACATCAGGGGGTCTCCAAACACGACAGCCAATTTTGCGCTCAAAAAGTCAAATGGTGCTCCCTCCCTTCTGAGCTCTGCCGTGCGCCCAAACAGTGGGTTACCCCCACATATGGGGCATCAGCGTACTCGGGATAAATTGGACAACAACTTCTGGGGTCCAATTTCTCTTGTTACCCTTGTGAAAATAAAAACTTGGGGGCTACAAAATCTTTTTTGTGAAAAAAAAAATATTTTTTATTTTCACGACTCTGCATTCTAAACTTCTGTGAAGCACTTGGGCATTCAAAGTTCTCACCACACATCTAGATAAGTTCCTTGGGGGGTCTAGTTTCCAAAATGGTGTCTCTTGTGGGGGGTTACTACAGTTTAGGTACATCAGGGGCTCTGCAATCGCAACATAATGCCCACAGACCATTCTATCAAAGTCTGCATTCCTAAAAGGCGCTCCTTTCCTTCCGAGCTCTGCCGTGCGCCCAAACAGTGGTTTACCCCCACATATGGTGCATCAGCGTACTCGGGATAAATTGGACAACAACTATTGCAGTCCAATTTCTCCTGTTACCCTTGTGAAAATAAAAACTTGGGGGCTACAAAATCTTTTTTGTGGAAAAAATAAAAATTTTTATTTTCACGACTCTGCATTCTAAACTTCTGTGAAGCACTTGGGCATTCAAAGTTCTCACCACACATCTAGATAAGTTCCTTGGGGGGTCTAGTTTCCAAAATGGGGTCACTTGTGGAGGGTTTCTACTGGTTAGGTACATCAGGGGCTCTGCAAACGCAACATAATACCCGCAGACCATTCTATCAAAGTCTGCATTCCAAAACGGCGCTCCTTCCTTCCGAGCTCTGCCGTGCGCCCAAACAGTGGTTTACCCCCACATATGGGGTACCAGCATACTCAGGACAAATTGGACAACAACTTTTGGGGTCCAATTTCTCTTGTTACCCTTGTGAAAATAAAAATTTGGTGGCTAAAAATTTTTTTTTGTGGAAAAAAAAAATATTTTTTATTTTCACGGCTCTGCATTATAAACTTCTGTGAAGCACTTGGGAATTCAAGGTTCTCACCACACATCTAGATAAGTTCCATGGGGGGTCTAGTTTCCAAAATGGGGTCACTTGTGGGGGATTTCTACTGTTTAGGCACATCAGGGGCTCTCCAAACGCGACATGGCGTCCGATCTCAATTCCAGCCAATTCTACATTGAAAAAGTAAAACGGCACTCTTTCTCTTCCAAGCTCTGCGGTGCGCCCAAACAGTGGTTTACCCCCACATATTGGGTATCGACGTACTCAGGAGAAACTGCACAACAACTTTAGTGGTCTAATTTCTCCTGTTACCCTTGTGAAAATAAAAATTTGTGGGCAAAAAGATCATTTTTGTAGAAAAAATGCAATTTTTTTTTTCACGGCTCTACGTTATAAACTTCTGTGAAGCACATGGGAGTTCAAAGTGCTAGCCACACATCTAGATAAGTTCTTTAAGGGGTCTAGTTTCCAAAATGGTGTCACTTGTGGGGGGTTTCCACTGTTTAGGCACATCAGGGGCTCTCCAAACGCGACATGGCGTCCAATCTCAATTCCAGCCAATTCTACATTGAAAAAGTAAAACGGCGCTCCTTCACTTCTAAGTTCTGCGGTGCGCCCTAACAGTGGTTTACCCCCACATATGAGGTATTGGCATATTCAGGAGAAATTGCATAACAAAATTTATGGTTACATTTCTGTTTTTACACTTGTGAAAATAAAAAAAATGGTTCTGAATTAAGATGTTTGCAAAAAAAAGTTAAATGTTCATTTTTTCCTTCCACATTGTTTCAGTTCCTGTGAAGCACGTAAAGGGTTAATTAACGTCTTGAATGTGGTTTTGAGAACCTTGAGGGGTGTAGTTTTTAGAATGGTGTCACACTTCATTATTTTCTATCATATAGACCCCTCAAAATGACTTCAAATGTGATGTGGTCCCTAAAAAAAAATGGTGTTGTAAAAATGAGAAATTGCTGGTCAACTTTTAACCCTTATAACTCCCTAACAAAAAAAAATTTTGTTTCCAAAATTGTGCTGATGTAAAGTAGACATGTGGGAAATGTTATTTATTAACTATTTTTCATGACATATCTCTCTGATTTAAGGGCATAAAAATACAAAGTTTGAAAATTGCAAAATTTTAAAAATTTTCGCCATATTTCCGTTTTTTTCATAAATAATCGCAAGTAATATCGAAGAAATTTTACCACTAACATGAAGTACAATATGTCACGAAAAAAAAGTCTCAGAATCAGCGGGATCCGTTGAAGCGTTCCAGAGTTATAACCTCATAAAGTGACAGTGGTCAGAATTGCAAAAATTGGCCTGGTCATTAAGTACCAAATTGACTCTGTCACTAAGGGGTTAAATACACTGTGGGGCTCAGAAGGGATTGGGCATTTGGGAATGGAGAATTTGCTGAATTTCTGAGGACTTGCTTTTTTGTGGATTGAGTTGAAGCTTTTATTGGGGACATTTAACATAATGTTTGTGATCACATTTATCGCTCTACACTGACACTTAGTTTGGGGTTTCAATCTAAATTTCCAAGTGACGTGATTCAGATGAAACCTGTGAGGTATCCATTCACTATAGTGAGGCAGCAGAGTTACTCTGGACTCCGTCTGGCCTCTGTTGAGAGGTGTCCTTCTTTTCAGAAGTGCACAAAACTGTGGTCGACGGCACTTTTATGCAATCCTAAAAAGATGGACAATGCCGGATCACAGGTCAGTTGGCATCCACAGTGCCTCCATCTGCCTCATTATAGGGAATATTTCACCAGAGGTTCCGTCTGAACCTCGTATTTCAGGGATCTACACGGAAACCCTGGTGCAAACGATCAGCACAGGATAAATGTGCGCCGAGCCTTAATGCAATCTTTGGGAAGCAGAATTTTTTTTTTTGCCATTCCTTGTGCATTATAAGTGATTAAGCGACTTTATTATTTGGGTAGGTGCAATTACAGGGATACCAGATTTAGGCCTCTTTCACATGTCCATGTCTCTGGTACGTGTGGTGACAGTTTTCACATGTACCGGAGACATGTACACACATAGACCTATTCAAGTGAATGGGTCTGTGCACATTTCAGTGTGTTTGCACCGAATGAACACGTTGACATGTCCATTTTTTAATGTCAGCACCGGTAATAAACAATCCCGCACACGGGTGCATGAATAACACAGAAAAATGTCATCCATGTGACATGCATCGGTGCCGGGGAAGAAGCGTTACAGTAAGCCGCCGCCAAGTGCTGAACACGGCTTTCATCATTCTCCGCTGCTCTGCCGGCAATCGGCATGAACAGGGGAGAATGTTGATGAGTCATATGCCTCATCAACATTATGCCTCATATGTGGTGTGGGCAAATTACATACAGTTCAATGCCCTCCGGTTCTGTCACGTGTCCTGGGGCACAACACGACCTTGGGCTCCCGGTGCCCGGTTCCTGCGCTCTGGCTCTGAGGGTGACCGGTCACAGTTC